>NC_047113.1:12959299-13275133 GCF_902500255.1 Thalassophryne amazonica | reverse complement strand
CTTTTTTGTGGATAAGCATGGTACGATGCTATCAAAGTGCCATATGTGTATTTCTAGTTGTGCATTTCATTCTGTAATTACAGAAATTGCAGTTATGCTGAAAAAATCTCTCGTCCTTTCCTAAGTGATGATATTGTTTTATTCATACTTGTTTGATTATCAGTTTTCTGCCACGTCAAACTTATTCTTACATCCAGAGGGACAAAGTGAAAAGGTAAATGCACAATTTAAAACACTTTTGCGGCTTATTTGTATTTAACCTAGAGCCTATTTCACCAAAATCACATACCCATACATTATGATTTATTTCTCAGCTTGTACAAGGTCAATGGTTTGGATCAGCTAAAAGACAGGTCCTAGGGGATGTTGTGGATGCAAAAAAATTGAAAGTAAATAATACTTGGTAGGAGTGAATGTTTTTTTCTTCCCAAAAAATGAATTCCGATTGATGTCTTTATTTGCATGGCGTTTCAGCTGTGGTTAGTTGATATGTGATTGAAGTGGATACTTTTGTAGAGGAGACTTCGCTTGACATTTTGATGTATAATAAGTGTATGTTGGTGTCAGCATTGGTTAGTTATGAATGTTCAAATATTCCAAAACAGGGCGAGTCCCCAAATTGGGAGCCTCTAGGGTTTAATAATGTTTGGAATGCAGTATGAAGTCAGATTCCATTTGTGTGTTTGTCCGAGCGACACTAACAAAACACTCATTTGGACTTAATGAAAAGATGTTTTTATTTATTTATTTGTTTTAACCAGATTTATGTTTGAACCAGTTTTAAAGGTTTATATATATATATATATATATGAGGTCTATTAGAAAAGTATCCGCCCTTATTATTTTTTTCAAAAACCATATGGATTTGAAT
The DNA here is from genome assembly GCF_902500255.1 of Thalassophryne amazonica. NCBI lineage: Eukaryota > Metazoa > Chordata > Actinopteri > Batrachoidiformes > Batrachoididae > Thalassophryne > Thalassophryne amazonica. The sequence continues at coordinate 13,274,262 of NC_047113.1, read as the reverse complement.
CACGTGTGATTACATCAGACATGCTTGAACCCTCGTGGGCATGCGAGAGTTTTTTCATGCCTGTCTGTTACGTCATTCGCCTGTGGGCAGTCTTTGAGTGAGTCGCCGCCCACCTTCTCGTCGATTTTTTCATTGTTTAGGAATGGCTCAGAGACTGCTGCTTTGTTTGATCAAAATTTTTTCAAAACTGTAAGGCACAACTGAGTGGACACCATTTGATAAATTCAGCTGGTTTTCGGTAAAAATTTTAACGGCTCATGAGAGATTTTGGTCTGGTAGTGTCGCCGTAAGGATGGCCCACGGCGCCTGACGGCGATCTGCGCTTCGAGGCGGCAGCGTCTCGCCGTTTCAAGTTGAAAACTTCCACATTTCAGGCTCTGTTGATCCAGGAAGTCGTCACTGAACAGAGAACTTTCAGAAGAAGTCGGCATGAGGAGTTTATTCGGACATTCCATTGTTAACAGACATTTTGTAATGAAAGAACGTGCGGGCAGAGTCGCATGTCGGGCCGGACCCGACCGCGGGGGGTCGCGACAGGAAAAACACCTCCGTTGGAAACCTTAACGGGCAAGTTGGAACATGCCCAAGCTGTTAAACAATTTCTCAGTTACTCACTTGTTGAAAGCCATCAAAAGCTGCCTGAATTTTACAAATGGCGAATTTACGCGCAAGTCTTTCATTAAAAAATGTCTTTAAACAGTGGAATGTCCGCATAAAGTCCTCATGCCGGCCTCTTCTGAATCTTCTCTGTTCTCTCACGACGTCCTGGGTGAATTAAGCCTTAAATTAGGATGTTTTCAGCTCGAAACAGGCCGACGACGGCGCCTGGAAGCGCTGCAGGACGTCCCGCTCGGTGGGAAGTCCTTACAGCGACAGAAACACCCCATAATCTCTCATCAGCCATTAAACTTTTCACCGAAAACCAGCTTAATTTCTCGAATAGTGTCCACTCGGATATTCCTCACAGGTCCAGAAAAAAATTTGATAAAGCAACGCGTGCCGTCTCGAAACAAAGGAATTCAGCGGAGAGGGCGGGACCACGTCTCACTCAAGGCCTGCCCACAGGGAAATGACATCACCGACACACGTGAAAAAAACTCACGCATGCGCACGAGGGTTCAAGCATGATTGGTGTAATCGCATGTCATTCAAATCCATATAGTTAAAAAAATAAATAAAAGGGTCAGTTTATTATCTAATAGACCTCGTATAGGTGGGCATAAATGCTTTTTAAACGTCAAGAGAAGAATGCTGACAAAGAGAATGCTGACTAGGAGGAGTCACTGACAAGGGGTAGTGCTGTACAAATTGTGAGCAAATGCTACTTTGATCTGAATTTCGATCTCAAATGGCTTCCGGTTTCTCTATCTCAATGACATACACAGACTCGTGCCACCGTCTAGCACGGTGGGATTACGTGTGCACAGAAGGTACATACTCAATGGCAGCCTGCTGTAGTCTCTCCAGCGTGTTCAAATGCAAATTTTTCAGGCGATGGGGCCTGGACGGCCACTAACTCGTAGTCTCTCCGGTGTGGTTCCTCTTTTAAATTGAAAGAAGCTGCTTCACACCACATGTTCTGTCCTTTAAGAGATGAAAAGTGTACATCTATTGAGGGGCCGTGTGTCACCGAGCAAGCAGGAGTCTGGACATAGGCTACCGTGGTGTATGTCTCAGGTGCACGTTTGTATGTAATGGGGAAGCTTCTTCGCAGAGGCAAAGAATTATGGGGTTCATCATAAAACTGTAACCACATTTAACTGTGGAAGGTGGATAAAAGCAGATTTTAAGGGCTATGACTTTAAACAACAGTGAGGAGTTTAAGCCCGTCTTTGCACAGACAGCAGCGCATTACAGAGTTGGGTTTATTACTTCAGAATTACTTTTGATGATCATGCTAAAACGACTCTTCGGAAAGAGATGCATTATCCATCCATCAATTTTGTGAGGTGGATGACACATTTGACTAAATGTTTTTCACTTTTCCCTCAATTAACTCGACGTTATGAGCTCACTGCCACAAGGAGATGATTAAACACAGAAACATCATGGCTTCCATTTTTCTCAGTTTCAGCTTTCAATCACAGTGCCGACTCACATGGAGATCAGGAGGGATTCGGTCAGTGTATTATCTGCTATATTATACAGGTCAGTTAGAAAATGACCCTCAGTGCCTTAAAGGTCACTTTAGTTGTGATACATACAGTAAGCACTGTAGCTGTTGTATATTGGCAACCCAGTCTCACGGCAAGTCATGATTCAGCAGCACAAAATATACGTTTATCTTTTGGTTTGTGATATTGTGACGAAAAGTGCCTCATTTTCATCACGGCAGCACAAATTCATTCTAATTCATTCCGTGATCACTGCACGAAATTAAAAGTGAAGCGTGGTTATGGTTAGGATTGGGAGTAGGATTAGGTTATGGTTAAGGTTAGGTTTGGGGGTAGGAGTAGGGTTAGTAATAGTGAATTTAGAAAAACCTGTCACGAAAATTTGACTCATTTCGTGACGGCGCACGAAAAAAAAAACATGAGACTGGGCTGATATTGGTATATTTTGCAGTTTTATTTTATGTTTTTCTCTCAAGTCTCAGCCTCTAATGCTGGAAAATGAAGCCATCACCAAAGTAGCAAATTTTGCTGTTCCTTGAATGGCCACTTGAGACTGATTCAGAAAGCAAGTCACGTCCCATAGACCCCCATGTTAAAATCCCCAACTTTACAGCAGGAAAAAAAAAACATTTTTACAGTTTGATACAAAATACTCTGTATCGCTCTCCGCAGCTGTTTTGCCCATTCATGAAATGTGCTCAACTGTATAACTCATCAGTTTAAGTAATTTTAAACCATAAAGTTAAGAATAATTTGGATGTTGTCCCTTTGAGTGAGAACTGCGTGCCGCCAAGTTGAGTCCGGGTCCTTGCTAGCAGAGACAGGTAGTAATGGTTGCTAGCTGCTGTAGACTCAACTATGTTTGTCCTTTCTTACCATTTTATTACAGTTAACTGAGATGTATGCCTTGCTGTGCAGTTAACTGCACTAATGGACCGTCTATGAACTCTGTCCTCCACTGTTTCCATTGAGTGAATTTTTTTGTATTATTTGATTTGCATGTTAGCATGTTAGCACTCATTAGCAGGTGTCCACTGTTACATCATAATTTCTGAGGCAACATGCCAATCTTAATTTTTCATATCAGGACACAAGTCACCTTTATGAAAACCATCACCCAGTCTGCACAAATATTTGTTGACAACACAAGATTGCCCTTTCCACTATAGGGGAAATTGCGATGTCACAGCAGCAGTACAATAGTAACTTCCTACTTTTAAACTTTGATAAGACTGAAATGATGGTTCTTGGTCCAGCGAGACATTGGCATCAGTTTGACCAGCTGGCACTCAGCCTGGGTTCCTGTGTCATACGAGGTCTGTCAATAAAGTAACGGTCCTTTTTATTTTTTTCAAAAACTATATGGATTTCATTCACATGTTTTTACATCAGACATGCTTGAACCCTCGTGCGCATGCGTGAGTTTTTCCACGCCTGTGAGCACTCCTTGGGAAGGAGTGGTACCGCCCCCTCGTCGGATTTTCATTGTCTGGAAATGGCGGAATGAAAAGGACTTTTTTTTCCATCAGAATTTTTTCAGAAGCTGTTAGAGACTGGCACCTGGAAACCATTCAAACAATTTATCTGGCTTTCAGTGAAAATTTTACGGGCTTCACAGAGAATAAGGACTGTTACTACAGCTTTAAGGACCCTTTTAAGGACGCTCGGCGCGCCGCACTCCAAGCTGCGACGACGCGGCACAAGCCACCGGACCATTTCTAAACGGTTGGCTCTGTGGATACGAGACCGTCGTGTGCTCTTTCTCTGGTTATCACAAGAGCTGGACATCAGCCATTTTCCGGCAGATTTCACTTTTAACAAGAGATTTTGTCATGGAAAGCCGCGCGGAGGCTTCGTGCTTAACGACCGATTCGCTGTTTGAGCGAGACAAAGGAACACCTCCGTTTTGGTGTGTCATGGGACAAGTTTGGACATGCCTATCTCGGCTTTCAATGCTTACCAGTCCAGTAAGTATCAGAGAAATTGTGGAGAGCTGGACATGTCCATATTCTCTTTCTTATGGATAGTTTTTATTTTTATTAGTTTTATTCTTTTACTTCTGTTTTTATTTATGTATCTGATTTTTTTTTTATTCATTTTTAATCATTTATTCAATTTTATGTTGACTTGTTTATGTAAGGCGCCTTGAGACGGCTTTTGCTGTGATTTGGCGCATTATAAGCTAATTAAATTAAATTAAATGGTAATTCTCCACTTTGCATATGAGCAAGAATCGACCCAGAATGCATCACATCATCATCTGGATTTTTTTGCAGTCATTCAAACTTCTGGCCACTTTCATGCAGTGAAAGCACATTTACCCAGTTTTAGAAGAGTGTACCTATGAAGAATTGGAGAGAGGGCGGTGATGGGTGATGACTTTGGACAGCTTTGTTTGTGATCTCAATGGGAAAGCTGTGGCATGGACATGGAACATTAAAGAGTTACCACCCCATTACCATTTTTTCCAGCACCAGCAACCACAGCCACCGAAATGCTGTTCAGAGAAATTTATTGTTTTTACTCACTGTAACTGTTGTACTTGGATGTGACGGGGCATTGTCCTGCACAAAAATCATGGGCTTTTTGAATCTTGCAGACTGCTTGAAAAAAGTATCTTCTAAAACTGGCAGTAGGTTTGGGAGTTGATTCAACCTGAATTGGCCCAACTACCCCTTAATAATAGCAAGTCATACCAGTTACCCTCCTCTACCTTGCTGGTATCTGACTTGAAGTGGTGCTGTGTGTCAATTAGTGATCTAGCAATGGGCCCATCTATCTGGTCCATCAAGAGTCATTCTCATTTCACCTGTCTATAAAACCTTTGAAAAATCTGTCTTCAGATGTTTCTTGGCCTAGTCACGTGGTTTCAAATGACGAGTCTTGTTCACTGGTGGCTGTGGTTTAGCCATGTTTATCTTGACCATGTCTCTGATCACTGAACACCATGTACTTCTGGACACTCTAGGTAGGTTGCAGTTCTGGAATATGGTGGCACCAGAGGATACTTTTTTGTTGGAAGCATCGTGTTTAATTCTTCTCAAATCTTTTGTGGTTAATGTGCATCTTTTCTTCTTCATATGTTTCTTGTGATCCTGTTGACTATTTGCAACAAAACAATATTTAGTGGTCACACCTCAGTACAGTGGGGCAAAAAAGTATTTAGTCAGCCCCTGATTGTGCAAGTTCTCCTACTTAGAAAGATGAGAGAGGTCTAATTTTCATCATAGGTACACTTCAACTGTGAGAGACAAAATGAGGAAAAAATCCAGGAAATCACATTGTAGGATTTTTAAAGAATTTCTTTGTAAATATGGTGGAAAATAAGTATTTGGTCAATAACAAAAGTTCAACTCAATACTTTGTAACATAATCTTTGTTGGCAATGACAGAGGTCAAACGTTTCCTGTAAGTCTTCACCAGGTTTGCACACACTGTAGCTGGTATTTTGGCCCATTCCTCCATGCAGATCTCATCGAGAGCAGTGATGTTTTGGGGCTGTCGCTAGGCAACATGGACTTTCAACTCCCTCAACAAATTTCTATGGGGTTGAGATCTGGAGACTGGCTAGGCCACTCCAGGATCTTGAAGTGTTTTTTTTACGGAGCCACTCCTTCGTTGCCGAGTGGTGTGTTTGAGATCATTGTCATGCTGGAAGACCCAGCCACGTTGCATCTTCAATGCTCTCACTGATGGAAGGAGGTTTTGGCTTAAAATCTCACAATACATGGTCCCATTCATTCTTCCCTTAACACAGATCAGTCGTCCTGTCCCTTTTGCAGAAAAACATCCCCAAAGCATGATATTTCCACCCCTTCATGCTTCACAGTAGATATGGTGTTCTTGGAATGCAACTCAGCATTCTTCTTCCTCCAAACACAATGAGTTGAGTTTTTACCAAAAAGTTCTATTTTGGTTTCATGTGACCACATGATTTTCTCCCAATCGTCTTCTGGATCATCCATATGCTCTCTGGCAAACTTCAGACAGGCCTGGACATGTACTGGCTTAAGCAGGGTGACACACCTGGCACTGCAGGATTTGAGTCCCTCTCTGCGTAGTGTGTAGCCTTTGTTACTTTGGTCCTAGCTCTCTACAGGTCATTCACCAGGTCCCTCCGTGTAGTTCTTGGATTTTTGCTCACTGTTCTCATGATCATTTTGACCCCACAGGATGACATTTTGCATGGAGCCCCAGATTGATTTAGATTATCAATGAAAAATGAAGCCATCACCAAAGTAGCAAATTTTGCTGTTCCTTGAATGGCTACTTGAGACTGATTCAAAAAGTAAGTCATGTCCCATAGACCCCCATGTTAAAATCCCCAACTTTACAGCAGAAATAAACATTTTTACAGTTTGATACAAAATACTCTGTATCGCTCTCTGCAGCTGTTTTGCCCATTCATGAAATGTGCTCAACTGTATAACTCATCAGTTTAAGTCATTTTAAACCATAAAGGTAAGAATAATTTGGATGTTGTCCCTTTGAGTGAGAACTGTGTGCTGCCAAGTTGAGTCCAGGTACTTGCTAGCAGAGATAGGTAGTAATGGTTGCTAGCTGCTTGACAACAGACTGAATAAGGACACTGCACAATTTGTTAAAATACATTGTGAGGAGTGCTGATTGTGCAGGAAGGGACAATGTGATGGGAACACTGGAGCATCACAAAAAACACCCAAACTATGGTTAGACTGTAAAGGAACCTTGACACTTGCACAATTTGTTGTGCCAATGCGTCCCACTTTCTCCTGCTTAACGCGGTGCTATATAGAATAATCATTTCGTAACCGATGACACATTTGCTTTCAGAACGTGGCTGATGAAACCATTCTCTCATCGCTTCCAGAATCACAGAGAAATTATCTAAAGCTGCAGGTTGTCTGTGCTCATCTTGTGGTGGAGAACTCATTTGGAATCTTGCCTCAAAGATAATTCTTTATAATATATATTGTAATGGATTGGTAAAACAGTTGCATATTCATTCCTTCCTATTAGTTAGATGATGTATCTGTAAAATTATGTTTATTATAGATATAACAACTCGTCATAATCATTTAGATGCGCTGTGCGCATTGACACACTTTGACACGCCGTGGCACGCTATGTTTTGGAATAGGTTGCACAACGTTCGCGACTAGTGAACTGTGAAATGAATGTGTGCCAGAAGTTTTGAACATTTCAAATTTTATTAGTGCACTGGCAAACATCGGTGCACAGTTCACGCACAGTTTACAACAGTTTGCAGCAGGTTTACTAACTGGTACACAAGATTGCATGCCAATGAGGGGCTCAAATTCATGAAAGTGTCAAGGTGCTTTGAGAGTTAGCTTGTTTGGTAACTCTGAGATATGGGGAGGATGGGGTAGGCTTCATTCTTTCCACTCAGGTCACACTAGTCTTATCCACACTCCACCTCTTTACCCATTATTGGTTTAGCAATGAGTTAGCCATAGTCATGCACTGCCAAGACGGCAGCATCTAAATCCACCCCATTTGTGCTTCCCATCCGCTCTTCAGAAAATCTATAGGTAATATTGCAGGGTGGGGATGGGGGTAGGGGTAGGGGTGGGGAGTGTTGTCCTGTATATGAGTATATGCGCTCTATGACTTTATTAAAATCCATAATTTGTCTTCATTTGGCATCATAATTCTCATGAAGCCTGCACATTGGCTGCAGCTGCCGCACTAAAGCGAAGGTATGTTTTGAGGAGACAGGCCCCTGTGACCTTGCCTTTGGGATGATGACAAAGGGAAACTTTGTGTCATTGCGCGTGTGTGCATGTGTGTGTGTGTGTGTGTGTGTGTGTGTGTGTGTGTGTGTGCATGCATGTTTATGTCCATATTACTAATGACCAGTGCTTAAGAGGGGAGATTTGGGGAGATGGCCAATGCAGCAAAGCAGAAAGGGCAGCGAAATGATTTCATCGATCATTCTTGATCACCTAAACAATGCCAAACAGCACATTCATCTCTCCCTGTCTCCCCCTTTGTCTCTCCCATTGACACGTATCGGGACTCTCACCTCTCATCTCGCTAACATTCTGCACGCTCACATGTGGGCTTTCAGGCTGATGCTGCAGTGATGGCACTGGCCAAATGCCAGCTGTTGCACAGTTCCATTAGCATTGCGAAGGTTGGCCGTAGATTGCTATTGATTGACTATGGCCCCTATTCATAGGCTATTCGGAGAGAAGCACACACATCATCAGACAGAGTAGTGCACTAGAAAACTCAACTGTGATGAAACCAAACATTCAAATTGTTCAGATTTTTTTTTTCTTTTTTGCCAGAATTCATCTGAGAAATAGAAGAGATTCATTCCACAAAGTCATATCCATTAAAGGAAAAAAAACAAAATATAGACGGGGTGAAATATGCATAGAAGAATGGATGTGTTTCTTGGCATTGCAGAGACTTGAAGATGGCATGTTTGTCAGTTGATTAGCTTTGAATTTTAAAGAAATCAATGCTGAGTGACTGGACCCCGGAGCTCCTTCTTAATGAGAACCATTGCTTGGAGATTTGCACGCTGTCTCCAAATCCTTCTCTGTCTCTTTCTTACTCACAAAACTCGAAGACGACAGCTGACGCTCTTTTTCTGTATCCATCTTTCTTTTTCCTGTGATATTTTTAGGTAGCTGAATGTCAAACACTCCGGTGGCAGTCCGCATAACTGTAAAATTGTTGTCCTCTGCTTGTCTGTTATGAATGTCACAGCAGGAAAAGCTGTTTCCAAATCAATTTGTTTTCTTTTGTCACAATTAACTCAAAAAGGTGAGAAGATTTACAAGAAGGTGCACACTGATAATGCATAGTTCTAAAAAAAAAAACTAAACATGCAGTTTCCATGCAGGTGCACAAAGTGATTAGAGCAAGTGCAACTATTGTGTCAATGAGTGCATTTATGCACGTGCACATGCACACACACATTTATGCTCATATGTGTGCAGGTGTGAACATGATGATGAAGAGATTAAGCATGTAATGCTGGATTATCCAGCAGGTAGGCTTCCCACTTCTTCTGAGTAAAAGGTGAATGGACAGATGAAGTATCGAAAGAAGACAGAGAGACAGAAAGCTATGAGAGTGAAGGAAAAAGGCCAAACATACTAACAAACTAAACATACAGTTCACTACAGATATTTTAGATACTGAATTAAAATAAGAAAACTAGTTTTGTTTTTGTTTTGTTGGTTTTTTTTAATCTTCCGGCACATCATCAAGAAAATGAAAACGTGGCAAATTCAAGCAACGAAATCGAATTTTTGTATTTCCTGAAAGGGTATTTTATCATTTAACAAACTTTATTTTCAAATCACACTAAATAAACAAATAACTTTTATTTGTAGGTGTACTGCTCTGCACTTAATGTGCATGTTCAGGCACGTTAAGTGCTGAAACATCTTAATTGTGCATATAAACATTCGCACAGTACTGCATTTATGTAGGAAACAATTCAGTTTTCAAGAGTGTTACCTTCAATAAATGATTAAAGTGCTTCCAATCTAAAAAAAAAAAAAAAAAAAACATAATTACCCTTCCTCCAACCCTTGTTAAGAATTTAATGGAATTTGGAAGAATCAAACCCACAACCTTCTCTGTTGTGAAAATCTAACCCAAGTTAACATAAACTGAATTTGAAGCTGGTCCCAGATTATATGTTGCTATATCTGCATTTACCCCACTGCAACTCAGGCAGTGACACTGTTTATACACAGTACCGACCCACACATTTGTGTCCCACGGTTGTGTCCCGTGCGTGTTGCTGGGTTTTTTTTTTTTTCCATTATCATTTTTGTAATAATGACCTCCACCAATCTGTTCACAATACAGGAGCTAATAAAGAGACACGGCGTTGCAATGTGTGTAAGAGCAGGAGATGTGCCTGTCACAGAGGAGGAAAAGAAGAAGGTGGACCTGACTGTGGTATCAATGTTTTCTGCTGTATGGCACCTTTGAGAGACTTTATTCTGTAATAACAGGACGAAGATGAATTGAGTTATTTACATTTTTTACTTTCCTTAGTGTGTCATGATACTTTGTTCTGCAGATGGGTGCCACCTGCTGTGAGAGTTGCATTTACCTCATGCACATGCATGCCACTGTGCATACACATTTACTGTATATGCATGTTGAAAATAATACATTTATATGCAATGTTTTCAAATAGGCACATCACAGATCCTCAGGAAATTTACCGTCTCCTGCAGTTGTGAAATGCGGCATCTAAGTAATAATTTACAAATGCACTTATTCATGTTTATGTTTATTCATGCACTTATTCACTTATTCAGTTCTGTGCTCCAAGTAACCACACGCAAAGCAGTCCCAGATGATCCTACAAGTGTAGTCATACTTTGATTTTGCACAAGCAGCTCAGTCGTGTTATCCTATGATTAATGATTCCTCGACAAGCAGGAAGATTTAAAATTTTATTCTCTGACACCCTGGAAGAAGATGGAAGGTCAGAAGAGCTGGTATAAGAAGAAAAAAAGAGGTGTGTGTGCGTGTGTGTGCGCGTGTGTGTGCGTGTGTGTGTGTGTGTGTGTGTGTGTGTGTGTGTGTGTGTGTGTGTGTGTGTGTGTGTGTGTGTGTGTGTGTGTGTGTGTGTGTGTGTGTGTGTATACATACATATATATATTTATATGCAAATATTTGGGGAGAAGTGACACAAATGCTGCTCGGCTCACCAAGAAAAGGAGTTTGAGAGATTACAGACAGGGAGAAAGGAAAAGAGAATGACAGAGAGGTAGAAAAAAAAAGCAAGACTGGATGAAGCAACAGTGGAGGATAATGGTTTTGTGCTTTCCAGGTGAAGCAGAAAATACAGAATTTTTAGGGTAGGGCAAATAATAACTCAGCCGTGCCAGCAAAGCTTTTGCTCTTGCTCTTTGTTCGCTTTGTTCTCTTTCAACTCTTCCATCACTCTTCAATTAAAACAACACACATCCAAATGTAATGAGACTTGAGTCGATGCCATTTCACTCTTCAAAGTGGTTTTTAGTTAGTTCGGCGTATTGCTCCAAGGTCCCGGCTGCTTTTTGCCTATCAACAATTACCGCAAATTAAACAGAACATAAGACTTAAGCGTAGCGCGAGCAAAAGAAGTCATGTTTGCACTTTAAATCCTGTGTGTGGGGACGGAGACGATCGTACACGCACAAAGACACGCCATCAAGCAAAAGCCGTTGCATTTTGTAATTGTTTTGGACTAATCCTGGTTTTAATATGTCTCTCACATCGGGGGGCCTCCCTCTTAATAGACACTGTGGATTGTTTAATTATGTGTCTGCGCTGTGCCGCGCACTTTTATACACACGTTGTTAAAGGGAGAGTCGAGGAAAGAGGGCACACGAGGATTGGAGCACCACTTTGATGACTGTTTTGGAAATCCTCTGCATATTTAATGCAATAAATGGAAAAAAACACATCTGTGAGAGCATAGATGAGAGAAAAAGGTTACAATGGAGCACAGAGAGCATTTGAGCTTAAATTCACAATGTTCATATGCACACACGCTCGCACAGAACCACACAGCGATGGCGAACCGGGTGGCAGTGTTTCCTCAATCTGTTTGAAGTAGCGTCTCGCGGGAGGCTGTAGGACGGTGGCAGCGCTCACCCCCTCAAACACACACTGGCTCTCAGAGAAAGAAAAGAGGTGTTGCAGCGAGAAAAGAGACAAGACAGACAGGAGCGACAGAGGACGAGTGAAAGGAGCCTCTTTCTGTCTCAAACGCGCTTCACCTCCTCTCATCCACGGCTCCGCTCATCTTTCCCTGTGCCGATACGCAGGCGGTGCTCAGAAAACAGGTTGAGGTTGTTTACAGCCACACAGGATTTTTTTTTTCTTACCCCTGAGCTCACGCACTGATATCTCGCTCTGTCACACTCACAACAGCCGCGTGAGAGGGAAGCGCCGCACAGGAGGACGCAGCGAGGATATTACCCAGGCTCTATCTGCATCAGGAGGGGAGCCGACTGATTTTGTTGTGGCCTCCTCGGAAGATCAACGCAGCGGCCGAAGCCTCTGATGAAAGCCGCCCCTCAAGAATATTTTAAAATGCAGCAGACTGAGTGTCGCTCCTCTGTCTATTTTTTATCCTGCAATTAAAAACTCAGAAAGTGGTGAGCAGGTTTTCATTAAACCTGTCACCCCAGGTCCTGGAAGGCAACCACCTAGGCAAACAACTGATGCACCCCCACATCTGCTGCAGAAATGTGAAACATGTTTCCCTTTAGCTTCGTCCTTAATACTGACACATCTGTATGTTGGATCATGTGCACTGAAATGTGACACCTGGCCAAAATGTAGAAGCTGATGTTTCCTCACACTGCAAGTGATCCTCCTGATCTTTATAAGACATTCTTCGACTTAAGCCTGGTTCACACGACAGGATTTTAAAATTATCTTTAGGTTTCCAAAACCTGAGAGACCATACATGTGAAGATAAAAAAAATCATAGAGCTAACAGTGTGTGGTGTTCAGCCACACGTTAAGGACAACACCACACACGAACAGATTTCACACATGAACATTCCCAGCTCAGACAGGAAATCTCGCAAAATCTCTCAAGATTAAACATGACTTCAGAGTAAACAAACCGAGATACTTTGTGGACTATTTAAAACAGAGGGGAAAAAAAACAATACAAAAAGAAAAAGAAAAGGCGTTCTTTAAAGAAGTGGAGACAGCGCGACCACCGGACTTTCTGGTAAGGCAGAACAGCTGTTTTGATTTTATTTTCCGCTCCGTACGTCCATCACCTCGCTTTCTGATTGGCTGCATGTCGCATTCAGCAGGCTGCGTGCTCGTTTGTGGTCGGAGGACACAACACACGCTGCGATATCGGGCCAAGACAAGATGAATATCCCAGATTTGCGATCGGAGCACTCCTAACGTCCTTCCGAGCAGATCAGAGCACTCTTAACACACCACACACAGCAGGAATATCTGATAAGATTGTCAGGGCATCCTTAAGATTGTCGGGAAGTTAGGGGAAGATCAGGTCCGACATCGGCCTAATTATCCTGCCGTGTGAACCAGGCCTATGGTCACTATTTGGAGTCCAAGTCTCACAATCATGCAGTAAGACAAGAAGCACCAGGACCCTAAAGACTTAGACTTTGTTCTCCTGCCAAGATATCACCATTGCCACATACCTCAGTCAGGTGACCTCATGACACCAAGGACCCAGAGACATGAATGTCACTGCTGAGAAGTGAATGTTTAACATTTTCATCACATGCATTTCATCAGGTACATTTCTGAGGACCAAGTCAAGGAATCTTATCTTAGTCTTTATCCAGGACAGTCACAAATCCAGACAGTCCACTTCCTCCCCCAGCTGCAGTCAGGGTATCCTTAAGGTACCTTGACACTTGTGCAAATTTGATCCCCACACTGGTACACAATCTGCTGTGCAAGAGAGTAAACTCGTTGTAAGCTCCAGTAAACTGCGCAGCTGCATGCAAGTGCGCAAAGAAAATTTTGAAATGTTCAAAATCTCTGCCACGCATTAATTTTGTGAACTACACGTGAACATTGGGCAAACTACTCAAAAACACTGTGTGCCACTTGCGAGTCATTGTATCAGCGAAACGCATCACAGCGCAGCTCATGTGAAGATTATGATGAAATGTTAATTCTATAACTGTCTTCAGCAGTCAGACCCGGTACTGCTGGCAGAGAACAGAGACAGTCCAGATGAGTGTGAGTTCGCACACTCAGTAATCCCACAGTCTGTATTAAGTAAAGGAGGGAAAACCTCCACCTCCAATCACACACACTCGTGCAGCTCCTGGTCAACCACTTATCTGGGTTGGGGTGTGAGGTGAAGCCGTCGCTGTCACACCAAACGCCAATCCCTCAGATAAGGACACACTCCAGGAAAACGGCTGCAACAGAAGTTCAGGTTATTACACACAAAGTGTCAGTCAGCAGAGAAATTACCTGAATGGTAGTTGATTTCTCGGCGAGGAGGTGGAATTGCAGTCCGGTCTTTGTAGTGGTGGTGATGGGTGACAGCTTGTGTTGATTGATGACAGCTGTCACCTCCAGCAAAGCCGACGCCCTCTCGTGCTTGAAGCCCGCACTTCAAGCAGGGCGCCATCTTGTGGTGGTGGGCCAGCAGTACCTCCTCTTCAGCGGCCCACACAACACTAACTGTCCTACTCTACAGTGCATTACCACCTGTGCGAGCAGGGTGTCCATCCACCCCCGTGACTTTCAATTTAAGAGCTTGCAAAACCCTGCATGAGAATACATAAGCAACACAAGCAAATCAGGGGTGGAATAAATAAGGAAGGAAACTCAAGTAAAATCTATTAAAGACATGGGTTCCTCTTTTCAAGGATAATGCAACTTATTTGAATTGTGGTACTACTGCTTTCCAACCAAGTCCACACAAATATAGCTGCTATAAACAATCAGGACTAGTATCCAGCACTCAGCAAAGATGATGGATTGTTTTCAGTCTTGTTCTTTCTTTTAATCTTATACCCACTAACTAGGGATGTCCCGAGCTGATCACGTGATCGGAAATCGGGCCTGATCACGTGGTTTCAGACTTGATCGAAATCGGAAGTTGCATCCCGATCAGGAATCCGATATAGATTTATCCTCATTATTTTAATCAGTTCTATTTCAAGTTCATTATTGCAGATTAATGGGCCTTTCACGCGTCGGAAGCGTCAGAGGTGTCAAGAATCGTTCTAAAAAGCATTATTTTCAATAAGACATGTTGCTTTTTAGAGGCGTCAGAAGTGTTGCGTCAAAAGCCGAACTAAAGCGACGCTTCTGAGGGGAGCGCGCATTGCCGCTTGTCAGCAGGCTGACGCAGTCAAAGTTCAACCCAATATTTGTTTGTTTTTTTGTTTTTTTTATTGAACAAAAGAAAAAACATAAGTTCAACCCAATCCAACTTTCGACACTCTGAGCTGTGACGTAGCTTCGCGCTGTCCAATAGGAATGAAGCATCGGGCCAAAACACAGAAGACTAGTGGCAGAAACCACTGATCTGTACAAAACAGGAGCAGTTTTCTGAAAAAAATCCTTGGAAATGTTTTTTGTTGTTGTTTGTTACCTCAAAATTTCTGGTTACTTTTTAAAAAAGTTTAGAACACTTGTAATTAAAATAGCTAAATCAATAAATGGTTCTTTAGAAACCTTTCATCTGTAAATTAAAACCACCTGTTATTTCAGATTAGATAATATATTTAGCATTTGTTCATTGTTCATTCAGTTTTTTAAAGTAACGGATCGGGACTCGGTATCGGCAGATACTCAAAATCGGATGACTCAGAATCGGATCGAGGTCAAAAAAACCTGATCGGGACATCCCTACCACTAACCCACAAATTTTGCAACATCACAGGACTGCAATCGCACAGACAGTTCCCGCCTTACTCGTTTCTCCAGGCCGTCCACAGGTATCCCCTGGTACGATAGCAGCAACAAATGAAGAGAGATGCACCTACAAACACATGGCACAGATGGAGAATCAGAGAGGGAAAGGGTGAGAGACATAGCAGCGCACAGGCAATAAGAGAGATAGAGAGCGAGAGATATAGAAACAGAAGGACAGAAACAGGAGGGGCAACACAATGTTGTATGGCAGGATGGAGAAGAATGTCTTATTGCCAATATAACACCCTAGCTCCATGTGTTTATCCATAGCTTCTCTTCGAAGTTGTAAAATACGTCACAACCTTATCAAAACACCAACTCGGTGTCAGTCTGCGTGCTCTATTTGTACTCTATATACATATGTATGTGCAGATTTGTCAATATGTTGCACAAAAAGGTCTGCTACATTATATAATATGCTACTGTTCCTGTCTGGTTATTGTTCTGTGAGCAGTTTGTTCACATTATGTAGGCGTTTTAACTTTTATTATTTATTTTTAGTCATACTGTCTATATGTATATTTTGAATTTTACACAATTTTACACCCAGTGTTACTAATATTTCTTGTAGAAAAATCTTGCAGCAGCTGGATAAATTTTGAGTGTCCTTCCTTATCTGTACCCCGTGTCCTGTTGAGACCCTTGGGGGGGATTCAGAGCCTATCCCAGCATGCACAGGGCAAAGTCCATCATCACAGACACACAAGCAGCAGCTCTCAGAATCACATCGACAAGGAGTTTGGAGTCACTAACTAATCTAACATGCATGTCTTAGGACTGCGGAGGAAACTGGATTAGCCGGAGGACACCCACGCAGACACGGGGAGAAAATGAAAATGCCACACAGAAGGGCCCCCAGGTTGCGTTCCAACACATTCTTGCTGTAAGGCAACAGTGCTAATCACAGTATCACCATGCAACCTCATAAATTTCTCGCTGAAATTATGCTCAACTAGAAAAGCACCTCTACCAAGGCAGAACAATCCCCAGATTTCACATTAATGCTGTTGTAATTTAAAGTACATTGCACTGCTGGCACATGCAGATCATCTCGATATGTATGAAGATTTACTGGAATATGTCAAAATAATTTAAATAATTTTTTAAATCACAATCATTTTTTTAAACCGGTTGAAATGTTTTTAAAAAAACATTGTTTCAGGTTTAAATCGGAATCTCAATCCAAATAAAACACGAGGTGCCCCTGTTGAAAAGCTTGAGCATTCTGTGAACCTAGAATGGGAGAGCTCTCAACAGTGTATAGACCTGTGTCCATTGCAGGAGCTTGCAGGCCATTTTAGGTGGGTGACCCTCTGCGCGAGTATCTCCACGGCAGGGACTGAACAGTGAGTTTTTGGACCTTTATTCAAGGCCAGGAAAGTCTGTGAAATAAACTATGTTAAAAAGTAATAAACATCATATGTGAGTAGTCACCTGACCACTTCCATTTTAACATCTATGGCTTTTTGATCGAGCATGGCTTCAAGAAACAATCAAAAGCCACTTGGTACAAACCAAAGATATTTGATTGATGCAGATTTGATAATGAACCCTTTTTTATGTGTTTTTAGGGTTTTGTTGATATAATGTATTAAATGACTTCAGTATAGTTTTTGATATTGTTTTTGAAAGGTATTTTATTGTATAAAAATTAAATAATTCATACTATATGTTATATGAACACAGTACATATTCTACACAAAACATGAAGAATATTTAAAAAGTTTGAATTGAAGTCCAAAGTATTCAGTAATCCAGCAACACCATAATCTTCACCAGAGCAAAACCAGAGTTGTTTTTTGTTTGTTTATTAAAATAATGTATTTTATCTCATGTCCGATCAATGCTGTCAAATTAGAACATAGATATGTGACTTACATTCAGTCACACAGAACAATGACGCTGTGGTACTCGCAGTAAACGTTTAATGCATGATGCTGGCACTGCTTTTATGTTAAAATGCTTTTATTGTGACATATCTTTAGCAACATGTTATCTCCGATGTTATTGGACTTTGCCAACAGTAGCATCAGATACCAAGACTTAATGGTAATGCAGTATTTATCGACATCAAACATGAAAAGGGAACAACACGTTTACTGCTCTTCTCACAACTCCCTCTCATGGATTTTTTTTAATCCATTCCTCATGCACTAAAGGATAGTTTCACTTCATTCTGGTTTCAAAGTTGTCAACATAACTGACATTTGCTGTGATATGGGAGCTCCTTCGTTTGGGGGGACTGTATACAATGAACGTAGCATATGTATGGGGAGGTCCGGCTCTGATTTATGTCTTCAACTGTGCTTGAGTGACAGTGTTCCACAAAATAACAGAAATAAATTCATGATGTTATAGGCGTATAAATAAAGAATTATGTTGGTTTTCTACCTCCGTCCATCTGGTTTTAAAATATCCTGCTAATAAAAAAAAAAATCATGAAGACATTAAATTCCTGGTTGAAGTTTCAATGTCACCCAGTAACAAATTATTGTACAAATGTGTACATTTAAACAGACACCGTTATGCTGACTCAGTTTTGTTTCCCTTTTACATTTAAATATAGTTTGCATTTATTTAAACAGCCT
Source organism: Thalassophryne amazonica (assembly GCF_902500255.1). Classification (NCBI taxonomy): domain Eukaryota; kingdom Metazoa; phylum Chordata; class Actinopteri; order Batrachoidiformes; family Batrachoididae; genus Thalassophryne; species Thalassophryne amazonica. The sequence goes on along the minus strand of NC_047113.1, from coordinate 13,256,150 downwards.
TAAAGTTGCGCCACTCTTTGAAATTCTGAGCTATATAAAATTCTGATGCCTGAAACATCACAGAGACTTGAAAATGTGCTTTTTTTAAGGATGCAACACATCAGTGTCTGTTGAATATTTTTGGTTACACACTTAGTTTTCGTTTTTAGAAAACTAGGTGACTGATATTGGCTTGACAGAAAATGTTATTAATTTTATAATTTGGTGTATTTGCTAAACAAATGAAACTCATTTTTTCCCAAATTCCTTCTTTGAAGGACATTAAATTAATCTGGAATGAGGGCTATGTACCAAAATAAATCTTGATGTAGTGGAAATTGCATGTTTTAGTTAAGTTATGAACAATAGTGTTATATTTTCCAGAAACTTACTGTAAAATAATAATGTTATATTTTCCAGAAAGTATTGTAAAATAATAATTTTAGTTGTACAATAATTTCAAAATATAAAAGTACTATTCCTTAAAGTAGGGGTAGTGGCCAAGTGGTTAATGCGCTTGGTTTCAGTGCAGAAGGTTCCGGGTTCAAATCCCACCCCTGCCACATTTCTCCATGTAATGTGGAGTTGCGTCAGGAAGGGCATCCGGCGTAAAACCTGTGCCAATTCAACATGCAGATCCACCTTGGATTTGCTGTGGCGACCCCGAGTGCAAACAAGGGAGCAGCCAAAGGGACTTAGTTTTACTATTCCTTAAAGTGTTTAACAGGAATTTAGTTAGTTACAAAGAGTTTTGTGTTTGAAAACAAACTGAGTGTGGGTAAAACATCACCAATGAGCCAAAAATTGGCTAGCTCTGTTTTCCTGTTGTGTCCTTAATTTTGTTCCAGTCCCACTCCTGTTCCTCCACCTGTCCTCTTCTTTTCCTTCATACTCTCAGTCTTCCCTTCTGTTCTAAAGGCTATTTTTTTTTATCTCCACTTAGCTTTTAGTGCACTTCTCTGCCCCACTCGAGGGGAATCCACTTCTTTCCACACGCAGCCTTATTTTAACAGCACAAGCTGGTCCTTGGAGGCCACTGTCAGACCTCATAGTCTGTGCCATCCTCCCCTCTGTGCGTCAGCGTGACTGTCCACATTTCAATGTACTGTGGACTCAAAGTTGACAGGGCATGCAATGTCATCAAGAAAACATCAAATGACATGCTTTTCTTTCTTCCTTCTTTTTGAGTGGTTGAAGCTACAGGTTAAATATTGACAAGGTAGAGAATTGTCACTCTGCCTTAGATCTCCCACGAACTCTTACATAAAAGCAGTAAAGAGGAGCAAGAAAAGCCTCTGGAGGAAGGCAAACATGGTTTTCTCTGAAATTCCACAGACAGCAAGGGTTTTATTTCTGTTATTGCCTTTAAGTGTGTATCTCATTTTTATTTTTTCCCTCTCTTCTGTAGGCAAAAACTAACAAGACATCCACTTCCATCCTCTCTACTTCCACTTATTTTGACTCATCAAATCACCAGGTAGCACACAGCTGGTAGGTCAACAAAACTGAGCAGGAAGGACAGAATATCATCACAAGCGTCACTGCAGGCCAAATGTCTTGTTATGTCAGATTTACAAATTCTCTACTCTGGAGAAAGAGCAAAAAAGTGACCTATATAACTACAGAAAAACACACACAGCAGTGGCCCAATTCTCCTCGGTTCCCTCTTTCTTCACTGCTCCCTCGCCCATTGCCCTCTTTCTCTATCATTTTGTTACGTCTCATTTATCTCTATCCTTTTTTTGACAGCGGCGTGGTGAGTTATCAACATAGACTGTGTATATACTGGATAAATCCTCTGTGATTTCACTGATAGATTTTCTGAAGAACTGGAATGAAGCTCAAATGGGGTGGTTCCAAATGTCAGCATTTTGGTAGTGCCAAGGTAGTTTAACTCTCAGCCAACCCATAAATGGGTAAAGAGGAGGAGTGTGGGAAGGACCGACATGATGAGTGCGAAGCCAGAACATGTTGCCCATCGTGGAGTTAACAAATCATCTAAAGCTAACATGCTCATCTTAGTTTGGTTGTTTTACTGATGTATATTTTTGTTGACAGCGCAGTGGTTTTCATAACAGTTAAGCTGCCTGTGGGTAAAAATTATGACTGGCATATTGTTTTTGTAACTGTGGAGTAACAGAGGAGATAATATCACCAACTAATTACTACTAACGCTACGAATATACAGATAAAATTTCATGTAATAGAAATACTGGAGCACAGACTTTTAATGGTTCTGTTATTACAGTTTAGTTAAACATACAGCAAGGCATATTAGACATATAAATTTATTAAGACATTATGTGAGGGTATTATCCCAGGTATTTGTAATAAAATGCTTACAAAAAAACAAAAATGGTAGAGTCCACAGTAGCTAGAACCTTCTGCTAGCAGTTGGAATGGGCACAGTAACCATCAACCAAAAGCAACAACACCCAAAATTAATATGCATATGTTGCGGACATGAATGAGCGAAGCTCGTCAGCATCTCACCATGTCATTTAGGTCCTTCAGACTTTATTTTGAGTAAATGCTCCGCCCCCACAGACCCGCTGCCTTTTTAAGCATTTTTTTATTTGCCTCTCACATGCCTGGAAAAGCTCCTCGCCATCTAACCATGTCCTTTAGTTCCTTCAGACTTTTTCAGTAGAATGGTTCTTGGGAGGATGAGCATGACTAAAACCTTTCAGCTTATGGGGGAGCTCCGCCCCACCCACCAGACACCCCCACCACCTTTTTAAGCATTTTCCTTGTTTTGCCTTTCAGTTTCTGGAGGAGCTCTGCACCCCATACTCCCCACTTTTTAAGCATTTTTCTCTTTTTTTGCTTTTCAGCTGACCTCTCTCATTACAGCCCTCTTAACCCCCTGGCAGTTTAAGCATTTTTTTTAATGTAGATGTAAATTAATATTCAAAGTTTTCCGCTAGTTGACAGTAGGGTTGTACAATATGGCCAAATTATCGTATCTCAATATTGTCATAAAATGTCATGTGCATGTCACTTATATACATGCTGTCCATATTCTTGAGCCACTTAGGTGGGTAGGGAGCGTTCCCATGGGATAAAAAGCTATTCAACCTACCATCCCTGGTTCTCAAGACCAGGCACCTAAGTGGCTCTACTCCCTCTTTTTCTTTTTTTTAAGATATTTAGGTGGACCTTAGTAAATACTAGTAGAGTTCCACCTTAGATTTGGAATGTATAACAGAAGGTATACCTTACTGAATTTTCATATCAATACGATATGCGATATGACTATGATTTGACATAAAGTGCAGCAACATTGAAAATTAAACATTCTTAAACAAAACAGTAATAATACCACACTCATTTTGCACTCATCGTAAGGTTAGGATACTGTGCCCTCCAAAAGTATTGGAACACTTGGAATTTCACACATTTTAATTTGTTTATGCCTTTTTAAATATAAGAATACAAAAAAAGAACAGTCATTTGTGAAATTATCTTCCTCAAACTTAAACTGAATGCAAATCTCTAAAACGTGATAAAAAATAATAATCAGTTTTATTGCCAGTTTCTTCTGACAAATCAGGGGATGGAAACATGAACATTTCCAAGTCCCTGAATATGTCTTGGACTTTATTTACATCAATTATCAAGAAATACAAAAGTTTCTTTCACTAAAACATCAAATCCAGGCTTTCATCAAATTGTAACTGAACTTTCAGGTCTTCTTTTTAAGAAAATCCTCCTCTACACCACTTCATCAGGAAGATGGATTATATTTTTAATTAATTTATATCAAGTTGTAGAGATTTGCTTTCAGTTTGAGTTAAGGAAGATAATTTTAGAAAAAAAATGTATTTGAAATGGAATAAACAATATACAAAATAGTGACTGGTTTGCAGGGCAGCATAATGGAATGTCACCCATCGGGATCATTGTTGCCCAAGGCTGAAGGCCGGGGCAACAATGATCCCGATAAACCAGTCACCCGATAAACCACTCACCATTTGTTTTATTAGACATCTGTGTAGTTAATAAAATTATCTTTACAATTGTGTGAAAAATTTGCTAAGTCATTTTTTATTCTTTTTATTTTTGGTTATTTTTACTAGAAACAAATAATTGATTTAAATTTATTAGAAACAAATAATTGATTTAAATTTCATTCATACATAAAAATTTCTCAAATTTATACAATTCCAGTAGAATTACATATAAATTCCACAGAATTATTTCACACAACAATCGTAATCATCTTGCATCATATAACACCACTAACAATAACTAGGCAATAACATAGTTAAATGGACAGTTAACAGATGTGCAATATTTACCATTTATTACTACATGTACTAGTAATCCTCAGGATTCCCCATAATGTCATTACCCTTATCCTTAAGGTACCTGGATATCCTGTACCATAGTGAGTTCATGGTATTGTGTTTCAGCCTCTGGCCAGACTTGGAGCGCACTGATGTAGAGATTTGCTTTCAGTTTGAGGGTCTTGCGGGGTCTTTTAGTGAAGCTTAGGGCTAGTGGCCGGTGATCACCTTATTATTTCTTCTGGGGTTTTTTTTTTGTTGTTGCTTAATGCTGACAAATTATACTGTAGTTGTTGTTTTTCTGCCACCTGATTCTGTTTTTTCTCTCTGTTTAAGGTGCGGCTCCATCCAGAGATGGGAGTGGGTGTCTTCTTCTGCAGGCTTCCTGTCTTGTACACCAGCATGGACTCCCAAAATCTCCTGTATATTCATTTTGTAAATTGTGTCTGTAGCATGGTCCAAGCAGAGGGTCACCCCTTTGACTCTAGTCTGAAGTTTCTTTCTCAAATCATCAGAGGGAGTTTTCCCTACCACTGTCGCCTGTGTGCTTACTCTAGGGGTTGGTAAGGTTAGACCTTACTTGTGTGAAGTGCCTTGAGGTAAATTTGTTGTGATTTGGTGCTTTGTTTGCAGGATGCATTCAGGTTTTTTTTTTTTCCTAATCTTTTGTATTTCGAGTGTGAAATTGGTGCACACATTTTCACTCTGTGTGCATGTGTTTGTTACACAGTACGGTCGACACTGCTAAAATGGCACAGTCGGCACGGGTGGGTTATTAGGTGATCTAACCAACCTGCTACTATAGGTAAACACCATTTGTTCACTCACAGTACCCTCCTCCCCCACCCAGTGCCACAACAAGAATAGAGTGATCCAGTCACACCTCGCGTCACACCTCCACCGTGCCAGAATAACACCAAAGTGTGTATATTTGGGGGAGCACTGAAAATAATGATGAGTTGCCTCCTGTTCAACTCTCAGGTGTTGCTCCTTTATGTTGTACTGTAGGAAACAAACATGAACACCAAAGTCATTTCCTGCTTCTCTCTCTCCCTCTCTTTCTCTCTCTCACACACCCCGTCTTAGAACCGAGTCAAATCAATCAATTCAAATTTCTTGCGCAGACCAGTGGCGTGGCAAAAACTTGACCTTTTGTTTATGCATGTGCACACATGCACATTTGTGCCTTTGTGCAGCCAGCAGAGGGAAGCGGCTTGGGCTACGTCCGCCTCGGAGCCGGTGCGGAGCAATGCCACAGCTAGCCACTAAGGACCTAGCGCATCCACAAAAGCACACAAATGCTGGAAAACATCCACAGGCAAACTCTCTGCCCTCAGCTGCAGCAGATAGAACAAGTACATGGGCTGTGGGATTAGCCAGGAAGTGTGTCTTTTATAGTGCTTTATGCTAAGCAGCGTGCCATTGCAGGCTTTTCATTTTTGCCCGATTGGGTATTGAGTGTATTGGCGTGAGTTAGGCAGGGTTAAGTGGCTGTGCTTGAGGGCACAACAGTACGCTGAGATGACTCGCCGCTCCCATGCAGCTTTGGAATGAGCCCTGTGGAACACGATTAAAAAAAGCAGTGTGAGGAAGAAATGTTTGATTTTCTGTCACCGTTTTTTTTTTTTTTTTGCTAAATCATACGTGTATTTCTCTAATTTCCTCTTATTTTTCCGTCATCACACTCGCTTCCTCTTTTCTCTCACACATTTACACACAAACAGATGTGGGCTGACGCTCCCCGGCGAGTCAGGTGCAGGTGCAACAAAGATCTTTTTGTGATTATCCAGAGTATTTCATGGTTTTGTTTAAAAGAAAGTGTGTGTGTGGCGGGTGTAGGGAGGGCATGGCTGTATTGAGTGAGAGGAAGGAAAAAGAGTTCACTGGAGGACGTGTAAGGGAGATATTGACAGAGCGCTATAAATGCAGAGATCCTTGGTGTATGTGTGGGCGCTGCAGGCTAGGCCACATAAACAAAGTCGACAATCTGAGGGGCCAAAACCGCTGGGGCTATAACCTGAGGGCTGTTTATTGAAGGAACTGCTGCGTCTACTTCAGGTGGACTGCTCAGTGTGCACGTGGGTGCTTCACGAAGACTCCCCACTGCTGTCCTGCGCCGTGTTGCTGTCATATTAGGATAGCACACCATCCGCTCCTGGACCCTCAGCGCTCTCCGTGGATTTATTGGCAAAGGATTTTTGGCTGGCTGAAGTCTTTCTCTCCTCCACTTTTGTCTGTCTGTCCACAACCGCGCCCTCCCTCCAAAAAATATCTGCACTATAACAGCTCATAATTATTGTCATAGCATTGTAGCATCATTAATTTATAACCAATTTTTAAAGCAGAGGCATGCAATTAAATCGCAAAGCTTTGGTCTTTCCAAATTTCTCCTTTCATTTCTCTCCATCGCTCGCACGCGGGCAGGATTGCTCCGTCATTCGTTTACCGTGCGCTGGCGCCCATGACTTCTCCCTGTCTATTTCGCTCACCCCCAAAGTCTGCTCTCTGTGCTGCGTTCTCTCCTTATTTTCTAAATATGCATTGGAAATATGGATAAATCATGCATAGGTGCTCTCGTTCACTCCATTTTTGTTTCATCCGTCACTCTTTCGCTTTCTTATTCCCTGCCTCCCAGAAAGAAAGTAGAGGAGAGGAGAAGCACAGAGTAATTGGATTCCCCTAATAGCGAGGGTAATGTTGACAGTACATAAATCCTGCCACTGAAATAGCGCCTCATTTATCTTCTGATTTTGCCTCATTGTTTTTTGGCGCCTGCGTTCCCACCCTCATCCCCCCCCCCCCCCCAAACAACTCTTGTATGTGCTCTCTTCATGTGCACTTCCTTACCCTGCTGTCTTTTATGTCCCCCAGAGTCCCATCAGGTAGTCTTGATTTGCCTTGATGGTCCTCATATGGGACAATGTGTCTCCGCATAAATTGCTAGACACAGTGTGGTTGCGGCCAAGATGATGTTGGAAGGAACAAGTAGTGGAGGAGCGCAAACTAGAGATAAAAGGGAGCGTGCACGTTGCATCGACTATGTGCTGCAACATAAGTCTCACAGGAAACAATGAAGAATACATTTGGCTCCGCGCTGTACAAATAAAATCTGTTCATTCCCTCATGAAGCATATTTTGCAGCTTGATTGTTCCATGTCAGTTTATCAAATGCCTCCTTCCTTATCATTTCAAATTTGCCTGAAAAAGTAATTCAAGGGGAAGGTATAGTTCTTAATAGGTAAAGTCCAAGATTACAGACTTGTGATGTCATTCGGTTTGTCAAATAAAAATAAACAAATGAAGTATAATAAATAGACAACTAAAAAAATATGTAGATGAACACTTGGGTATTTTAAAGTTTTTTTTTTTATTTATATATAAATTTAAAAAATTATCATGGAAAAAAGGCTTACAAACACACAGACCATACATTAAATATTTCTGGAATTTCATACTTTTCCTGTAAAGAAAAAGGTTCCTGACAGAGGTGTTTGGTAATGCCTGTGCTTTTACAGCAACGTACTGCTCGTTTTTGTCTTACTATATGAGATGAGAGATGACATGAGATGAGATTTATTGTCGTTGTCATTACACGAGTGCAACAACAACAAAATTGTGTTTACACTCCAATTACCTCAGACAAAATACAGTAATTAATCCACAGTTATTACTAGTTGAACATAATAATGGCACACATCAGAATTAAAGACAACACATATACATTTGACAATGTTTATGTGCACTAAGCATGAAGCAGTCCATCATCCGACTTGAGGCAAAGTGGGTGAAGGTCACAGCAGGAGGGCTTGTGTTGGGTATTTTCTCCTCCAAAATTTTTAAAACCTTTAACAAGACAAACAGAGTCAAGAAACACCAGTGAGACAGAAAGTCAAATTTTACGCGCGGAGTGCGGCCAGGCTGTACACCAAGGCTACACTAAAGTCTGGCCTGCTTTTCCGCTCTTTTTATTAAGAGACGCCCTCATCACATAAACAAGAAACTTGTCCTAAGGGTGGGGGTGATGACGCAAGACAAGTTTCTTCCCATAACATAAACGCATACGTCAATAAGTGCAGCTGTAAGGAAGAACACTTTCAGGTCAGCACATCTCGTTCGTCTGTTGCAGGTATCAGCTGTTCTGCATCTGCCTGAAGTGTCCTGTCTTTCACACTCCTTCACACTAAACACCACATCACAATAGTCAAAACGTTCTCTTACTCCCAGTCGTTAGAGGCTGCGAAAACAAAGTTATATTTAATAATAAGTACATCCAGCCCTTCATTCCCAGCTCAGATTGACCCCAGAGTGCTAAAACAAAATTGAATTCTCAGGATTGCATTAAGACAGGTGCAAAACAGCACATCTCCGTTCTCATGAGAAAGAAGACAAAGCTAAAACAAGGTTGAATAACACGTACATTCTCAGGGTGAAGTGCAAAACAGCACAACACCGTTCTCATGAGAAAGAAGACAAATGTACAAATGTTTAACAGTGATAACATATATACAAAATCCTTAACAGCTTGTGCCGCCCAGTATGGACTTGGACTCTAACCAGTGATGTAAGTTGACCACTGGACATCTTTGGGAAAAGGTCACATCCACCAGAGGATGTTTGGGTATTGTTGGAATGACTTGTGTCAAATTAAAGATTACTCAGACTGAGATCAGGAGTATCGAGAGCATTGTGAGGGAAAGTCAACTATAACATTGTGGCCAATTCTTTGGATATGATCCAGCATGCAGGTGCATCAGTGCTGAGGAACACAACAACTGGAAAAGCCCAATGGAATGTCCAGTTTCACATGGCTGCAACAGATAGATGGCTATGTTTGGGAGGTGGCGATGGACTGGACATCTGCCTTGGTGGTTGTCATTCAGGACCTGGGTGGTTCTGTAGTGTGGTGGATGTGGTGACAAGCAGTACCGGCCCATAAATCTGAGATGGTCAGGTGAGAACTCTTCTTAAATTTGATGAATAGTTCTATGACATGTGACATCTTTGGAGGACATCACTCCAATTTCATTGCAAAATCTTTTCTTGTGATGGTGCCTCTAAACGAACCTTTCCCTTTATGGTAATTTTGAAATATATTCAGGAAGACACTATTCAGTCAAACACTGGAGCAGATCAACACAAAACGCCTACCCACAATAAAATATCATTCATGACAAACAAAATTAGTGGAAACAAAAGCACATACAGTGAAGATGCCTGTAGGTTACAAGAAAGAGGTGTGAGAGTGGGTGGGGAAACAACCAGAGAAAGGAAATTAAGAAGTTTCAAGATAATAGAGATAAAGATTGCGAATAACGTCGTGCCATTCTTCATCTCCACCCCTCTACTCTCCTCTAAATATCAAACAGCTTCATCAATAAATGACTGAGAATCTTGCAGCCCCGTTATAGGCGCCTCAGGAATCCGGCATGAACGCACGCAAACATCCTCCCTTTGATGCTCTTGCATGAACCAGCTCACTGACGCAGGAGGCAGGGTCAGGTCGGCTAATCAATCATCTGCGTGGCATTTCAAGGGTTTGTTCTGTCTATAGGTTTTTCTGTGCATTTCCTCCTCTGATCTCTTCTTCTGCAAACACACAAACACTGACAAGCTACTGCAGAGTATCAGGAGAAAATGTAATTGGTTGAATCACCTGGAAGCTATGGTTACTGACCTTTTGAAGCACTTTTAAGCTCACATTAAAAGAGAGATCTATAGGATGGAGTTCTTCATCGTGTATTGACCGACAGTAGCAGTAACACCAGGTCACATGCCATTGTGGATAAGTATACTTTGACAAAATGATTACATTTTCACCCAGTACGCATATTCCATTTTATCAAACAATGTGTGTTAAGTCAGTTAGAATGTCAAATTTATTTCTATGTGAAGTGACTTAGATAGGTAAGATAGGTTCGTTCCCATTGGTATTCACTGTTTGATTTTCACAGGGTCACATGGCTTACATAAACCAACATGAATGCAATCCTTTTTTGTGGATAAGCATGGTACGATGCTATCAAAGTGCCATATGTGTATTTCTAGTTGTGCATTTCATTCTGTAATTACAGAAATTGCAGTTATGCTGAAAAAATCTCTCGTCCTTTCCTAAGTGATGATATTGTTTTATTCATACTTGTTTGATTATCAGTTTTCTGCCACGTCAAACTTATTCTTACATCCAGAGGGACAAAGTGAAAAGGTAAATGCACAATTTAAAACACTTTTGCGGCTTATTTGTATTTAACCTAGAGCCTATTTCACCAAAATCACATACCCATACATTATGATTTATTTCTCAGCTTGTACAAGGTCAATGGTTTGGATCAGCTAAAAGACAGGTCCTAGGGGATGTTGTGGATGCAAAAAAAATTGAAAGTAAATAATACTTGGTAGGAGTGAATGTTTTTTTCTTCCCAAAAATGAATTCCGATTGATGTCTTTATTTGCATGGCGTTTCAGCTGTGGTTAGTTGATATGTGATTGAAGTGGATACTTTTGTAGAGGAGACTTCGCTTGACATTTTGATGTATAATAAGTGTATGTTGGTGTCAGCATTGGTTAGTTATGAATGTTCAAATATTCCAAAACAGGGCGAGTCCCCAAATTGGGAGCCTCTAGGGTTTAATAATGTTTGGAATGCAGTATGAAGTCAGATTCCATTTGTGTGTTTGTCCGAGCGACACTAACAAAACACTCATTTGGACTTAATGAAAAGATGTTTTTATTTATTTATTTGTTTTAACCAGATTTATGTTTGAACCAGTTTTAAAGGTTTATATATATATATATATATATATATATATATATATATATATATATATATGAGGTCTATTAGAAAAGTATCCGCCCTTATTATTTTTTTCAAAAACCATATGGATTTGAATCACGTGTGATTACATCAGACATGCTTGAACCCTCGTGGGCATGCGAGAGTTTTTTCATGCCTGTCTGTTACGTCATTCGCCTGTGGGCAGTCTTTGAGTGAGTCGCCGCCCACCTTCTCGTCGATTTTTTCATTGTTTAGGAATGGCTCAGAGACTGCTGCTTTGTTTGATCAAAATTTTTTCAAAACTGTAAGGCACAACTGAGTGGACACCATTTGATAAATTCAGCTGGTTTTCGGTAAAAATTTTAACGGCTCATGAGAGATTTTGGTCTGGTAGTGTCGCCGTAAGGATGGCCCACGGCGCCTGACGGCGATCTGCGCTTCGAGGCGGCAGCGTCTCGCCGTTTCAAGTTGAAAACTTCCACATTTCAGGCTCTGTTGATCCAGGAAGTCGTCACTGAACAGAGAACTTTCAGAAGAAGTCGGCATGAGGAGTTTATTCGGACATTCCATTGTTAACAGACATTTTGTAATGAAAGAACGTGCGGCAGAGTCGCATGTCGGGCCGGACCCGACCGCGGGGGGTCGCGACAGGAAAAACACCTCCGTTGGAAACCTTAACGGGCAAGTTGGAACATGCCCAAGCTGTTAAACAATTTCTCAGTTACTCACTTGTTGAAAGCCATCAAAAGCTGCCTGAATTTTACAAATGGCGAATTTACGCGCAAGTCTTTCATTAAAAAATGTCTTTAAACAGTGGAATGTCCGCATAAAGTCCTCATGCCGGCCTCTTCTGAATCTTCTCTGTTCTCTCACGACGTCCTGGGTGAATTAAGCCTTAAATTAGGATGTTTTCAGCTCGAAACAGGCCGACGACGGCGCCTGGAAGCGCTGCAGGACGTCCCGCTCGGTGGGAAGTCCTTACAGCGACAGAAACACCCCATAATCTCTCATCAGCCATTAAACTTTTCACCGAAAACCAGCTTAATTTCTCGAATAGTGTCCACTCGGATATTCCTCACAGGTCCAGAAAAAAATTTGATAAAGCAACGCGTGCCGTCTCGAAACAAAGGAATTCAGCGGAGAGGGCGGGACCACGTCTCACTCAAGGCCTGCCCACAGGGAAATGACATCACCGACACACGTGAAAAAACTCACGCATGCGCACGAGGGTTCAAGCATGATTGGTGTAATCGCATGTCATTCAAATCCATATAGTTAAAAAAAATAAATAAAAGGGTCAGTTTATTATCTAATAGACCTCGTATAGGTGGGCATAAATGCTTTTTAAACGTCAAGAGAAGAATGCTGACAAAGAGAATGCTGACTAGGAGGAGTCACTGACAAGGGGTAGTGCTGTACAAATTGTGAGCAAATGCTACTTTGATCTGAATTTCGATCTCAAATGGCTTCCGGTTTCTCTATCTCAATGACATACACAGACTCGTGCCACCGTCTAGCACGGTGGGATTACGTGTGCACAGAAGGTACATACTCAATGGCAGCCTGCTGTAGTCTCTCCAGCGTGTTCAAATGCAAATTTTTCAGGCGATGGGGCCTGGACGGCCACTAACTCGTAGTCTCTCCGGTGTGGTTCCTCTTTTTAAATTGAAAGAAGCTGCTTCACACCACATGTTCTGTCCTTTAAGAGATGAAAAGTGTACATCTATTGAGGGGCCGTGTGTCACCGAGCAAGCAGGAGTCTGGACATAGGCTACCGTGGTGTATGTCTCAGGTGCACGTTTGTATGTAATGGGGAAGCTTCTTCGCAGAGGCAAAGAATTATGGGGTTCATCATAAAACTGTAACCACATTTAACTGTGGAAGGTGGATAAAAGCAGATTTTAAGGGCTATGACTTTAAACAACAGTGAGGAGTTTAAGCCCGTCTTTGCACAGACAGCAGCGCATTACAGAGTTGGGTTTATTACTTCAGAATTACTTTTGATGATCATGCTAAAACGACTCTTCGGAAAGAGATGCATTATCCATCCATCAATTTTGTGAGGTGGATGACACATTTGACTAAATGTTTTTCACTTTTCCCTCAATTAACTCGACGTTATGAGCTCACTGCCACAAGGAGTGATTAAACACAGAAACATCATGGCTTCCATTTTTCTCAGTTTCAGCTTTCAATCACAGTGCCGACTCACATGGAGATCAGGAGGGATTCGGTCAGTGTATTATCTGCTATATTATACAGGTCAGTTAGAAAATGACCCTCAGTGCCTTAAAGGTCACTTTAGTTGTGATACAATAGTAAGCACTGTAGCTGTTGTATATTGGCAACCCAGTCTCACGGCAAGTCATGATTCAGCAGCACAAAATACGTTTATCTTTTGGTTTGTGATATTGTGACGAAAAGTGCCTCATTTTCATCACGGCAGCACAAATTCATTCTAATTCATTCCGTGATCACTGCACGAAATTAAAAGTGAAGCGTGGTTATGGTTAGGATTGGGAGTAGGATTAGGTTATGGTTAAGGTTAGGTTTGGGGGTAGGAGTAGGGTTAGTAATAGTGAATTTAGAAAAACCTGTCACGAAAATTTGACTCATTTCGTGACGGCGCACGAAAAAAAAAACATGAGACTGGGCTGATATTGGTATATTTTGCAGTTTTATTTTATGTTTTTCTCTCAAGTCTCAGCCTCTAATGCTGGAAAATGAAGCCATCACCAAAGTAGCAAATTTTGCTGTTCCTTGAATGGCCACTTGAGACTGATTCAGAAAGCAAGTCACGTCCCATAGACCCCCATGTTAAAATCCCCAACTTTACAGCAGGAAAAAAAAAACATTTTTACAGTTTGATACAAAATACTCTGTATCGCTCTCCGCAGCTGTTTTGCCCATTCATGAAATGTGCTCAACTGTATAACTCATCAGTTTAAGTAATTTTAAACCATAAAGTTAAGAATAATTTGGATGTTGTCCCTTTGAGTGAGAACTGCGTGCCGCCAAGTTGAGTCCGGGTCCTTGCTAGCAGAGACAGGTAGTAATGGTTGCTAGCTGCTGTAGACTCAACTATGTTTGTCCTTTCTTACCATTTTATTACAGTTAACTGAGATGTATGCCTTGCTGTGCAGTTAACTGCACTAATGGACCGTTATGAACTCTGTCCTCCACTGTTTCCATTGAGTGAATTTTTTTGTATTTTTGATTTGCATGTTAGCATGTTAGCACTCATTAGCAGGTGTCCACTGTTACATCATAATTTCTGAGGCAACATGCCAATCTTAATTTTTCATATCAGGACACAAGTCACCTTTATGAAAACCATCACCCAGTCTGCACAAATATTTGTTGACAACACAAGATTGCCCTTTCCACTATAGGGGAAATTGCGATGTCACAGCAGCAGTACAATAGTAACTTCCTACTTTTAAACTTTGATAAGACTGAAATGATGGTTCTTGGTCCAGCGAGACATTGGCATCAGTTTGACCAGCTGGCACTCAGCCTGGGTTCCTGTGTCATACGAGGTCTGTCAATAAAGTAACGGTCCTTTTTATTTTTTTCAAAAACTATATGGATTTCATTCACATGTTTTACATCAGACATGCTTGAACCCTCGTGCGCATCGCGTGAGTTTTCCACGCCTGTGAGCACTCCTTGGGAAGGAGTGGTACCCCGCCCCCTCGGCGATTTTCATTGTCTGGAAATGGCGGAATGAAAAGGACTTTTTTGTCCATCAGAATTTTTTCAGAAGCTGTTAGAGACTGGCACCTGAAACCATTCAAACAATTTATCTGGCTTTCAGTGAAAATTTTACGGGCTTCACAGAGAATAAGGACTGTTACTACAGCTTTAAGGACCCTTTTAAGGACGCTCGGCGCGCCGCACTCCAAGCTGCGACGACGCGGCACAGCCACCGGACCATTTCTAAACGGTTGGCTCTGTGGATACGAGACCGTCGTGTGCTCTTTCTCTGGTTATCACAAGAGCTGGACATCAGCCATTTTCCGGCAGATTTCACTTTTAACAAGAGATTTTGTCATGGAAAGCCGCGCGGAGGCTTCGTGCTTAACGACCGATTCGCTGTTTGAGCGAGACAAAGGAACACCTCCGTTTTGGTGTCATGGGACAAGTTTGGACATGCCTATCTCGGCTTTCAATGCTTACCAGTCCAGTAAGTATCAGAGAAATTGTGGAGAGCTGGACATGTCCATATTCTCTTTCTTATGGATAGTTTTTATTTTTATTAGTTTTATTCTTTTACTTCTGTTTTATTTATGTATCTGATTTTTTTTTTATTCATTTTTAATCATTTATTCAATTTTATGTTGACTTGTTTTATGTAAGGCGCCTTGAGACGGCTTTTGCTGTGATTTGGCGCATTATAAGCTAATTAAATTAAATTAAATGGTAATTCTCCACTTTGCATATGAGCAAGAATCGACCCAGAATGCATCACATCATCATCTGGATTTTTTTGCAGTCATTCAAACTTCTGGCCACTTTCATGCAGTGAAAGCACATTTACCCAGTTTTAGAAGAGTGTACCTATGAAGAATTGGAGAGAGGGCGGTGATGGGTGATGACTTTGGACAGCTTTGTTTGTGATCTCAATGGGAAAGCTGTGGCATGGACATGGAACATTAAAGAGTTACCACCCCATTACCATTTTTTCCAGCACCAGCAACCACAGCCACCGAAATGCTGTTCAGAGAAATTTATTGTTTTTACTCACTGTAACTGTTGTACTTGGATGTGACGGGGCATTGTCCTGCACAAAAATCATGGGCTTTTTGAATCTTGCAGACTGCTTGAAAAAAGTATCTTCTAAAACTGGCAGTAGGTTTGGGAGTTGATTCAACCTGAATTGGCCCAACTACCCCTTAATAATAGCAAGTCATACCAGTTACCCTCCTCTACCTTGCTGGTATCTGACTTGAAGTGGTGCTGTGTGTCAATTAGTGATCTAGCAATGGGCCCATCTATCTGGTCCATCAAGAGTCATTCTCATTTCACCTGTCTATAAAACCTTTGAAAAATCTGTCTTCAGATGTTTCTTGGCCTAGTCACGTGGTTTCAAATGACGAGTCTTGTTCACTGGTGGCTGTGGTTAGCCATGTTTATCTTGACCATGTCTCTGATCACTGAACACCATGTACTTCTGGACACTCTAGGTAGGTTGCAGTTCTGGAATATGGTGGCACCAAGGATACTTTTTTGTTGGAAGCATCGTGTTTAATTCTTCTCAAATCTTTTGTGGTTAATGTGCATCTTTTCTTCTTCATATGTTTCTTGTGATCCTGTTGACTATTTGCAACAAAACAATATTTAGTGGTCACACCTCAGTACAGTGGGGCAAAAAAGTATTTAGTCAGCCCCTGATTGTGCAAGTTCTCCTACTTAGAAAGATGAGAGAGGTCTAATTTTCATCATAGGTACACTTCAACTGTGAGAGACAAAATGAGGAAAAAATCCAGGAAATCACATTGTAGGATTTTTAAAGAATTTCTTTGTAAATTATGGTGGAAAATAAGTATTTGGTCAATAACAAAAGTTCAACTCAATACTTTGTAACATAATCTTTGTTGGCAATGACAGAGGTCAAACGTTTCCTGTAAGTCTTCACCAGGTTTGCACACACTGTAGCTGGTATTTTGGCCCATTCCTCCATGCAGATCTCATCGAGAGCAGTGATGTTTTGGGGCTGTCGCTAGGCAACATGGACTTTCAACTCCCTCAACAAATTTTCTATGGGGTTGAGATCTGGAGACTGGCTAGGCCACTCCAGGATCTTGAAGTGTTTTTTTACGGAGCCACTCCTTCGTTGCCGAGTGGTGTGTTTGAGATCATTGTCATGCTGGAAGACCCAGCCACGTTGCATCTTCAATGCTCTCACTGATGGAAGGAGGTTTTGGCTTAAAATCTCACAATACATGGTCCCATTCATTCTTCCCTTAACACAGATCAGTCGTCCTGTCCCTTTTGCAGAAAAACATCCCCAAAGCATGATATTTCCACCCCTTCATGCTTCACAGTAGATATGGTGTTCTTGGAATGCAACTCAGCATTCTTCTTCCTCCAAACACAATGAGTTGAGTTTTACCAAAAAGTTCTATTTTGGTTTCATGTGACCACATGATTTTCTCCCAATCGTCTTCTGGATCATCCATATGCTCTCTGGCAAACTTCAGACAGGCCTGGACATGTACTGGCTTAAGCAGGGTGACACACCTGGCACTGCAGGATTTGAGTCCCTCTCTGCGTAGTGTGTAGCCTTTGTTACTTTGGTCCTAGCTCTCTACAGGTCATTCACCAGGTCCCTCCGTGTAGTTCTTGGATTTTTGCTCACTGTTCTCATGATCATTTTGACCCCACAGGATGACATTTTGCATGGAGCCCCAGATTGATTTAGATTATCAATGAAAAATGAAGCCATCACCAAAGTAGCAAATTTTGCTGTTCCTTGAATGGCTACTTGAGACTGATTCAAAAAGTAAGTCATGTCCCATAGACCCCCATGTTAAAATCCCCAACTTTACAGCAGAAATAAACATTTTTACAGTTTGATACAAAATACTCTGTATCGCTCTCTGCAGCTGTTTTGCCCATTCATGAAATGTGCTCAACTGTATAACTCATCAGTTTAAGTCATTTTAAACCATAAAGGTAAGAATAATTTGGATGTTGTCCCTTTGAGTGAGAACTGTGTGCTGCCAAGTTGAGTCCAGGTACTTGCTAGCAGAGATAGGTAGTAATGGTTGCTAGCTGCTTGACAACAGACTGAATAAGGACACTGCACAATTTGTTAAAATACATTGTGAGGAGTGCTGATTGTGCAGGAAGGGACAATGTGATGGGAACACTGGAGCATCACAAAAACACCCAAACTATGGTTAGACTGTAAAGGAACCTTGACACTTGCACAATTTGTTGTGCCAATGCGTCCCACTTTCTCCTGCTTAACGCGGTGCTATATAGAATAATCATTTCGTAACCGATGACACATTTGCTTTCAGAACGTGGCTGATGAAACCATTCTCTCATCGCTTCCAGAATCACAGAGAAATTATCTAAAGCTGCAGGTTGTCTTGTGCTCATCTTGTGGTGGAGAACTCATTTGGAATCTTGCCTCAAAGATAATTCTTTATAATATATATATTGTAATGGATTGGTAAAACAGTTGCATATTCATTCCTTCCTATTAGTTAGATGATGTATCTGTAAAATTATGTTTATTATAGATATAACAACTCGTCATAATCATTTAGATGCGCTGTGCGCATTGACACACTTTGACACGCCGTGGCACGCTATGTTTTGGAATAGGTTGCACAACGTTCGCGACTAGTGAACTGTGAAATGAATGTGTGCCAGAAGTTTTGAACATTTCAAAATTTTATTAGTGCACTGGCAAACATCGGTGCACAGTTCACGCACAGTTTACAACAGTTTGCAGCAGGTTTACTAACTGGTACACAAGATTGCATGCCAATGAGGGGCTCAAATTCATGAAAGTGTCAAGGTGCTTTGAGAGTTAGCTTGTTTGGTAACTCTGAGATATGGGGAGGATGGGGTAGGCTTCATTCTTTCCACTCAGGTCACACTAGTCTTATCCACACTCCACCTCTTTACCCATTATTGGTTTAGCAATGAGTTAGCCATAGTCATGCACTGCCAAGACGGCAGCATCTAAATCCACCCCATTTGTGCTTCCCATCCGCTCTTCAGAAAATCTATAGGTAATATTGCAGGGTGGGGATGGGGGTAGGGGTAGGGGTGGGGAGTGTTGTCCTGTATAAAGTATATCGCTCTATGACTTTATTAAAATCCTAATTTGTCTTCATTTGGCATCATAATTCTCATGAAGCCTGCACATTGGCTGCAGCTGCCGCACTAAAGCGAAGGGTATGTTTTGAGGAGACAGGCCCCTGTGACCTTCCTTTGGGATGATGACAAAGGGAAACTTTGTGTCATTGCGCGTGTGTGCATGTGGTGGTGTGTGTGTGTGTGTGTGTGTGTGTGTGTGGTGCATGCATGTTATGTCCATATTACTAATGACCAGTGCTTAAGAGGGGAGATTTGGGGAGATGGCCAATGCAGCAAAGCAGAAAGGGCAGCGAAATGATTTCATCGATCATTCTTGATCACCTAAACAATGCCAAACAGCACATTCATCTCTCCCTGTCTCCCCCTTTGTCTCTCCCATTGACACGTATCGGGACTCTCACCTCTCATCTCGCTAACATTCTGCACGCTCACATGTGGGCTTCAGGCTGATGCTGCAGTGATGGCACTGGCCAAATGCCAGCTGTTGCACAGTTCCATTAGCATTGCGAAGGTTGGCCGTAGATTGCTATTGATTGACTATGGCCCCTATTCATAGGCTATTCGGAGAGAAGCACACACATCATCAGACAGAGTAGTGCACTAGAAAACTCAACTGTGATGAAACCAAACATTCAAATTGTTCAGATTTTTTTTTTTCTTTTTTGCCAGAATTCATCTGAGAAAATAGAAGAGATTCATTCCACAAAGTCATATCCATTAAAGGAAAAAAAACAAAATATAGACGGGGTGAAATATGCATAGAAGAATGGATGTGTTTCTTGGCATTGCAGAGACTTGAAGATGGCATGTTTGTCAGTTGATTAGCTTTGAATTTTAAAGAAATCAATGCTGAGTGACTGGACCCCGGAGCTCCTTCTTAATGAGAACCATTGCTTGGAGATTTGCACGCTGTCTCCAAATCCTTCCTCTGTCTCTTTCTTACTCACCAAAACTCGAAGACGACAGCGGACGCTCTTTTTCTGTATCCATCTTTCTTTTTCCTGTGATATTTTAGTAGCTGAATGTCAAACACTCCGGTGGCAGTCCGCATAACTGTAAAATTGTTGTCCTCTGCTTGTCTGTTATGAATGTCACAGCAGGAAAAGCTGTTTCCAAATCAATTTGTTTTCTTTTGTCACAATTAACTCAAAAAGGTGAGAAGATACAAGAAGGTGCACACTGATAATGCATAGTTCTAAAAAAAAAAACTAACATGCAGTTTCCATGCAGGTGCAACAAAGGATTAGAGCAAGTGCAACTATTGTGTCAATGAGTGCATTTATGCACGTGCACATGGCACACACACATTTATCTCATATGTGTGCAGGTGTGAACATGATGATGAAGAGATTAAGCATGTAATGCTGGATTATCCAGCAGGTAGGCTTCCCACTTCTTCTGAGTAAAAGGTGAATGGACAGATGAAGTATCGAAAGAAGACAGAGAGACAGAAAAGCTATGAGAGTGAAGGAAAAAAAGGCCAAACATACTAACAACTAAACATACAGTTCACTACAGATATTTTAGATACTTGAATTAAATAAGAAAACTAGTTTTGTTTTTGTTTTGTTTGGTTTTTTTAATCTCCGGCACATCATCAGAAAATGAAACGTGGCAAATTCAAGCAACGAAAATCGAATTTTTGTATTTCCTGAAAGGGTATTTTATCATTTAACAAACTTTATTTTCAAATCACACTAAATAAACAAATAACTTTTATTTGTAGGTGTACTGCCTCTGCACTTAATGTGCATGTTCAGGCACGTTAAGTGCTGAAACATCTTAATTGTGCATAAAACATTCGCACAGTACTGCATTTATGTAGGAAAACAATTCAGTTTTCAAAGAGTGTTACCTTCAATAAATGATTAAAGTGCTTCCAATCTAAAAAAAAAAAAAAAAAAAAAAAACATAATTAACCCTTCCTCCAACCCTTGTTAAGAATTTAATGGAATTTGGAAAGAATCAAACCCACAACCTTCTCTGTTGTGAAAATCTAACCCAAGTTAACATAAACTGAATTTGAAGCTGGTCCCAGATTATATGTTGCGTATATCTTGCATTTACCCCACTGCAACTCAGGCAGTGACACTGTTTATACACAGTACCGACCCACACATTTGTGTCCCACGGTTGTGTCCGTGCGTGTTGCTGGGTTTTTTTTTTTTTCCATTATCATTTTTGTAATAATGACCTCCACCAATCTGTTCACAATACAGGAGCTAATAAGAGACCGGCGTTGCAATGTGTGTAAGAGCAGGAGATGTGCCTGTCACAGAGGAGGAAAAGAAGAAGGTGGACCTGAACTGTGGTATCAATGTTTTCTGCTGTAATGGCACCTTTGAGAGACTTTATTCTGTAATAACAGGACGAAGATGAATTGAGTTATTTACATTTTTTACTTTCCTTAGTGTGTCATGATACTTTGTTCTGCAGATGGGTGCCACCTGCTGTGAGAGTTGCATTTACCTCATGCACATGCATGCCACTGTGCATACACATTTACTGTATATGCATGTTGAAAATAATACATTTATATGCAATGTTTTCAAATAGCACATCACAGATCCTCAGGAAATTTACCGTCTCCTGCAGTTTTGAAATGCGGCAATCTAAGTAATAATTACAAATGCACTTATTCATGTTTATGTTTATTCATGCACTTATTCACTTATTCAGTTCTGTGCTCCAAGTAACCACACGCAAAGCAGTCCCAGATGATCCTACAAGTGTAGTCATACTTTGATTTTGCACAAGCAGCTCAGTCGTGTTATCCTATGATTAATGATTCCTCGACAAGCAGGAAGATTTAAAATTTATTCTCTGACACCCTGGAAGAAGATGGAAGGTCAGAAGAGTGGTATAAGAAGAAAAAAGAGGTGTGTGTGCGTGTGTGTGCGCGTGTGTGTGCGTGTGTGTGTGTGTGTGTGTGTGTTGTGTGTGTGTGGTGTGTGTGTGTGTGTGGTGTGTGTGTGTGTGTGTGTGTGTGTGTGTGTGTGTGTGTATACATACATATATATATTTATATGCAAATATTTGGGGAGAAGTGACACAAATGCTGCTCGGCTCCACCAAGAAAAGGAGTATGAGAGATTTACAGACAGGGAGAAAGAAAAAGAGAATGACAGAGAGGTAGAAAAAAAAGCAAGACTGGATGAAGCAACAGTGGAGGATAATGGTTTTGTGCTTTCCAGGTGAAGCAGAAAATACAGAATTTTTAGGGTAGGGCAAATAATAACTCAGCCGTGCCAGCAAAGCTTTTGCTCTTTGCTCTTTGTTCGCTTTGTTCTCTTTCAACTCTTCCATCACTCTTCAATTAAAACAACACACATCCAAATGTAATGAGACTTGAGTCGATGCCATTTCACTCTTCAAAGTGGTTTTTAGTTAGTTCGGCGTATTGCTCCAAGGTCCCGGCTGCTTTTTGCCTATCAACAATTACCGCAAATTAAACAGAACATAAGAATTAAGCGTAGCGCGAGCAAAAGAAGTCATGTTTGCACTTTAAATCCTGTGTGTGGGGACGGAGACGATCGTACACGCACAAAGACACGCCATCAAGCAAAAGCCGTTGCATTTTGTAATTGTTTTGGACTAATCCTGGTTTTAATATGTCTCTCACATCGGGGGGCCTCCCTCTTAATAGACACTGTGGATTTGTTTAATTATGTGTCTGCGCGTGCGCGCACTTTTATACACACGTTGTTAAAGGGAGAGTCGAGAAAGAGGGCACACGAGGATTGGAGCACCACTTTGATGACTGTTTTGGAAATCTCTGCATATTTAATGCAATAAATGGAAAAAAAACAATCTGTGAGAGCATAGATGAGAGAAAAAGGTTACAATGGAGCACAGAGAGCATTTGAGCTTAAATTCACAATGTTCATATGCACACACGCTCGCACAGAACCACACAGCGAGCGAACCGGTGGCAGTGTTTCCTCAATCTGTTTGAAGTAGCGTCTCGCGGGAGGCTGTAGGACGGTGGCAGCGCTCACCCCCTCAAACACACACTGGCTCTCAGAGAAAGAAAAGAGGTGTTGCAGCGAGAAAAGAGACAAGACAGACAGGAGCGACAGTAGGACGAGTGAAAGGAGCCTCTTTCTGTCTCAAACGCGCTTCACCTCCTCTCATCCACGGCTCCGCTCATCTTTCCCTGTGCCGATACGCAGGCGGTGCTCAGAAAACAGGTTGAGGTTGTTTACAGCCACACAGGATTTTTTTTTTCTTACCCCTGAGCTCACGCACTGATATCTCGCTCTGTCACACTCACAACAGCCGCGTGAGAGGGAAGCGCCGCACAGGAGGACGCAGCGAGGATATTACCCAGGCTCTATCTGCATCAGGAGGGGAGCCGACTGATTTTGTTGTGGCCTCCTCGGAAGATCAACGCAGCGGCCGAAGCCTCTGATGAAAGCCGCCCCTCAAGAATATTTTAAAATGCAGCAGACTGAGTGTCGCTCCTCTGTCTATTTTTATCCTGCAATTAAAAACTCAGAAAGTGGTGAGCAGGTTTTCATTAAACCTGTCACCCCAGGTCCTGGAAGGCAACCACCTAGGCAAACAACTGATGCACCCCCACATCTGCTGCAGAAATGTGAAACATGTTTCCCTTTAGCTTCGTCCTTAATACTGACACATCTGTATGTTGGATCATGTGCACTGAAATGTGACACCCTGGCCAAATGTAGAAGCTGATGTTTCCTCACACTGCAAGTGATCCTCCTGATCTTTATAAGACATTCTTCGACCTTAAGCCTGGTTCACACGACAGGATTTTAAAATTATCTTTAGGTTTCCAAAACCTGAGAGACCATACATGTGAAGATAAAAAAAAATCATAGAGCTAACAGTGTGTGGTGTTCAGCCACACGTTAAGGACAACACCACACACGAACAGATTTCACACATGAACATTCCCAGCTCAGACAGGAAATCTCGCAAATCTCTCAAGATTAAACATGACTTCAGAGTAAACAAACCGAGATACTTTGTGGACTATTTAAAACAGAGGGGAAAAAAAACAATACAAAAAGAAAAGAAAAGGCGTTCTTTAAAGAAGTGGAGACAGCGCGACCACCGGACTTTCTGGTAAGGCAGAACAGCTGTTTGATTTTATTTCCGCTCCGTACGTCCATCACCTCGCTTTCTGATTGGCTGCATGTCGCATTCAGCAGGCTGCGTGCTCGTTTGTGGTCGGAGGACACAACACACGCTGCGATATCGGGCCAAGACAAGATGAATATCCCAGATTTGCGATCGGAGCACTCCTAACGTCCTTCCGAGCAGATCAGAGCACTCTTAACACACCACACACAGCAGGAATATCTGATAAGATTGTCAGGGCATCCTTAAGATTGTCGGGAAGTTAGGGGAAGATCAGGTCCGACATCGGCCTAATTATCCTGCCGTGTGAACCAGGCCTATGGTCACTATTTGGAGTCCAAGTCTCACAATCATGCAGTAAGACAAGAAGCACCAGGACCCTAAAGACTTAGACTTTGTTCTCCTGCCAAGATATCACCATTGCCACATACCTCAGTCAGGTGACCTCATGACACCAAGGACCCAGAGACATGAATGTCACTGCTGAGAAGTGAATGTTTAACATTTTCATCACATGCATTTCATCAGGTACATTTCTGAGGACCAAGTCAAGGAATCTTATCTTAGTCTTTATCCAGGACAGTCACAAATCCAGACAGTCCACTTCCTCACCCAGCTGCAGTCAGGGTATCCTTAAGGTACCTTGACACTTGTGCAAATTTGATCCCCACACTGGTACACAATCTGCTGTGCAAGAGAGTAAACTCGTTGTAAGCTCCAGTAAACTGCGCAGCTGCATGCAAGTGCGCAAAGAAAATTTTGAAATGTTCAAAATCTCTGCCACGCATTAATTTTGTGAACTACACGTGAACATTGGGCAAACTACTCAAAAACACTGTGTGCCACTTGCGAGTCATTGTATCAGCGAAACGCATCACAGCGCAGCTCATGTGAAGATTATGATGAAATGTTAATTCTATAACTGTCTTCAGCAGTCAGACCCGGTACTGCTGGCAGAGAACAGAGACAGTCCAGATGAGTGTGAGTTCGCACACTCAGTAATCCCACAGTCTGTATTAAGTAAAGGAGGGAAAACCTCCACCTCCAATCACACACACTCGTGCAGCTCCTGGTCAACCACTTATCTGGGTTGGGGTGTGAGGTGAAGCCGTCGCTGTCACACCAAACGCCAATCCCTCAGATAAGGACACACTCCAGGAAAACGGCTGCAACAGAAGTTCAGGTTATTACACACAAAGTGTCAGTCAGCAGAGAAATTACCTGAATGGTAGTTGATTTCTCGGCGAGGAGGTGGAATTGCAGTCCGGTCTTTGTAGTGGTGGTGATGGGTGACAGCTTGTGTTGATTGATGACAGCTGTCACCTCCAGCAAAGCCGACGCCCTCTCGTGCTTGAAGCCCGCACTTCAAGCAGGGCGCCATCTTGTGGTGTGGGCCAGCAGTACCTCCTCTTCAGCGGCCCACACAACACTAACTGTCCTACTCTACAGTGCATTACCACCTGTGCGAGCAGGGTGTCCATCCACCCCCGTGACTTTCAATTTAAGAGCTTGCAAAACCCTGCATGAGAATACATAAGCAACACAAGCAAATCAGGGGTGGAATAAATAAGGAAGGAAACTCAAGTAAAATCTATTAAAGACATGGGTTCCTCTTTCAAGGATAATGCAACTTATTTGAATTGTGGTACTACTGCTTTCCAACCAAGTCCACACAAATATAGCTGCTATAACAATCAGGACTAGTATCCAGCACTCAGCAAAGATGATGGATTGTTTTCAGTCTTGTTCTTTCTTTTAATCTTATACCCACTAACTAGGGATGTCCCGAGCTGATCACGTGATCGGAAATCGGGCCTGATCACGTGGTTTCAGACTTGATCGAAATCGGAAGTTGCATCCCGATCAGGAATCCGATATAGATTTTATCCTCATTATTTTAATCAGTTCTATTTCAAGTTCATTATTGCAGATTAATGGGCCTTTCACGCGTCGGAAGCGTCAGAGGTGTCAAGAATCGTTCTAAAAAGCATTATTTTCAATAAGACATGTTGCTTTTTAGAGGCGTCAGAAGTGTTGCGTCAAAAGCCGAACTAAAGCGACGCTTCTGAGGGGAGCGCGCATTGCCGCTTGTCAGCAGGCTGACGCAGTCAAAGTTCAACCCAATATTTGTTTGTTTTTTTGTTTTTTTTATTGAACAAAAGAAAAAACATAAGTTCAACCCAATCCAACTTTCGACACTCTGAGCTGTGACGTAGCTTCGCGCTGTCCAATAGGAATGAAGCATCGGGCCAAAACACAGAAGACTAGTGGCAGAAACCACTGATCTGTACAAAACAGGAGCAGTTTTCTGAAAAAAATCCTTGGAAATGTTTTTTGTTGTTGTTTGTTACCTCAAAATTTCTGGTTACTTTTTAAAAAAGTTTAGAACACTTGTAATTAAAATAGCTAAATCAATAAATGGTTCTTTAGAAACCTTTCATCTGTAAATTAAAACCACCTGTTATTTCAGATTAGATAATATATTTAGCATTTGTTCATTGTTCATTCAGTTTTTTAAAGTAACGGATCGGGACTCGGTATCGGCAGATACTCAAAATCGGATGACTCAGAATCGGATCGAGGTCAAAAAAACCTGATCGGGACATCCCTACCACTAACCCACAAATTTTGCAACATCACAGGACTGCAATCGCACAGACAGTTCCCGCCTTACTCGTTTCTCCAGGCCGTCCACAGGTATCCCCTGGTACGATAGCAGCAACAAATGAAGAAGAGATGCACCTACAAACACATGGCACAGATGGAGAATCAGAGAGGGAAAGGGTGAGAGACATAGCAGCGCACAGGCAATAAGAGAGATAGAGAGCGAGAGATATAGAAACAGAAGGACAGAAACAGGAGGGGCAACACAATGTTGTATGGCAGGATGGAGAAGAATGTCTTATTGCCAATATAACACCCTAGCTCCATGTGTTTATCCATAGCTTCTCTTCGAAGTTGTAAAATACGTCACAACCTTATCAAAACACCAACTCGGTGTCAGTCTGCGTGCTCTATTTGTACTCTATATACATATGTATGTGCAGATTTGTCAATATGTTGCACAAAAAGGTCTGCTACATTATATAATATGCTACTGTTCCTGTCTGGTTATTGTTCTGTGAGCAGTTTGTTCACATTATGTAGGCGTTTTAACTTTTTATTATTTATTTTTAGTCATACTGTCTATATGTATATTTTGAATTTTACACAATTTTACACCCAGTGTTACTAATATTTCTTGTAGAAAAATCTTGCAGCAGCTGGATAAATTTTGAGTGTCCTTCCTTTATCTGTACCCCCGTGTCCTGTTGAGACCCTTGGGGGGGATTCAGAGCCTATCCCAGCATGCACAGGGCAAGTCCATCATCACAGACACACAAGCAGCAGCTCTCAGAATCACATCGACAAGGAGTTTGGAGTCACTAACTAATCTAACATGCATGTCTTAGGACTGCGGGAGGAAACTGGATTAGCCGGAGGACACCCACGCAGACACGGGGAGAAAATGAAAATGCCACACAGAAGGGCCCCCAGGTTGCGTTCCAACACATTCTTGCTGTAAGGCAACAGTGCTAATCACAGTATCACCATGCAAACCTCATAAATTTCTCGCTGAAATTATGCTCAACTAGAAAAGCACCTCTACCAAGGCAGAACAATCCCCAGATTTCACATTAATGCTGTTGTAATTTAAAGTACATTGCACTGCTGGCACATGCAGATCATCTCGATATGTATGAAGATTTACTGGAATATGTCAAAATAATTTAAATAATTTTTTAAATCACAATCATTTTTTTTAAACCGGTTGAAATGTTTTTAAAAAAACATTGTTTCAGGTTTAAATCGGAATCTCAATCCAAATAAAACACGAGGTGCCCCTGTTGAAAAGCTTGAGCATTCTGCTGAACCTAGAATGGGAGAGCTCTCAACAGTGTATAGACCTGTGTCCATTGCAGGAGCTTGCAGGCCATTTTAGGTGGGTGACACCTCTGCGAGTATCTCCACGGCAGGGACCTGAACAGTGAGTTTTTTGGAACCTTTATTCAAGGCCAGGAAAGTCTGTGAAATAAACTATGTTAAAAAGTAATAAACATCATATGTGAGTAGTCACCTGACCACTTCCATTTTAACATCTATGGCTTTTTGATCGAGCATGGCTTCAAGAAACAATCAAAAGCCACTTGGTACAAACCAAAGATATTTGATTGATGCAGATTTGATAATGAACCCTTTTTTATGTGTTTTTAGGGTTTTGTTGATATAATGTATTAAATGACTTCAGTATAGTTTTTGATATTGTTTTTGAAAGGTATTTTATTGTATAAAAATTAAATAATTCATACTATATGTTATATGAACACAGTACATATTCTACACAAAACATGAAGAATATTTAAAAAGTTTGAATTGAAGTCCAAAGTATTCAGTAATCCAGCAACACCATAATCTTCACCAGAGCAAAACCAGAGTTGTTTTTTGTTTGTTTATTAAAATAATGTATTTTATCTCATGTCCGATCAATGCTGTCAAATTAGAACATAGATATGTGACTTACATTCAGTCACACAGAACAATGACGCTGTGGTACTCGCAGTAAACGTTTAATGCATGATGCTGGCACTGCTTTTATGTTAAAATGCTTTTATTGTGACATATCTTTAGCAACATGTTATCTCCGATGTTATTGGACTTTGCCAACAGTAGCATCAGATACCAAGACTTAATGGTAATGCAGTATTTATCGACATCAAACATGAAAAGGGAACAACACGTTTACTGCTCTTCTCACAACTCCCTCTCATGGATTTTTTTTAATCCATTCCTCATGCACTAAAGGATAGTTTCACTTCATTCTGGTTTCAAAGTTGTCAACATAACTGACATTTGCTGTGATATGGGAGCTCCTTCGTTTGGGGGGACTGTATACAATGAACGTAGCATATGTATGGGGAGGTCCGGCTCTGATTTATGTCTTCAACTGTGCTTGAGTGACAGTGTTCCACAAAATAACAGAAATAAATTCATGATGTTATAGGCGTATAAATAAAGAATTATGTTGGTTTTCTACCTCCGTCCATCTGGTTTTAAAATATCCTGCTAATAAAAAAAAAATCATGAAGACATTAAATTCCTGGTTGAAGTTTCAATGTCACCCAGTAACAAATTATTGTACAAATGTGTACATTTAAACAGACACCGTTATGCTGACTCAGTTTTGTTTCCCTTTTACATTTAAATATAGTTTGCATTTATTTAAACAGCCTTAAAGTTGCGCCACTCTTTGAAATTCTGAGCTATATAAAATTCTGATGCCTGAAACATCACAGAGACTTGAAAATGTGCTTTTTTAAGGATGCAACACATCAGTGTCTGTTGAATATTTTTGGTTACACACTTAGTTTTCGTTTTTAGAAAACTAGGTGACTGATATTGGCTTGACAGAAAATGTTATTAATTTTATAATTTGGTGTATTTGCTAAACAAATGAAACTCATTTTTTCCCAAATTCCTTTCTTTGAAGGACATTAAATTAATCTGGAATGAGGGCTATGTACCAAAATAAATCTTGATGTAGTGGAAATTGCATGTTTTAGTTAAGTTATGAACAATAGTGTTATATTTTCCAGAAACTTACTGTAAAATAATAATGTTATATTTTCCAGAAAGTTATTGTAAAATAATAATTTTAGTTGTACAATAATTTCAAAATAATAAAAGTACTATTCCTTAAAGTAGGGGTAGTGGCCAAGTGGTTAATGCGCTTGGTTTCAGTGCAGAAGGTTCCGGGTTCAAATCCCACCCCTGCCACATTTCTCCATGTAATGTGGAGTTGCGTCAGGAAGGGCATCCGGCGTAAAACCTGTGCCAATTCAACATGCAGATCCACCTTGGATTTGCTGTGGCGACCCCGAGTGCAAACAAGGGAGCAGCCAAAGGGACTTAGTTTTACTATTCCTTAAAGTGTTTAACAGGAATTTAGTTAGTTACAAAGAGTTTTGTGTTTGAAAACAAACTGAGTGTGGGTAAAACATCACCAATGAGCCAAAAATTGGCTAGCTCTGTTTTCCTGTTGTGTCCTTAATTTTGTTCCAGTCCCACTCCTGTTCCTCCACCTGTCCTCTTCTTTTCCTTCATACTCTCAGTCTTCCCTTCTGTTCTAAAGGCTATTTTTTTTTATCTCCACTTAGCTTTTAGTGCACTTCTCTGCCCCACTCGAGGGGAATCCACTTCTTTCCACACGCAGCCTTATTTTAACAGCACAAGCTGGTCCTTGGAGGCCACTGTCAGACCTCATAGTCTGTGCCATCCTCCCCTCTGTGCGTCAGCGTGACTGTCCACATTTCAATGTACTGTGGACTCAAAGTTGACAGGGCATGCAATGTCATCAAGAAAACATCAAATGACATGCTTTTCTTTCTTCCTTCTGTTTTTGAGTGGTTGAAGCTACAGGTTAAATATTGACAAGGTAGAGAATTGTCACTCTGCCTTAGATCTCCCACGAACTCTTACATAAAAGCAGTAAAGAGGAGCAAGAAAAGCCTCTGGAGGAAGGCAAACATGGTTTTCTCTGAAATTCCACAGACAGCAAGGGTTTTATTTCTGTTATTGCCTTTAAGTGTGTATCTCATTTTTATTTTTTCCCTCTCTTCTGTAGGCAAAAACTAACAAGACATCCACTTCCATCCTCTCTACTTCCACTTATTTTGACTCATCAAATCACCAGGTAGCACACAGCTGGTAGGTCAACAAAACTGAGCAGGAAGGACAGAATATCATCACAAGCGTCACTGCAGGCCAAATGTCTTGTTATGTCAGATTTACAAATTCTCTACTCTGGAGAAAGAGCAAAAAAGTGACCTATATAACTACAGAAAAACACACACAGCAGTGGCCCAATTCTCCTCGGTTCCCTCTTTCTTCACTGCTCCCTCGCCCATTGCCCTCTTTCTCTATCATTTTGTTACGTCTCATTTATCTCTATCCTTTTTTTGACAGCGGCGTGGTGAGTTATCAACATAGACTGTGTATATACTGGATAAATCCTCTGTGATTTCACTGATAGATTTTCTGAAGAACTGGAATGAAGCTCAAATGGGGTGGTTCCAAATGTCAGCATTTTGGTAGTGCCAAGGTAGTTTAACTCTCAGCCAACCCATAAATGGGTAAAGAGGAGGAGTGTGGGAAGGACCGACATGATGAGTGCGAAGCCAGAACATGTTGCCCATCGTGGAGTTAACAAATCATCTAAAGCTAACATGCTCATCTTAGTTTGGTTGTTTTACTGATGTATATTTTTGTTGACAGCGCAGTGGTTTTCATAACAGTTAAGCTGCCTGTGGGTAAAAATTATGACTGGCATATTGTTTTTGTAACTGTGGAGTAACAGAGGAGATAATATCACCAACTAATTACTACTAACGCTACGAATATACAGATAAAATTTCATGTAATAGAAATACTGGAGCACAGACTTTTTAATGGTTCTGTTATTACAGTTTAGTTAAACATACAGCAAGGCATATTAGACATATAAATTTATATAAGACATTATGTGAGAGGTATTATCCCAGGTATTTGTAATAAAATGCTTACAAAAAAACAAAAATGGTAGAGTCCACAGTAGCTAGAACCTTCTGCTAGCAGTTGGAATGGGCACAGTAACCATCAACCAAAAGCAACAACACCCAAAATTAATATGCATATGTTGCGGACATGAATGAGCGAAGCTCGTCAGCATCTCACCATGTCATTTAGGTCCTTCAGACTTTATTTTGAGTAAATGCTCCGCCCCCACAGACCCGCTGCCTTTTTAAGCATTTTTCTTTATTTGCCTCTCACATGCCTGGAAAAGCTCCTCGCCATCTAACCATGTCCTTTAGTTCCTTCAGACTTTTTTCAGTAGAATGGTTCTTGGGAGGATGAGCATGACTAAAACCTTTCAGCTTATGGGGGAGCTCCGCCCCACCCACCAGACACCCCCACCACCTTTTTAAGCATTTTCCTTGTTTTGCCTTTCAGTTTCTGGAGGAGCTCTGCACCCCATACTCCCCACTTTTTTAAGCATTTTTCTCTTTTTTTGCTTTTCAGCTGACCTCTCTCATTACAGCCCTCTTAACCCCCTGGCAGTTTAAGCATTTTTTTTAATGTAGATGTAAATTAATATTCAAAGTTTTCCGCTAGTTGACAGTAGGGTTGTACAATATGGCCAAATTATCGTATCTCAATATTGTCATAAAATGTCATGTGCATGTCACTTATATACATGCTGTCCATATTCTTGAGCCACTTAGGTGGGTAGGGAGCGTTCCCATGGGATAAAAAGCTATTCAACCTACCATCCCTGGTTCTCAAGACCAGGCACCTAAGTGGCTCTACTCCCTCTTTTTCTTTTTTTTAAGATATTTAGGTGGACCTTAGTAAATACTAGTAGAGTTCCACCTTAGATTTGGAATGTATAACAGAAGGTATACCTTACTGAATTTTCATATCAATACGATATGCGATATGACTATGATTTGACATAAAGTGCAGCAACATTGAAAATTAAACATTCTTAAACAAAACAGTAATAATACCACACTCATTTTGCACTCATCGTAAGGTTAGGATACTGTGCCCTCCAAAAGTATTGGAACACTTGGAATTTCACACATTTTAATTTGTTTATGCCTTTTTAAATATAAGAATACAAAAAAAAGAACAGTCATTTGTGAAATTATCTTCCTCAAACTTAAACTGAATGCAAATCTCTAAAACGTGATAAAAAATAATAATCAGTTTTATTGCCAGTTTTCTTCTGACAAATCAGGGGATGGAAACATGAACATTTCCAAGTCCCTGAATATGTCTTGGACTTTATTTACATCAATTATCAAGAAATACAAAAGTTTCTTTCACTAAAACATCAAATCCAGGCTTTCATCAAATTGTAACTGAACTTTCAGGTCTTCTTTTTAAGAAAATCCTCCTCTACACCACTTCATCAGGAAGATGGATTATATATTTTTAATTAATTTATATCAAGTTGTAGAGATTTGCTTTCAGTTTGAGTTAAGGAAGATAATTTTAGAAAAAAAATGTATTTGAAATGGAATAAACAATATACAAAATAGTGACTGGTTTGCAGGGCAGCATAATGGAATGTCACCCATCGGGATCATTGTTGCCCAAGGCTGAAGGCCGTGGGCAACAATGATCCCGATAAACCAGTCACCCGATAAACCAGTCACCATTTGTTTTATTATACATCTGTGTAGTTAATAAATTTATCTTTACAATTGTGTGAAAAATTTGCTAAGTCATTTTTTTATTCTTTTTTATTTTTGGTTATTTTTACTAGAAACAAATAATTTAAATTTATTAGAAACAAATAATTAATTTAAATTTCATTCATACATAAAAATTTCTCAAATTTATACAATTCCAGTAGAATTACATATAAATTCCACAGAATTATTTCACACAACAATCGTAATCATCTTGCATCATATAACACCACTAACAATAACTAGGCAATAACATAGTTAAATGGACAGTTAACAGATGTGCAATATTTACCATTTATTACTACATGTACTAGTAATCCTCAGGATTCCCCATAATGTCATTACCCTTATCCTTAAGGTACCTGGATATCCTGTACCATAGTGAGTTCATGGTATTGTGTTTCAGCCTCTGGCCAGACTTGGAGCGCACTGATGTAGAGATTTGCTTTCAGTTTGAGGGTCTTGCGGGGTCTTTTAGTGAAGCTTAGGGCTAGTGGCCGGTGATCACCTTATTATTTCTTCTGGGGTTTTTTTTTTTTGTTGTTGCTTAATGCTGACAAATTATACTGTAGTTGTTGTTTTTCTGCCACCTGATTCTGTTTTTTCTCTCTGTTTAAGGTGCGGCTCCATCCAGAGATGGGAGTGGGTGTCTTCTTCTGCAGGCTTCCTGTCTTGTACACCAGCATGGACTCCCAAAATCTCCTGTATATTCATTTTGTAAATTGTGTCTGTAGCATGGTCCAAGCAGAGGGTCACCCCTTTGACTCTAGTCTGAAGTTTCTTTCTCAAATCATCAGAGGGAGTTTTTCCCTACCACTGTCGCCTGTGTGCTTACTCTAGGGGTTGGTAAGGTTAGACCTTACTTGTGTGAAGTGCCTTGAGGTAAATTTGTTGTGATTTGGTGCTTTGTTTGCAGGATGCATTCAGGTTTTTTTTTTTTCCTAATCTTTTGTATTTCGAGTGTGAAATTGGTGCACACATTTTCACTCTGTGTGCATGTGTGTTTGTTACACAGTACGGTCGACACTGCTAAAATGGCACAGTCGGCACGGGTGGGTTATTAGGTGATCTAACCAACCTGCTACTATAGGTAAACACCATTTGTTCACTCACAGTACCCTCCTCCCCCACCCAGTGCCACAACAAGAATAGAGTGATCCAGTCACACCTCGCGTCACACACCTCCACCGTGCCAGAATAACACCAAAGTGTGTATATTTGGGGGAGCACTGAAAATAATGATGAGTTGCCTCCTGTTCAACTCTCAGGTGTTGCTCCTTTATGTTGTACTGTAGGAAACAAACATGAACACCAAAGTCATTTCCTGCTTCTCTCTCTCCCTCTCTTTCTCTCTCTCACACACCCCGTCTTAGAACCGAGTCAAATCAATCAATTCAAATTTCTTGCGCAGACCAGTGGCGTGGCAAAAACTTGACCTTTTGTTTATGCATGTGCACACATGCACATTTGTGCCTTTGTGCAGCCAGCAGAGGGAAGCGGCTTGGGCTACGTCCGCCTCGGAGCCGGTGCGGAGCAATGCCCACAGCTAGCCACTAAGGACCTAGCGCATCCACAAAAGCACACAAATGCTGGAAAACATCCACAGGCAAACTCTCTGCCCTCAGCTGCAGCAGATAGAACAAGTACATGGGCTGTGGGATTAGCCAGGAAGTGTGTCTTTTTATAGTGCTTTATGCTAAGCAGCGTGCCATTGCAGGCTTTTCATTTTTGCCCGATTGGGTATTGAGTGTATTGGCGTGAGTTAGGCAGGGTTAAGTGGCTGTGCTTGAGGGCACAACAGTACCGCTGAGATGACTCGCCGCTCCCATGCAGCTTTGGAATGAGCCCTGTGGAACACGATTAAAAAAAGCAGTGTGAGGAAGAAATGTTTGATTTTCTGTCACCGTTTTTTTTTTTTTTTTTGCTAAATCATACGTGTATTTCTCTAATTTCCTCTTATTTTTCCGTCATCACACTCGCTTCCTCTTTTCTCTCACACATTTACACACAAACAGATGTGGGCTGACGCTCCCCGGCGAGTCAGGTGCAGGTGCAACAAAGATCTTTTTGTGATTATCCAGAGTATTTCATGGTTTTGTTTAAAAGAAAGTGTGTGTGTGTGGCGGGTGTAGGGAGGGCATGGCTGTATTGAGTGAGAGGAAGGAAAAAGAGTTCACTGGAGGACGTGTAAGGGAGATATTGACAGAGCGCTATAAATGCAGAGATCCTTGGTGTATGTGTGGGCGCTGCAGGCTAGGCCACATAAACAAAGTCGACAATCTGAGGGGCCAAAACCGCTGGGGCTATAACCTGAGGGCTGTTTATTGAAGGAACTGCTGCGTCTACTTCAGGTGGACTGCTCAGTGTGCACGTGGGTGCTTCACGAAGACTCCCCACTGCTGTCCTGCGCCGTGTTGCTGTCATATTATGGATAGCACACCATCCGCTCCTGGACCCTCAGCGCTCTCCGTGGATTTATTGGCAAAGGATTTGTTGGCTGGCTGAAGTCTTTCTCTCCTCCACTTTTGTCTGTCTGTCCACAACCGCGCCCTCCCTCCAAAAAATATCTGCACTATAACAGCTCATAATTATTGTCATAGCATTGTAGCATCATTAATTTATAACCAATTTTTAAAGCAGAGGCATGCAATTAAATCGCAAGAGAGCTTTGGTCTTTCCAAATTTCTCCTTTCATTTCTCTCCATCGCTCGCACGCGGGCAGGATTGCTCCGTCATTCGTTTACCGTGCGCTGGCGCCCATGACTTCTCCCTGTCTATTTCGCTCACCCCCAAAGTCTGCTCTCTGTGCTGCGTTCTCTCCTTATTTTCTAAATATGCATTGGAAATATGGATAAATCATGCATAGGTGCTCTCGTTCACTCCATTTTTGTTTCATCCGTCACTCTTTCGCTTTCTTATTCCCTGCCTCCCAGAAAGAAAGTAGAGGAGAGGAGAAGCACAGAGTAATTGGATTCCCCCTAATAGCGAGGGTAATGTTGACAGTACATAAATCCTGCCACTGAAATAGCGCCTCATTTATCTTCTGATTTTGCCTCATTGTTTTTTGGCGCCTGCGTTCCCACCCTCATCCCCCCCCCCCCCCCAAACAACTCTTGTATGTGCTCTTTCTTCATGTGCACTTCCTTACCCTGCTGTCTTTTATGTCCCCCAGAGTCCCATCAGGTAGTCTTGATTTGCCTTGATGGTCCTCATATGGGACAATGTGTCTCCGCATAAATTGCTAGACACAGTGTGGTTGCGGCCAAGATGATGTTGGAAGGAACAAGTAGTGGAGGAGCGCAAACTAGAGATAAAAGGGAGCGTGCACGTTGCATCGACTATGTGCTGCAACATAAGTCTCACAGGAAACAATGAAGAATACATTTGGCTCCGCGCTGTACAAATAAAATCTGTTCATTCCCTCATGAAGCATATTTTGCAGCTTGATTGTTCCATGTCAGTTTATCAAATGCCTCCTTCCTTATCATTTCAAATTTGCCTGAAAAAGTAATTCAAGGGGAAGGTATAGTTCTTAATAGGTAAAGTCCAAGATTACAGACTTGTGATGTCATTCGGTTTGTCAAATAAAAATAAACAAATGAAGTATAATAAATAGACAACTAAAAAAATATGTAGATGAACACTTGGGTATTTTAAAGTTTTTTTTTTTTATTTATATATAAATTTAAAAAATTATCATGGAAAAAAGGCTTACAAACACACAGACCATACATTAAATATTTCTGGAATTTCATACTTTTCCTGTAAAGAAAAAAGGTTCCTGACAGAGGTGTTTGGTAATGCCTGTGCTTTTACAGCAACGTACTGCTCGTTTTTGTCTTACTATATGAGATGAGAGATGACATGAGATGAGATTTATTGTCGTTGTCATTACACGAGTGCAACAACAACAAAATTGTGTTTACACTCCAATTACCTCAGACAAAATACAGTAATTAATCCACAGTTATTACTAGTTGAACATAATAATGGCACACATCAGAATTAAAGACAACACATATACATTTGACAATGTTTATGTGCACTAAGCATGAAGCAGTCCATCATCCGACTTGAGGCAAAGTGGGTGAAGGTCACAGCAGGAGGGCTTGTGTTGGGTATTTTCTCCTCCAAACATTTTTAAAACCTTTAACAAGACAAACAGAGTCAAGAAACACCAGTGAGACAGAAAGTCAAATTTTACGCGCGGAGTGCGGCCAGGCTGTACACCAAGGCTACACTAAAGTCTGGCCTGCTTTTCCGCTCTTTTTATTAAGAGACGCCCTCATCACATAAACAAGAAACTTGTCCTAAGGGTGGGGGTGATGACGCAAGACAAGTTTCTTCCCATAACATAAACGCATACGTCAATAAGTGCAGCTGTAAGGAAGAACACTTTCAGGTCAGCACATCTCGTTCGTCTGTTGCAGGTATCAGCTGTTCTGCATCTGCCTGAAGTGTCCTGTCTTTCACACTCCTTCACACTAAACACCACATCACAATAGTCAAAACGTTCTCTTACTCCCAGTCGTTAGAGGCTGCGAAAACAAAGTTATATTATAATAATAAGTACATCCAGCCCTTCATTCCCAGCTCAGATTGACCCCAGAGTGCTAAAACAAAATTGAATTCTCAGGATTGCATTAAGACAGGTGCAAAACAGCACATCTCCGTTCTCATGAGAAAGAAGACAAAGCTAAAACAAGGTTGAATAACACGTACATTCTCAGGGTGAAGTGCAAAACAGCACAACACCGTTCTCATGAGAAAGAAGACAAATGTACAAATGTTTAACAGTGATAACATATATACAAAATCCTTAACAGCTTGTGCCGCCCAGTATGGACTTGGACTCTAACCAGTGATGTAAGTTGACCACTGGACATCTTTGGGAAAAGGTCACATCCACCAGAGGATGTTTGGGTATTGTTGGAATGACTTGTGTCAAATTAAAGATTACTCAGACTGAGATCAGGAGTATCGAGAGCATTGTGAGGGGAAAGTCAACTATAACATTGTGGCCAATTCTTTGGATATGATCCAGCATGCAGGTGCATCAGTGCTGAGGAACACAACAACTGGAAAAGCCCAATGGAATGTCCAGTTTCACATGGCTGCAACAGATAGATGGCTATGTTTGGGAGGTGGCGATGGACTGGACATCTGCCTTGGTGGTTGTCATTCAGGACCTGGGTGGTTCTGTAGTGTGGTGGATGTGGTGACAAGCAGTACCGGCCCATAAATCTGAGATGGTCAGGTGAGAACTCTTCTTAAATTTGATGAATAGTTCTATGACATGTGACATCTTTGGAGGACATCACTCCAATTTCATTGCAAAATCTTTTTCTTGTGATGGTGCCTCTAAACGAACCTTTCCCTTTATGGTAATTTTGAAATATATTCAGGAAGACACTATTCAGTCAAACACTGGAGCAGATCAACACAAAACGCCTACCCACAATAAAATATCATTCATGACAAACAAAATTAGTGGAAACAAAAGCACATACAGTGAAGATGCCTGTAGGTTACAAGAAAGAGGTGTGAGAGTGGGTGGGGAAACAACCAGAGAAAGGAAATTAAGAAGTTTCAAGATAATAGAGATAAAGATTGCGAATAACGTCGTGCCATTCTTCATCTCCACCCCTCTACTCTCCTCTAAATATCAAACAGCTTCATCAATAAATGACTGAGAATCTTGCAGCCCCGTTATAGGCGCCTCAGGAATCCGGCATGAACGCACGCAAACATCCTCCCTTTGATGCTCTTGCATGAACCAGCTCACTGACGCAGGAGGCAGGGTCAGGTCGGCTAATCAATCATCTGCGTGGCATTTCAAGGGTTTGTTCTGTCTATAGGTTTTTCTGTGCATTTCCTCCTCTGATCTCTTCTTCTGCAAACACACAAACACTGACAAGCTACTGCAGAGTATCAGGAGAAAATGTAATTGGTTGAATCACCTGGAAGCTATGGTTACTGACCTTTTGAAGCACTTTTAAGCTCACATTAAAAGAGAGATCTATAGGATGGAGTTCTTCATCGTGTATTGACCGACAGTAGCAGTAACACCAGGTCACATGCCATTGTGGATAAGTATACTTTGACAAAATGATTACATTTTCACCCAGTACGCATATTCCATTTTATCAAACAATGTGTGTTAAGTCAGTTAGAATGTCAAATTTATTTCTATGTGAAGTGACTTAGATAGGTAAGATAGGTTCGTTCCCATTGGTATTCACTGTTTGATTTTCACAGGGTCACATGGCTTACATAAACCAACATGAATGCCTCTTTAAATCACATGAAGACTCCAGAAAATTCTAGAAATTTATTGACTAGCCTGCAAAAACATCTTAATGATAAATTGGCATCATTTATGGTTAACTGGGAAATATTTCCCTGTTAAGAGACTGCCTGTAGAACCACTGCCTTTGAGCATTTCAGAGCACACAAAAAACAAACAAAAAGCCTATAAGAATTCCACCACAGCCTAATTTTGCATCTCAACAAGTGAGGTTCCTTCTTCAGCACCATCTTGATTTCAATGCAATTCAATTTATTTTCATTTATATAGCCCCAAATCACAACAAAGTTGCCTCAAGGTGCAGGTTGGTTAGATCACCTAATAACCCACCCGTGCCGACTGTGCCATTTTAGCAGTGTCAACCGTACTGTGTAACAAACACACATGCACACAGAGTGAAAATGTGTGCACCAATTTCACACTCGAAACACAAAAGATTAGAAAAAAAAAAACCTGAATGCATCCTGCAAACAAAGTGCCAAATCACAACAAATTTACCTCAAGGCACTTCACACAAGTAAGGTCTAACCTTACCAACCCCCAGAGCAAGCATACAGGCGACAGTGGTAAGGAAAAACTCCCTCTGAGGAAGAAACCACAAGCAGACCAGACTCAAAGGGGTGACCCTCTGCTTGGGCCATGCTACTGACACAAATTACAAAACAATTGACAAAACAAATATACAGGAAATTTTTCCAGTGCACAGGACAGAAGTGTTACAGAAACAGACACCACACCCATCTCTGGATGGAGCCGCTTCAAACAGAGAGAAAAATAAACAGAATCAGACATCAGAAAGACAACAAATACAAAATATTTTGTTAGCATTAAGCAACAAGAAAAACAAAAGAAATACTAAGGTGATCGCTGGCCACTAGCCCTAAGCTTCACTAAAAGACCCAGAATTTAGATAAAGTTTCCTAATAAAATGAATTTAAAAGAGTTAAAAAGCATAGTAACATACTATGCCAGTATGCTAGCCATAAGAAATGGAAAATAAGTGCATCTTAAGTCTGGACTTGAAAGTCTCCACAGAATCTGACTGTTTTATTGACGCAGGGAGATCATTCCACAAAACAGGGCCATAATAAGAGAAACCTCTGTGACCCGCAGACTTTTTATTCACTCTAGGGACACAAAGTAGTCCTGCACCCTGAGAACACGAAGCCTGGGCTGGTACGTAGGGTTTAATTAGGTCATCTACGTGGGGAGGTGCCAGTCCATGAACAATTTTATAGGGTAGTAGCAGAACCTTAAAATCTGATCTCACTGGGACAGGAAGCCAGTGAAGAGATGTCAAAATGGGTGTAATGTGGTCAAACTTTCTGCTTCATGTCAAAAATCTGGCAGCAGTATTTTGAAGCAATTGGAGATCCCTAATACTGGACTGCGATAAACCAGAAAATAGAACATTGCAGTAGTCCAATCTAGAAGAGACAAACGCATGGGACAATACATACACTCAACAAAAATATAAACGCAACACTTTTGGTTTTGCTCCCATTTTGTATGAGATGAACTCAAAGATCTAAATCTTTTTCCACATATACAATATCACCATTTCTCTCAAATATTGTAGTCTAAATCTGTGATAGTGAGCACATCTCCTTTGCTGAGATAATCCATCCCACCTCACAGGTGTGCCATATCAAGATGCTGATTAGACACCATGATTAGTGCACAGGTGTGCCTTAGACTGCCCACAATAAAAGGCCACTCTGAAAGGTGCAGTTTTATCACGCAGCACAATGCCACAGATGTCGCAAGATTTGAGGGAGCGTGCAATTGGCATGCTGACAGCAGGAATGTCAACCAGAGCTGTTGCTCGTGTATTGAATGTTCATTTCTCTACCATAAGCCGTCTCCAAAGGCGTTTCAGAGAATTTGGCAGTACATCCAACCAGCCTCACAACCGCAGACCACGTGTAACCACACCAGCCCAGGACCTCCACATCCAGCATGTTCACCTCCAAGATCGTCTGAGACCAGCCACTCGGACAGCTGCTGGAACAATCGGTTTGCATAACCAAAGAATTTCTGCACAAACTGTCAGAAACTGTCTCAGGGAAGCTCATCTGCATGCTCGTCGTCCTCATCTGGGTCTCGACCTGACTCCAGTTCGTCGTTGTAACCGATTTGAGTGGGCAAATGCTCACATTCGCTGCCGTTTGGCACGTTGGAGAGGTGTTCCCTTCACGGATGATGCGAAGGAGA
Organism: Thalassophryne amazonica; assembly: GCF_902500255.1. NCBI lineage: Eukaryota > Metazoa > Chordata > Actinopteri > Batrachoidiformes > Batrachoididae > Thalassophryne > Thalassophryne amazonica. The sequence continues at coordinate 13,214,372 of NC_047113.1, read as the reverse complement.
TGTGTTGCACTGCATGAGGCAAATGGTGGTCACACCAGATACTGACTGGTTTCCCCCCCCCCAGTAAAACAAAACTGCACCTTTCAGAGTGGCCTTTTATTGTGGGCAGTCTAAGGCACACCTGTGCACTAATCATGGTGTCTAATCAGCATCTTGATATGGCACACCTGTGAGGTGGGATGGATTATCTCAGCAAAGGAGAAGTGCTCACTATCACAGATTTAGACTGGTTTGTGAACAATACTTTGAGGGAAATGGTGATATTGTGTATGTGGAAAAAGTTTTAGATCTTTGAGTTAATCTCATGCAAAATGGGAGCAAAACCAAAAGTGTTGCGTTTATATTTTTGTTGAGTATATTTTACTTAATTGAGAAAGGGGGCCCAAATTAACAAACAGGAAGAAAGATTTGTTCTCAAAGAACAACAGAGCCTCAGAATTACAACCAAAGAACTGATGAAGTGGTTTGAGGCATCAGACAGAAATGTAATATTGTCTACCTTCAAGAGAGCACTCATCACCATGACCAAGGAAAAAGTTCTTCAGTCATAACTGGCTAAGCTCGGCCTAAACGTCTGTCTTCCTTTTTAAAGTAGACTTTCAAATAATGGCTTCATCAGTATTCATCAATCTTTGAGGTCAAGGTGATGGAATTGCTCTCTTAAAGGTGGACAATGTCACCTTTCTATCCGTTGCCACTAATGGCGCGTTCGCACCGGACGCCACCCGACACCACAAATTCGTGTCCCTCACCTGGCGATGGACGCGCCACCATCACCCGGTGTGCCGCTCTGCTTTTGCTGCTAAAATTCACCCCAATGTGTCATAAAATAGGAGGAGCTTCCATTCCGCACGCCGTCAAGTCAACATGACGGACCTTGATCACACGGAGCAAGTTGCTGTGCTCTATTTGTTGTGGAAAGCTGACAAACGTTGCCAGCGACGCCGTCCCTGGGTTCACAACATCCTCATGAGACATTCCCATTTTGGGGAGTTTCATTATTTGCTGCAGGAGCTGTGTCTGGATGACGGCCGCTTTCAGAGGTACTTCCACCTCTCCAGGACCAGTTTGAGGACCTCCTGTCCCGTTCGCGCGTGCACATGTGAACAATTAAAAAAAGAAAAACTGGCTGCCGCTGCAGTTCCTCACTCTCCCCTCCAACTCTGTCATAATTGTGTTATAAACCAGTCACCATTTGTTTTATTATACATTTGTGTAGTTAATAAAATTATCTTCACGGACGATTCATTCGCGCGTGCACATGAAAAAAAAACTGGCTGCTGCTGCTGTGGTGCTGCTGCTCGCTCTCCCCTCAATCTCTGTCATAATTGTGTTATAAACCAGTCACCATTTGTTTTATTATACATCTGCGTAGTTAATAAAATTATCTTCACGGACGAATTATCTTCACAGTGAAGTAAATTCCACATGGTCGGATGCTTCTTAAATTTTTGCATCATAGATTGTTCAGTTGTTTGTGGCACCATGAATATTTTAGCGATGGCCCTTAAGGCGAAACCTGCCTTGTGCCACTCCAATACTGAGCTCCAGTAGCCTTAAATTTTTGTTTCTACTCTTAAATTGGTTCTTCAGTTATCCCCTTAATACAACCCAAGGTTCCCTAATTAACCACTAATTATGACAATTAGCTGTAGTCAATCAGAAGCCTTTTTTATGTAATTCCATTAATTTATGGAATCTACTGGAATTATCCATGTGGTTTAAGTGACATGTAACCTGTTGACCCACTAAAAATCTAAAATAGAGAGGAAAAATTGAAATAAAATGATCTCTTAACTATTTTTTAAATCCCTTTATATGGAAATAGAGAAGATATTTACAGACCCACATTGGGTGAAATGGAATACATGCAATCAGTAATTGATTTAGATCATTTTTAGCCAAAGTAAATATATGTCCATAACTATATAACAGTAGTTCCATATGTCAAAATTGGTGTTGCAGGGGAGGCAGATTAGTGGCTGCATGCTGATGAAAGACACACAAAAACATTGTGGAAATAAATGGAGGAATGTCAACAGAAATGTGGCATTCAATTGCAAAGTCACGCGTATCATACCCCTTGATTGACTTCAAACAAGACAAAGATCTACCCGTAGACAGCAATCAAGGGTTTGGCGACCCCTTGTGTACAGCGTATTTTCTATCCTATTCCATTTGCTGTTATCGACAATGTTGAGATGAAAGAAACAGCTTTCCCCTCGCCTCATATCCTGCAGTAACAGAGATGGAGAGGAGTGATATGAGCTGTGTAAAGTCATGTGTGAGCTGCTATAAAGCATTCTGAATTTTTGCGTTTGCAGTGATATCAGACCACTTCTGAATCCAAGTGGTTCCGCTGTGTGTTTGTGTGAGTAGCACCAGAATGAAATATATTCGCTGCTTCCCTGGGTAGTCTGCAGCCTCTCTTAACACCACTCCTATAATTGGATTGTCAATCTGGGAAAACCCACTTCGTCTTCTCTTTAACACACAAAAATAAAACGCTGCAGCCCTGGGGCCCCTGTTACTTTAACCACATTTCATAATCATCGAGTATTCCGATTTTATCTGTCACCAAATCAGCTAAGGTTAGAGGATAAAGATGTGTGTGTGTGTGTGTGTGTGTGCAAGGGCAGAAATCCAGGCGAGGTTCGAAATAAAGTGGTACAAGAAAAGACAAGGGCAGAAGGGAGGCCATCTTGTGTTTGGTTTTGTTGTCCAAATGTCGTCCCCCATGATGAGCTCTGACATCCTTCTACAAACGATCAATAGGTCACATTTCTTATTACACCCTGCCACTCAACTACACAAGTTGCTGCAGGTGTGCACACCTAACACAAACGAGCATCGGCACTGCTTATTAAAACCTATTTATTTTCAATTGCTTTTGTTACACAAAGCCTAGATGTGGGTGAAATGTCAAAAAATATCATGACTTTTTTACATATTGATCAATAATGATTATTACTGTTGCTATTATTATTATTATTATTATGTATAATTTAATAAGGGTGCCAGTATAAAGAGTGTCCTGATATTTACTGAAACCTGCAGCAACATGAGGGTTCATTAGATGAACTTTTGGCATTCATTGTATTTTATTTTAGGAAGTATTTTGTTTATATGGTTAGAAAATTATTATTATTTTTCTAGATGTTGTATCAGCAATGCTATGAGGTCTTACTCAATGGCTCTGATTAGCAGCAGTGAATAGCTTGGGCTTTTACTGTGAAAGGTCAGGATCGAAGGTGTGCACATAAACCCTTGCATGTTACTTAGGGAATAACCCTGCTGTCGCTGATGATTTGCAACACATTAGCAGAGCCGGTAAACCAGCTAGTTTCTGTCATTCTTAGCTGACAGCGCCGTTAGTGACACCTGCGCAGCAACACGGTCAGGGGGTGGAGTAACACATCAAATGTGAAACGGTTTTAATATTTTGCCACCGTCCACATGATATTTTATGGTCTGAAATCTCACACGATTAACCAATCAGATTTGTGGAAAAAAAGGTAATTGTAGTAGAATTTATGATAATTTCAGTGCAGTAACATTCTGATAATTTGCATTTACGCAGAGCTTCCATGTCTTTGTTTTGTTGTCTTGCTATTAGATTACTTTTTTCATCAACAATTTCCTCAGCTTTAGAGGATGACGCAAGTTCACTTTCGTGCCCTTTGCTGGTTCCACTCTTAGCCCCCTTCCAGTGCTCAAGTGAATAGTTTTAGCATGTAAGAAACAAAGATGCTCATCAGGTTTTCCATTCAAGCAACCATATGTTTGATATGAACAGCCCCCCCCCCCCCCCCCCGCATTCCCTCTCTCCACACATGCAAAATTGTAATTTTTTTTCTTCTTCTTCTTACACATGGCTTAAAAATAAAAACCCAAATCCCATATTATATAGTGCATTCAGAAAGTATTTGCATCCCTGTACATTTTCCACATGTTGCTCTGTAACAGCCTTGTTCCAAAATGGAGTTTGTTTGTTTTTTTTTCTCTCAAAATTCTGCTCACAATACCCCATAATGACAATGTGAGAAAGTTTTAGACTTTTTGCAAATTTAGTAAAAATAAAAAATGACCCTAAGCACACCGCCATGATATCAAAGGAGTGGCTTCAGTACAACTCTGTGAATGTCCTTGAGTGGCCCAGCCAGAGCCCAGACCTGAATCCAATTGAACATCTCTGGAGAGATCTGAAAATGGCTGTGCACCAACGCTCCCCATCCAACCTGATGGAGCTTGAGAGGTGCTGCAAAGGGGAATGGGCAAAACTGCCCAAAGATAGGTACACCAAGCTTGTGGCATCATATTCAAGAAGAATTTGAAACAGGTTTGCAGACCAAGTAGCCAAAACTGCTGCTTTGGGCGAACTCACACCACCACAGAGTCAGAGCTGCGTCAGTCACAGTCAGTCAGAGCTGCGTGTCGTCAGAGCGAGCTGCAAAAAGTTTGTACCTGAGTTTTCAGAGGTGGTGTTTGTAGTTGCCATCTGCCACGCCGGTGTTTGCCAACCCGGACAGTGGGAATACCACCTCAATCTCTGGACTTTCTATCAGAGGAGATTTCTGTTGTGAAGCAGCAACAGAAATCAATCATGGATCTGGTGGAGGAGGTGAAGGCATTACGGCTCCAGAATGCCGAGAAAGACCGGCATCTGGTGCAGCTGGAAAATAGAGTGGCTGAATTGGAGCAGTACACCAGAATTAACGACGTCATCATCACAGGTCTTCACATCAAACCACGGTCCTACGCACGGGCGGTAACAGATGAGAGCGGAGGGGAGCCCAGTGAACAGGAGGTCAGCTCTGTGGAAAAACAGGTTGCTGATTTCCTCCTATCTAAAGGTATAGAAATGGATTTAAATAACATTGAAGCGTGCCACCCTCTGCCCCGGAGAAATGACGGTGATAAACGAACCGTCATCATGAGATTCATCAACAGAAAACACAAAACAGCACTGTTAAAACAAGGAAGAAAACTGAAAGGGACAAACGTATTCATCAATGAACATCTCACCAAACGGAATGCCGACATCGCCAGGAAAGCACGCTTCTTGAAGAAACAGGGAAAAATCCAGCACACATGGACTTCAAACTGTAAAATATTCATCAAACTGAACGGATCACCAGAACAAGCAAAAGTCATGGCAATAAGGAACATCGAGGAGCTGGACAAATATGAACAATAGTGTTTTTTAAAGCGAGGATCTGGACAAATATGACCAATAAGGTATGAGGACACAAACACATCACAACACCATGACACAGACCAGAGGAACCTATTCATCTACTACCTATTCATCTACATCTGGAGACAAGAAGGATATAACTCAAAGGATTGCTGATCATGGAAAAGTAGAACTGAGAACATTTAAATACACAGACCACAATGTACTGGACTTGGAGCACGATATAGACCCGGACAATAATTTCTTCTCAAATATCAATGACAGTTGTTGCTATTATACAGATGAACAGTTTAATCGGATCATTAAAACGGATAACAAATTATCAATAATCCATTTCAACAGCAGAAGTCTATATGCAAACTTTAACAACATTAAAGAATATTTAAGTCAGTTTAAAAAAATATTTAACATAATTGCTATATCAGAAACATGGATCAATGAAGATAAAGGAATGGATTTTGAACTGGATGGATATGAATTTAACTGTGTAAACAGAAAAAATAAGAGTGGAGGAGGAGTGGCTGTGTATGTGGATAAGAACATGGATTATAAAATAGTAGACAATATGACAACTGTGATTGATAACTTATTAGAATGTATAACTATTGAAATATGTGAAGAAAAAAGCAAAAATGTATTAGTCAGCTGTATATATAGAGCACCAGGATCTTGTATTGAAACATTCACTGACTGTATGGGAAAAATGTTCTCAAAAACTAATCAAAAAACTGTGTTCATTTGTGGTGACTTAAATATTGATCTGCTCAATCCAAATAAGCATAAAATAACAGATGAATTTATCAGTATAATGTACAGTATGAGTTTATATCCAAAAATCACCAGGCCAAGCAGAATTACATCCCATAGTGCCACCTTAATTGATAATATATTCAGCAATGATATTGAGAATAACACTGTGAGTGGATTATTAATCAATGACATTAGTGATCATCTACCAGTTTTCATCGTTTATAATAGAAACCATCGGCGGAATCAGCCAGAGGAGAAAATAAAATACAGGCGAGTGCGGACAGAGGAAAACATGAACACACTAAAGAAGGATTTACAGGAGCAAAACTGGGAAAAGGTATACAGTGAAAGTGATGTTGATAGTGCATATGAAACTTTTTTACAAATATTTACATCATTATATGATAAAAATTGTCCAATTAAACAAGACTACAGAAAACAAAAAATCCAAGCTCGACCATGGATGACGAAAGGGTTACGAAATGCATGTAATAAGAAAAATACACTGTATAGAGAATTCATAAAACTAAAGACTAAAGAGGCAGAAAATAGATATAAGAAATACAAAAATAGATTAACTAATATTATACGGGCATGTAGGAAGGAATATTATAGTAACATATTATATAATAACAAAAACAATATTAAAGGAATATGGGATATATTAAATAGCATTATCAAAAATGGTAATAAAAAACAGAGTTACCCTCAGTATTTCATTGATAATAATGTCAAGAAGGAAAATAAGGATGAGGTAGTCAACGGTTTTAATAATTTTTTTGTAAATATTGGACCAAGCTTGGCAGAAAAAATTCCCGATTCCCAACCTGAGGATTGGGATAATAATCTCATAGAAAGAAATCCCTGTTCAATGTTCCTCACAGCAGTGGATGGAAATGAAATTATAGACATTGTGAATAATTGTAAATATAAAACATCTACCGATTTAAATGAAATTGATATGGTGGTGGTAAAACAGGTCATTGAATGGATTGTAGAACCATTAACATACATCTGTAACTTATCATTTCAAACCGGTAAATTTCCCAATCAAATGAAAATAGCTAAGGTTGTGCCACTGTATAAGACTGGGGATAGACACCACTTCACAAATTATAGACCTGTTTCTTTGCTTCCACAATTTTCCAAATTATTAGAAAAGTTATTCAATAATAGATTAGACAAATTCATAAATAAACATAAATTACTTACTGATAGTCAATATGGATTCAGAGCACATAGTTCAACATCACTTGCATTAATAGAATCAGTTGAGGAGATTACAAACGCCATAGACCACAAATTACATTCAGTTGGAATATTTATAGACCTTAAAAAGGCTTTTGATACAATTAATCATGACATATTAATCAATAAACTTGAACAGTATGGGATTAGGGGGTTGGTGTTGCACTGGGTGAGAAGCTACTTAAGTAACAGAAAACAGTTTGTGAAGTTGGGGGAATATACATTATCATGCTTGGACAATGCTTGTGGCGTCCCACAGGGGTCAGTATTGGGTCCAAAACTGTTTCTAATTTATATAAATGATATTGTCAATGTTTCCAAAATATTAAAATTAGTATTATTTGCAGATGACACAAGCATTTTTTTGTTCAGGGGGGGATTTGCAGGAGTTACTGAGGAGGATCAGTATAGAAATGGGAAAATTGAAAATATGGTTTGACAGAAACAAATTATCATTAAACTTAAGTAAAACAAAATACATGTTATTTGGCTATTGTAATACAGACATACAGGTTCAGTTACAAGTCGAGGGGGTAGATATTGAAAGGGTACATGAAAATAAGTTTCTGGGGGTGATAATAGATGATAAGATAAACTGGAAGACTCACATAAAACATATACAAAGTAAACTGTCAAGAAGCATTTCAGTTCTAAACAAAGCGAAACATATTCTGGACCACAACTCACTCCGCATTCTTTACTGCTCACTGGTTTTACCATATTTACAGTACTGTGCAGAGGTATGGGGTAATACTTATAAAGGTACAACACAATCACTATCAGTAATGCAGAAAAGAGCTATAAGAATTATTCATAATACTGGCTATAGAGATCATACAAATCCACTATTTTTACAATCCAAATTCTTAAAATTCACAGACTTGGTTCATTTTCAAACAGTACAAATTGTGTATAAAGCAATAAACAATTTACTTCCAGCAAATATTAAAATATGTTTTTTAACAGATCAGGGGATTACAGTCTGAGGGGGAAATTTAATTTAAAGCATCAGTGGGCACGAACAACATTAAAAGGTTTCTGTATTTCTGTCTGTGGGGTGAGGATGTGGAACAGATTGGGAGTGGGGCTCAAGCAATGTCCAAGCATGAACCAGTTCAAACAGCGGTACAAAAATATGTTTTTTTCTGGGTATAGGGAGGAGGAAGGGTAATGAGGGTTAGGGTGTTTTTGTTTTTTGCTTCGGCTTGTAAATATATAGTATTTTGTATGTAAGTAGGTATGTGTAGGTGTATATTTATGTTTGTGTATATATGTATATGTGTATATATGTGTATGTATATGTGTATGTATGTTGATGTGTGTATGTATATATGTATGTGTATATATATGTATATATATATATATTGATATCGGTTTAGGTGTGTAGGAATCTATGTGTATATGTGGCAAAGGGTATTACTGGTTGTGGGGAAGAAGGGGTAGGGATAAATAAGCTGATGCTTCACCCTACCCCTTTTCGGACATGTTGGGTACACAGTAGGAACTTTTTTGTTGTTGTCTTTACTGATCTATCTTGTAATTGTTGTTGTATCAAATGTTCGAAATAAACAGTTTTCATTTTCATTTTCATTTTTCAGAATTGAGGTGCATCAACAAAGTATTGAGCAACGAGCTGTGAATAGTTTTGTACATGTGATTTCTTTAATGTGAACCTTTTCATGTTGTCATTATGGGTGTTGTGAGTATAATTTTGAAGGAAAAAATGAATTTACTCCATTTTAGAATAAGGCTGTGACATAAAATGTGGAAAAAGTGAAGCACTGTGAATACTTTGTGGATGCACTGTAAATGAAAATGGCAACTCTGGTTGTGTCACATGTTAATGGTGCAAACTAGATCCAATAAATGATAAGATGTTTGTGCATCAATCGCAGCACACTCCATTATCCATCCATTTTCTATACCTGCTTACTCCATTTAAGGGTCAGGGGAGAACATACAAACTCCACACAAAGGCCATTATCAAGGGGTATAATAGGCTAGGAGGGAACATGCTTGGAGTTTGTTCATGCAAACAGTCATGCGTATTTTGGCTAATTTTGGATTCATTTTCATTTTTTATTTATGTATTTACATATTTATTTTGGTTCCATCATGCTTGCTTCATCATCAGATTGTTCAAATGCTGTCATCCTTTTCTTTGACCATAGGTCACCCTCCCACCGCCACGCTGCATCTCCTCCTATTCTTGCCTTTTCCCCTCTTCTCATTTTCCACTTTGCTGCTCCTCACCTCATCAGTCAGTCACCCTGCAGTCTGACAGCAATGCACGGTTCTGATGGAGGCTGCCAGACTGTCAGCACATATCTATTCATGATCACAAATGTGCACACACTAAGCATGCAGCAGAAAGCAGAACCTATAAAAAATGGCAAGAACACACAGGCTTACAAAAAAAGGCTGAATGTATCCACATTATTGACTCACATTTGTATTCTTGCATGCATTCTAAATATGTCCCGCAGGTCTGCTGTCTAAAAGAAAAAAACATTGTGTTGGTTCACTTCATAGACTCAGTTTTATTGACATATGATTGGGTAGGTGTTAGCAGAGACAAAACTTTAACTCATTGTTTATGTGCCACACTCTGGCATTATCTTAAATAGTGTTTACTGTATCTACAAGTCAAAATTACAATTGACATGCATCTTCCCACAGTTCCTGTATCTGAGTATTAAATCATCCCATTGTTTGAAAATTTACTATTTTTTCTTTTTTGTTGTTGTTGTTGCAGCCATTCAAGCTTAGTGCTATTTCTAACCCAATGCTTTTACAAAACAGGTTCATATTTATCAAGAGAGCATTTTTTTTTTCCTGCGAGGTATTGGATCAGGACAAATTTGCTCCATGAAGCTGCTTTGATTGAGAATTTTGCCTTCACAGGCAGTGGTACCAAAGGAGATATCATTTCTGTGAACAGAAATGAGTTTGATTCAGCTTCCTCTCTTGTAGCACAGAGTAAACAGACACAGCAGGCCTTTGGTTTGGCATGCTGATGTCCTGTGGGAATTGGTATATGAGCAAAGATGAAAATATGCACAGTTTGTTTCTGAGGAAAGATGTCCTTCACCCTATTACTTTCCAACAGTGCTCTGTTCCTTCCAGTGCTCTCTTTTCATCCTCTGTTCCCTTGGTGGCTTGAGCTCTTTGTCTCAAGGGTTTTGTGATGAGGGAGTGCATGATGTGTATGCTGACCTTTGACATGCATGTCTAAATGCATATGGATTTGTCAGAATGTATCGCTGTCGGAATGTACAGTAGTGTTCAGAATAATAATAGTGCTATGTGACTAAAAAGATTAATCCAGGTTTTGAGTATATTTCTTATTGTTACATGGGAAACAAGGTACCAGTAGATTCAGTAGATTCTCACAAATCCAACAAGACCAAGCATTCATGATATGCACACTCTTAAGGCTATGAAATTGGGCTATTAGTAAAAAAAAAAGTAGAAAAGGGGGTGTTCACAATAATAATAGTGTAGCATTCAGTCAGTGAGTTCATCAATTTTGTGGAACAAACAGGTGTGAATCGGGTGTCCCCTATGTAAGGATGAAGCCAGCACCTGTTGAACATGCTTTTCTCTTTGAAAGCCTGAGGAAAATGGGACGTTCAAGACATTGTTCAGAAGAACAGCGTAGCTTGATTAAAAAGTTGATTGGAGAGGGGAAAACTTATACACAGGTGCAAAAAATTACAGGCTGTTCATCTATAATGATCTCCAATGCTTTAAAATGGACAAAAAAAACAGAGACGCGTGGAAGAAAATGGCAAAAACAACCATCAAAATGGATAGAAGAATAACCAGAATGGCAAAGGCTCACCCATTGATCAGCTCCAGGATGATCAAGGACAGTCTGGAGTTACCTGTAAGTGCTGTGACAGTTAGAAGATGCCTGTGTGAAGCTAATTTATTTGCAAGAATTCCCCGCAAAGTCCCTCTGTTAAATAAAAGATGTGCAGAAGAGGTTACAATTTGCCAAAGAACACATCAACTGGCCTAAAGAGAAATGGAGGAACATTTTGTGGACTGATGAGAGTAAAATTGTTCTTTTGGGTCCAAGAGCTGCAGACAGTTTGTGAGACAACCCCCAAACTCTGAATTCAAGCCACAGTTCACAGTAAAGACAGTGAAGCATGGTGGTGCAAGCATCATGATATGGGCATGTTTCTCCTACTATGGTGTTGGGCCTATATATCGCATACCAGGTATCATGGATCAGTTTGGAAATGTCAAAATACTTGAAGAGGTCATGTTGCCTTATGCTGAAGAGGACATGCCCTTGAAATGGGTGTTTCAACAAGACAATGACCCCAAGCACACTAGTAAACCAGCAAAATCTTGGTTCCAAACCAACAAAATTAATGCCTCGCAGATGTGAAGAAATCATGAAAAACTGTGGTTATACAACTAAATACTAGTTTAGTGATTCACAGGATTGCTAAAAAAGCAGTTTGAACATAATTGTTTTGAGTTTGTAGCATCAACAGCAGATGCTACTATTATTGTGAACACCCCATTTTCTACTTTTTTTTTACTAATAGCCCAATTTCATAGCCTTAAGAGTGTGCATATCATAAATGCTTGGTCTTGTTGGATTTGTGAAAATCTACTGAATCTACTGGTACCTTGTTTCCCATGTAACAATAAGAAATATATTCAAAACATGCCTTAATGTTTTTAGTCACATAGCACTACTATTATTCTGAACACTACTGTATACAAGCAAGAAAAGAAGAGTAAGAAAATAAGCAAGAGATGTATAGGCACTGCAAAAGCTTCTGGCTGATTTGCTGGTGAAGATACAAAAGAACAAGTTTGATGCCAAATTTGGTCAGATCACCATTCATCTACAAAATGACTTTCATAAGGTTTAACCAGCTCTCTGTCTCTTCTTCCATCCACACATACCACACAATGTATTTTAGAATGTCATCTGACTCCTTCTGCACAATATGTTGCCTATTGTGGGGAAAAAGTATTTCCATTGCAGTTTTGGAAAATATGTTGGGGTTTTTTCTTCTTCTTCTTTTTGTTTTTGTTGTTTTTTTGTTTTGTTTTTTCCAAATAGGCTGAAAAACCACCTCGTGAGTATCAAAGGTTTTTTGTGATATTTGAGAGGGTTTTTGTTTTATTTCATTTTTTTTAAAAAACAACATACACATTTTTAGTAATCATATTTTTAATGCAAAATTTCAAATTATGCAGTAATGTTATCCTCCTCCCCTCTCCAACTGTAAAGAGACAAGAGTCTGTGACTCCCTCTGAATGGGACAACAGTCCCTTTTGGGTTGCTTCAGCAGCCAAGTCTGGTTCCTATTTACAGCTTGACAATGCAGTCAATGATACAAACTGGTAGTTGTCACATCTGGAATCAAAACCTGGTATATAGGTTGGTAGTCCAGCTCCTGTACCACACAGCTTTCCCGCTGTTTGCACATTTGTTTGCCATTTTGTCCTCAGTATGTCTTTTACTTTTTCTACGGCTGTCCGACGATTCATGCTTGTGTTCTAATTGGCCAAAAGTCCAATACTAGCGGAGAAAGGAGTGACACAGTAAGCACAGCTCCATGTCAAGAAATAGTGTGCACTCTCTGTCTCTCGGTCTTTCTCTCTCTCTCCTTCTGTCTCTCCCACTCTCTCTGGGTCTCTCGCTCTCTCTCTTTTTTGTCTCTCATTCTCCATGAATGAGAGACCCATGACGTCATGCTTTCAGACCACCAAACTCTGTTCAAATGCAGAATCGTTGCCTGTAAACTGGGAAACTACTTCTACTCAGCACAGAACTCTATGGAAATGCAAGTCATTCAGTTCAATTTCAACATATCTTATCCATATAGCGACAAATTTACAACAAACTGCCTCAAGGCGCGTCACATGAGTAAGGTGTAACCTTACTAATCCCCCTGTGCAAGTACAAAAGCAGCAGTGGTAAGGAAACACTCTGATGATACTGAGGAAGAAACCTCAAGCAGACCAGACCCAGAGGGGTGATCCACTGCTTTGACCATTCTAACAGTTACAAAGTTTTTACAAAGTTTTACCATGCTGAAGAAACAGGGAAAACACAGAATAGTATCAAAAACAGAGTGCATTATTGAGGTGAGCACGCAGTCATTGGTCCCACAGGCAGGATGTCATGAGATAAGTCCAGTGCTCTGGGGTGCAGGGCCAGTGTCCATCCATTGCCCTGTCAGTTTCATTTTAATAAAAGCTGCCTTATTGGATGGCTGCATTCCAAAAGCAGACTGTAGTGGCTCACAGAAGAAGAGGTTTTGTATGTTGGAAATGATTTGAAATCAAAATCAAGAACATTTCAAATTCTGCTCTTGGGAAGCTTGCAATGGGTTGTCCTCGATAGGGCAATTATGGCTTTCTGGGTAACTCTCAGAATTTGGACATTTATAGAACTGGGATGAGGAAAAGAAAGAACAGACAGTTCTGGCCCTATAGGAGTCAATCTGTTCCTCTCTGTTGTTGGTAAACTATTCCTCATGGAGTGAGAGCTTGATTTCTGCCTTGTGTGCCACTTGTCGCCTCCTACTTACTTTCTACTGTATGAAACAGTTAAGCCACAATGATGAATGCCATCGAGGCCCTTCTGCTGCTCTGATACTCATCCATACGTGCATCCATGCTGTTCGATCCATCCTCATCTACTGAGTGCAGTCAGCAAATCCCAAAGTTTAAACTCCTCGTGGTGCTTTCTCGCGCACTCAGTGGGACTTGACAACAAAGGGAGTTGTGTCTTTTGGCACAAGGCTGATAGCTTGAATGTGAAACTTCCTCCTCATATACAGTTATTTATTTTTCCCCATTTCCTGCTCAAAACTTCACTTTTGTAGCCAACAGAAACTTTTAGAAATGCATTTGTTAAATGGATCATCAGTAAATGAGGCGCTGCCTGTTAAATGAAGAATCGAATAATGTGCAGTTAACGATAAACAGAACCTCATCATCAGCTCGGTCTAATGATAGTCTAATTGAATTTTTTTTCCTTTTTTTTTTTTTGTCATGGCAAGGAATTAGAACGATCATTTTGACAGTGAGCCACAGGCTATGATGCAGCTCGGAATCATCGATAAAAATAGAGAGCCATTTGGATCTGTCATTTCCTGAAAGCGTGTGGTTGCTTCATGAGGCCGTAATATTTCATATTTGTTTTAAAAGATAACTTTCAGTGTAATCCACGCTGCGATGTCAGACTCATAGCATTTGCAGTTCTATTTTCTGCCCCAGTAAAGAGCTGATTAAATTGTTGCACTCTCGAACAAATTTTAACCCGGACGCAGATTAAATCGTCACTGTGGAGAATCTATATGAAGCTGTGTGATGTGGTGCACTTAGCTTTATCATAACCGCTGTGTTTTCCGCCGTGGATGCCTCCAGATGTAGCCCAATGAGGCCGTGTCTGTCTCGGGGCGAGAAGTGCCAGATTGGTCGGGGGGGGGTTGTGGAACAGTTAGATGGATGGAAGCCAGCAGCCTCCAGGCAAAGTTGAGCCCTCTGACATTGAGGGGCACAAGTGGCCGCACAGCTGACAAGATGGGAAGTGATATGCCCTCACCACTCCTGTCAGTCACACCACCTCATTAGAGACAGAAGAGGAAAAAAAAACAGCGAGCGCACGTAGGTAGGATTTATCATCTCCTTCTCTATTTACGTGGGTTAGTGAGAAAGCAACTTTTAGCATGGTTACACCCAGGAAGCCTCACAGCCATCGAGGAAACCAGTTCAAAGATTGTTAAATTACCATACCGCCCTGTTTGGCAAGCTAGCAGGATGAGGAAGCAAGGCAGCTGAGGCAGGCCGCATGGATTTGGTGCACAGGATGCGGCGGTGGAAGCAGAGGACGGTGGAGCAGAGTGTGGGAGGGGGAGGTGAGGAGGGATAATGTGAAGGCATGAAATATTAACCCCTGGCTAAACACCCAAACCTAGCCGTCTGTGAAATCCCAGTGCGGAAAACGCTAATACACGCATTCACAAGGGAGACGAGAGGGCCTTGTTACGCCGCCAGATGGGAAGTGCGCATTAAGAAGCTCTCTCGTGTAGTCGTACACCCATAATAGGATCTATAAGACTAAATCCCAGCAGTCATTTCAGTAACATAGACAGAACAATACTGCAGAAATCAGAAAAGCATGTGGCTAGCACACACGCACACACACACACACACACACACACACACGGCATGCTTTGGCTCTGAAGCTAAATAGTTGATTGATGGTCTAAGCTGTGAAGAAATGCTCTCCTTTATGTCTCTAAAGGTTTGTAATTGCTGCAGTGAAAGGATGCTCACTCGCCTGGAATATTGATCCTAATGGGATTACTATCCTCCACCAGAGAGAGGGTGATGGAGAGAGAGAGAGAAAGCAAGAGAGAGAGAGAGAGAGAGAGAGAGGATGAAAGAGAAAGGTGAGCAGATAGATGGAGCGAGAGAGATCTAGTTTTCCTTGCTGATTTCATTGATCTTCATTTCATCGTCATTCTGTACGGAAATAGAAAATACTGGGAGAAGAAATGAAGCAAAGAGAAGTTATGAAGGTTCTCTTGGGAGAGATGATGGTGGGGCAATGCCCTCATCCCTTGTGGGACTTTGGGCTGGGTGGTGTTGTTTTCGTTTTTGTTGTTGTTGACGTCGGTCCCAGCAGCTGCTTTTACCTGAACACATTTAGGTTCAAGCAGACTGTGGAACAAGTAGCTTAGGGAAAGATAAGGTGGAAATTGTTTTCAAAGAGAAAAGGACTGCAAGTGGGAAGGACTTATAGAACTTAAGAGGTGAAAAGTTAACAGAAACCGAAACCATATGCTCTCTGTGACCATACTGGAATTGTGGGAGAAGCACAGCTCGCTGCCTCTCTTGATCATTCTCATTTTAGTGTTCGGATTTCACCCCACCCTCTTCGCCTCTCAGAATTAATCAGCGTGCAAACGCCATCAGCCCGCCGGGTTGTTCTCGGTCCATCCATCCGGCAGCCTGTTTGACTGCAGTAACCCCCAGATGGGCTGCACGGCTATCGGCGCATGGCCAGACCGTCGTTTGAAGCTAATTGAAACGTTCGCGATGAGGCCGACTTGCGGAATCTGCATATGCGTGTGTCTCGTGCATGCACGAGGGCCCATAGTGGCCATAACGCCAATCATCTGCTTGTGTTGTGACTAACTCTGGGCTGCTGAGCTCAAGCACTTAGCCATGTTCACACAAAAGTCACCTTTATGAATAATTATCTGAAAGCCATTATGTCCATTCTGTGCCGCTTGATGTCCCTCTGCGGGAGAGTGTCTGGATGTGCACCGGTGACTCATTGTTGTTGCTGGCTTTTGAAGTTTGTTTATCCCACAGTGGGGGTGGTCTCACGGAGAATTGGCTTTGCTTGGGATCCAAACAAAGAGGTGAAGATTATCAAGTTAAAGGTTGGATCAGAACCAAATACGTGAGACAATAATAGTAATCAACTGATTATAAAAAAAAAAACTCTGTCAACAAACTGAACTTTTCGACTAGAACTAGAGACACACACTCACCACCGTGGCTTAGCTGTCTGTGGGGTGATTGTAAAAATTAGTTTTCAGTGCCTTCAAAGGCTTGTAATACAGCCAGCAGTTTAATTTTGACAGACACACTTCTAAAGGTGCAGGATTATTTTTTTTTCGTAGCACAAAGGGAACCCGCCATGTGTGTGAGCACGTGCGTATGTGTGGGCTAGGTAGTGATCAGACTCCCACAGTGCCATCTCAAGCCTTTAAGGACTGCTGAAGACTTGTGGAGGACAGAAAAACAGCAGGAAAAGAGAGAAAAAAAAGGGGGAAATGGAGTGGAAAGGACAGCGTCAGGCTCATACTCCAACAGCCTGTTTGCATTTGACAAGATGTCTGGAGGATGATTATCAGAGCGCTGACACAAATCCTGCTGATTTTTTAGAAATTGGAATTTGATGCGTTAAGCAAAGACATTTTGAATTTGACTGATTGCAGGTAAGTAAATTTGAAATCAAACCAGTGGTGATTAGTGTCAAGCAAATTCAGCTATCAAACAGATGCCTGATTAACACTGTAGCAGCTTCAAACCAACACTTAAATCTCCACTGACAAGGACAGATGTCCTTTTAGAAAATGACATATGGAGATGTGAATATGCCCAAACATATAGTATGCCCCTCAAGGTTTAAATCAATGGTTTTGTTAGTGCAGTGTAGTATGGTTGTAGAAGTGGATTTTATTTGTTTTGCCATCTCTCCTCTCTCTCTACATACATACGTGGTCTATTAGATAATAAACCGACCCTTTTATTTTTTTTTTAACTATATGGATTTGAATGACGTGCGATTACACCAATCATGCTTGAACCCTCGTGCGCATGCGTGAGTTTTTTCACGTGTGTCGGTGACGTCATTTCCCTATGGGCAGGCCTTGAGTGAGCTGTGGTCCCGCCCTCTCGGCTGAATTCCTGTGTTTCACACGCTGCTCGAGACAGCGTGCGTTGCTTTATCAAAAATTTTTCTGGACCTGTGAGGAATATCCGAGTGGACACTATTCGAGAAATTAAGCTGGTTTTCGGTGAAAAGTTTAACGGCTGATGAGAGATTATGGGGTGTTTCTGTCGGTGTAAGGACTTCCCACAGAGCGGGACGTCCTGCAGCGCTTCCAGGCGCCGTCATCGGCCTGTTTCGAGCTGAAAACATCCTAATTTAAGGCTTAATTCACCCAGGACGTCGTGAGAGAACAGAGAAGATTCAGAAGAGGCCGGCATGAGGACTTTATGCGGACATTCCACTGTTTAAGGACATTTTTTAATGAAAGACGTGCATGCAAATTCACCGAGTCGTTTCCGTGACGACTCGGCAAATCTGTGTGCACCGCGACAGGAAAAACACCTCCATGTTGAAAACCATTTGTAAAATTCAGGCACTACCAGATCAAAATCTCTCATCAGCCGTTAAAATTTTTACCGAAAACCAGCTGAATTTATCGAATGGTGTCCACTCAGTTGTGCCTTACAGTTTTGAAAAAATTTTGATCAAACAAAGCAGCAGTCTCTGAGCCATTCCTAAACAATGAAAAAATCGACGAGAGGGTGGGCGACTCCTCACTCAAAGACTGCCCACAGGCGAATGACGTATCTGACAGGCGTGAAAAAACTCTCGCATGCCCACGAGGGTTCAAGCATGTCTGATGTAATCACACGTGATTCAAATCCATATGGTTTTTGAAAAAAATAATAAGGTCGGATACTTTTCTAATAGACCTTGTATATATATATATATATATATATATATATATATATATATATATATATATATATATATATATATATATATATATATATATATACACACACACACACAAAGGAAAAAAAAGGGAAAACAAACTTGAGATCAGAAACAGAAAACAAGCAAAGAACTAAAACATCACTCATTCAATACATTTATAGGAATAAAAAGTAAGACCCTTCGGCTGCTCCCTTGTTTTGCACTGGGGGTCACCACAGCAAATCCAAGGTGGATCTGCATGTTGAATTGGCACAGTTTTACGCCGGATGCCCTTCCTGACACAACTCCACATTACATGGAGAAATGTGGCTGGGGTGGGATTTGAACTGGGAACCTTCCGCACTGAAACCAAGAGCACTAACCACTTGGCCACCACTCCTGCTAATACATTTATAGGAATGTGTCCTTTAAAAATTAACTAACCTATATTTGCTTAGCTAAAGTGGCTCATCATGAACATAGTAAGCATTATTGGTTGCTGCACTGCAATGTATATTTTGATAGATTTTTATCACCATATTCACAGAGGTGTTCGTGTGTGATGTAGCAATTTTCACAATGTCTGTGATTTCAGAGTGGAGTGATAAGTGATTCACAGTGCTTCACTTTTTCCACTTGTTTATGTTACAGCCTTATTCCACATTGCAGTAAATTAATTTTTCCCTCAAACTTCTACTCAAAACACCCCATAATGACAATATAAAAAAGTTTTGTTTTGTATTTATTTAAATTTGCAAATTTATTACAATTACTTATTACAAAAAAAAAAACTAATAAATCACAAGTGCATAAGTATTCACACCCTTTGATAAATACTTTGGCAGCAATTACAGCCTCAGGTCTTTTTGAATATGATGCCACAAGCTTGGTGAAACTATTGTTGGGCAGTTTTGTCCATTCCTCTTTGCAGCACCTCTTAAGCTCCATCAGGTTGGATGGGGATGGGGAGCGTCAGTGCACAGACATTTTCAGATGTCTCCATAGGTGTTTCATCGGATTCAGGTCTGGGCTCTGGCTGGGCTACTCAAGGACATTCACAGTTGTCCTGAAGCCACTCTTTTTAATATCTTAGCTGTATGTTTAGGGTCATTGTCCTGCTGAAAAATGAATCGTCACCCCAGTGTGAGGTTAAGAGCGCTCTGGAGCAGGTTTTCATCCAGGATGTCTCTTTACATTGCTCATTACATTCATCTTTCTCTCAATCCTGACTAGTCTCCCAGTTCCTGCCACTGAAAAACATCCCCACAGCATGATGCTGCCACCACCATGCTTCACTGTAGAGATGATACCTGGTTTCCTCCAAACATGATGCCTGGCGTTCACACCAAAGAGTTCAATCTTTTTCTCATTAGACCAGAGAATTTTGTTTCTCGTGGTCTGAGAGTCCATCTGATGCTTTTTTGACAAACTCTAAGCGGGCTACATGTGCCTTTTATGAAGGAGTGGCTTCCATCTGGTCACTCTACCATACAGGCCTGATTGGTGGATTGTTGCAAAGATGGTTGTCCTTCTGGAAAGTTATCCTCTTTCCACAGAGGAATGCTGGAGCTCTGACAGAGTGAGCATCAGGTTCTTGGTCACCTCCCTGACTAAGGCCCTTCTCTCCCGATCGCTCAGTTTAGATGGGTGACCAGCTCAAGGAAGACACCTGGTGACTCTGAACTTCTTCCCTTTATGGATGATGGAAGCTGCTGTGCTCATTGGGACCGTCAAAGCAGCAGAAATGTTTCTGTGGCTTTCCCCAGATTTGTGCTTCGAGAAAATCCTGTCTTAGAGGTCTACAGATAAATCCTTTGACTTCATGCTTGGTTTGTGCTCTGACATGCACTGTCAACTGTGGGACCTTATATGGAGACAGGTGTGTGTCTTTCCAAATCATGTCCAATCAACTGCATTTACCCCAGGTGGACTCCAATTATGCAGTAGAATAATCTGAGGTTAAATTAAAACATATAAGAGTATTCCCGTTACATATGTCACAGAGGTTTCAAACAAGCAGTGTCTGAATGAGTTTTTGGGCAGCACAGTGGCTTAGTGGTTAGCATAGTTGCCTCTCAGAAAGAAGGTAATGGGATCAATTCCCACCTGTGGCCTTTCTGTGTGGAGTTTCCATGTTCTCCCCATGTTTGTGTGGGTTTTCTTCATCCTCTGGTTTCCTCCCACATCTAAAGACACGCAGGTTAGGTGAATTGGAAACTTTATAATTGTCCAGGTCTCCCTTGTAAAAGAGATCTTGATCTCAATGGGACTAACCTGGTTAAATAAAGGTTGAATTTGTAATAGGAAAATGTCTTGAAAAATAAAACGTTCAAAGAATTTTCAGAATTTGTTAATGTTTAAAATTAAACCTCAAACCCGTGAAAATTGAAAACGCAGAGTAAAGCTCATTTTGCACAATATGATGCCTTCGATAATTATCTTATCTGATCAAGACTATTTTCATTTTCAAATCAGCTCCTTGAAAAATAAATCCCGCATGAAAAACTGCATGAATCAAAGAGTTGTTTTCTGCATTTTTACATGTTAAACAAGTCATTGGCTATAGTAAATCACAATTATCAGTGAGGGTTAAACGGGCATGCAGTTCAAACAAGAGAATCACTTTTGAACTATATTTTCATAACCAATAAGTCGTCTTATGGGAAAATGACTTTACAGTGACATTAAAAAAGTGTTTTGACACTCGTGGACCGCAACACAACAGAAAAAAAAGAGATTTAGTCCTTCATCCGTCAGGTATTGGTGCACGCTCAGTGCTCAAGTGTTGATGTGAGCTCTCCAGATGTGCTAAAATGATTATTGATTTCCAAATGAATTTATATTTGGGATTATTTTTCTTTTTCTTTTTTTTTCTTTTTTTTTTTTGGTCAGCATTATTTTAAAAAATATTTCTTCCCTGGCGACCTGTCAGATAAGCTATTATGAGAGAATCAAACTCGGGTCTCCATATTGGTCGCCCAACTTCTTATTCCACTGAGCTACCTTCTCTACAATAAAATATGATAAGGCAGAATTAAAAATAATGCTAGAAGATTTCTGATTTGTTAGAACACATATAAATTAAAATTTGAATTGTGCATAGACATTTATTCCTCACCACTACACATGGAGTACATATGGGAGTATAGTTTTTGTAGGGTTCCAGGTGGCTCCTTGGGGTATTTTTTGGTATGCTGTGGCACATGTAGTTACAGGGTTTAATGACTGCAATGTAGTGAATAAAATTATTTTATTTCAGGGAAAAGTAATCTTTTACTGACTCCTTCTTAGAGTACAAGTGGCCCCACCTTGGTGCCCTCACTGAAAAGTCTAAAGATAGAACACAATGTGAAAATACCCTCAGCTGTGTGAGCATTATCTTCTTTATAATTTGCAGCTGTTTAATTGGTATCCCAGCGCAAAGTATATATGTAAACATATATATCTAATAAATTATACATTTATTGTTATTTGAATTAATTATTAAGATCCTACTGTCTTATTTACAATTTGTACACATTCAATCAAGCCCCTCTATTTTGTTATGTGATAATTTCACAAGGACCACACCGGAAATAAGCATTTATGCTTTATTGTGTTATCCGTGTGTCATTGATACATTCAACTCTGCATTTTATATTGATGTTGCAGAATCAAGTCAATCAGTCAATCATAAACAATATTTGATTGACATTTTAACCGCATCTGCATGAGGGTGTGTGTTTGTGCAAGTTTTCATAAGAGTGGAAGTTGAGTTTTGAGTTAGCGGAAGTTAGCGTACACACTGATGTCCGCAAAATGTCTTGTAACTCACTCCAGAGGTCTTATTAGGTTACAAAAGCAGCGTTTTCAGTTTTAGAAGTGTTTATTTTTCGCTAGCTTTTACATAATATATAAGAAATGTTATATTTACATATTAACAAAGTGGTTTTGGAGCAACAGAGAGACCAGCCAGTGACGTCACGTGCCGGTCTGCTCTGATAGGCAAACCCTCAATAAAATAACAGATTTGCATAATTCATAGCTTAAAAATATGAAACAGAATGTGGCTTTTAACTTCTTAAAATACCTTTTAAAATAGGTCAAGGTTAGCCATCTTTGAACTTGTCCAAGGTCTGTGTCCCAAGAATGTTCCTTGTGAATTTGAAGACTCTGACACTAATAGGACTGGACACTGAGCGCAGACGGACGGACGGACAGATGCAAAGCCTTCGCAATGCCCGATGGCTATATTTCATGGCCTCGGGTAATAACCATCCATTTTTACAGGTAGAATCTTGTCCATTTTCAAGTATATTTTAAGAGTCTTTGTTGTGACTGAAAGAGAGGGGAAAAAATGTTTTTTTTTTTTAGTTTTTAATGGTTTCATGCTGAGATCACCTCCCAGCATGCAGTGGACATTATTAGGCTGGAGGACCGATTAAAGCTAAATAATGGAGCTCCATAACTGCAAGAAGTGGTCATTTTAGACAGGATGTCTTATGAGTACAAAGAAGTTGGTTTCCAAGGCCACAGTGTGGTAAATTTGGGTATTTCAGTCATTCATTCATTTTCCATACCCATTTACTGAAATTACAGGGTACCCGCAAATTTGAAGATTTGTATACTGCACAGCAAACGCCAATGTTGTACATGAGGCAACATGGACAGAACCCGAATGGCCTGACAAATGGATCGTTGCATCTGGAAGTTGAAAGTAATTTCTAGATCCATCCATCCATTTTCTATCCCCACTTACTCCAATTTAGGGTCACAGGGGCTGGAATCTATCCCAGCAGTGTAATTTCTAGGTAATTTATTTATCCCATAGGAAATATATATGTCAACTTTGTCCAGTTGGTTCTATCACATTTATTGTCCAGCTAAGGTCTCAGTTCTTCTTTTGATGTATCTGTAGATCTGCACATCCTGACAGGTTCTTGTGTGTGTGTGTGTGTGTGTGTGTGTGTGTGTGTGTGTGTGTGTGTGTGTGTGTGTGTGTGTGTGTGTGTGTGTGTGTGTGTGTGTGTGTGTGTGTGTGTGTGTGTGTGTGTGTGTGTGTGTGTGTGTGTGTGTGTGTGTGGCACAGAAATGTACAGGTTGCAGCACACAGGCAAGTGGAGATACCTGCTAACATAATGTGGATATGAAAATAATTAGACAAAACAGTACTAATCTGTCCTGCTCCATCCCATCCCATTCTGGTCTACCACATTTTGTATTGACGTGTTTGCTTCAGATTAATGCATGTTGGCCGGGCTGTGATAGAATTTCTACAGGTCCAGTAAACCAGGTCTCATATCTGCTCTCATGATCTATGTAAGGGCCCTGTCCCACTGGCGTTTAGGAGGATTTGCGGATGGAATGCGCACAAAAGTGGCCCACATCCGCCAAACAACTGCAATAACCGTGTAACATTCCTGTATGAGTCGCCCGCCATCCAAACACGTCCGTGATCATCCGCAGAGGCACGCATGTCCGCAGCCAGGATTTTTGAGCGGCTCCTGCTGCGGATGAGATCCGCATCACTGCCTGAACACATACTGAAGACATACGCAGGACATGCACAACCAACGCGCTGCATATCTCCTGTCATCCGCTGATATCCGCAACCAACGGGCTGGCGCGGCTTGGTGGCGGACCGGGACAGTGTGCAAAACAAATATGACGCGTGCCCAGCACGGCCACATCACGGTCACAAATGGTATGTCGCACATGCAGACAGAGTGGGCACGGATGGAGCGAGTGCATCACGGCCGCTGTGCCCCTCATGGGGGCGCCTCCGCAGTCACCTTCGCTTCTGTTCCCTGTTATATCTGCTTTTCTTCCTCAGGTATTCGCTGATCCACCCCGGGACATTTGTCATTTCCGCCCACCTTTGTTGCGGACGCTCAGCTTTTGTCTCCTCATTTCATGCACAAATCCTCCTAAACGCCAGTGGGACAGGGCCCTTAGAGCTAAAGCACAGTTTGGGCCTGATTTATTCAAGGTTTCTGTGCATAAAAATGGTGCATAAACACCATAGCAAAAATAATGTGCATTCTGATTTATTAACAGAGCAATAAGGACTGCTTCTTTCAACTGTGCAAAATAGCATGTATTGTCCATTTCATGCATTCGCCTTCATGAAAATGCCATTTGGGGTTTGTCCATTCAAGTGTGTAACATTGTGGGAGAGAATATGCAAATAGTTTGCACACGCAACAGTATTTATCAAGTTCAAAAGAATATTTTTTTGACAGGCCCACTGATGGCATGATGGATAAACAGTGGCCCTGCACCCCAGGGTGCTGGATGACCCCCTGCCTGCGGCGTAAATGTTTGCGTGATTATCTCAACAATTGCACCTTGTTTTTAATGTTTTGATTTTCTGTTTTCTCTTTCTTCAATTTTGTAAAAATTTGCTAAAACCTGATAACCTTTAGAATGGCCTAGGCAGTGGGTCACCCCACTGAGTCTGGTCTGCTTGAGGTTTCTTCCTCAGTATCATCAGAGGAAGTTTTTCCTTACCACTGTCACCTGTGTGCTTGCTCTAAGGATTGGTAAGGTTAGACCTTACTTGTGTGAAGCACCTTGAGGCAGCTTTGTTGTGATTTGGCGCTATACGAGTATAAATTAAATAAATTTTTCACTTTAGTTTTTTTTTATAAATTTGCAAAAATCTAAAAAACTTTTTTTTACATTGTTATTATGGGGTATTATGTGTAGAATTGTGAGGAAAAATGAATTTAATCCATTTTGGAATAAGCCTGTAACATGACAAAATGTGGAAAAAGTGAAGGGCTGTGAATATTTTCTGGATCCACTGTATCTAACTCATTACATTTTATGTCTAGGCTTTTCCATGACTATGAAAAAATATATTGCAGAATGTCCTTTGGAGTTCATTTACATCCATAATTATCAAATTAATGACTATGACATCATTGTAAAACCTCAAAAACAGAGCCCTCATGAATGAAGGAGAATAAAAAAAAAAAAATCAATCTTTTTTTTTGACTCAGCTCAAAGAGAATGTGCATGTGCTACTTCACCAGCCAAATGTTTATGTTAGTGCAGCAAAACTCATACAGTATGACATCTCAGTTATCAGGTTTGCCAGAAGGCACATGCGCAGATGCTTCTGTAGTGTGATGAGACCATAACTGAGCTTTTGTGGCCATCAGGCTAGTCACCATATTTGGTGAAAGCAAATGAAGTCCGTAGTGATTGAGTTTTACTGTTATAATATAATATAATATAATATAATATATAAACTTGCAATGAGTTGAATACTTTTTATAAGCCATGTTCAGAAATCATTAGAGTTATGACTCGTGGTGTTTCTGTCAATGCATACTCGCCAGTGCAGCCAGTATATTACCCTGATGACCCAGTGTTGATTCTTTATGACACAGGCAGGCCACAAGGGGGCCTCAGGGGCCGTCACTGTCTGCGATCTCGGAGGTGGGGCAATGCTAAAGGCAGCAAGCGTGTTCTTTGACTGAGCAGAGAGAAAATTTACAATATGTGTTCCTTTGATTTGGTTATTCTTTCCACTTAGTCTGTATCCACAGCAACCAGTGGCCTGGAAGTTTTCAAGCAGCAATGATTGGCCAATTGTGATGTGAGCAACGCAGAAAGCCAGATGAGAAAACAATCTTGGAGCTGCATCGTTACTCTTTTTGCAATTTGCCTGCAAACTTTTCACCAAAGTGACCTCTTACGTATGTCTGAGAGGGAACAGTAAAATCCAAAACACGTAGATTATTGGTGATTGATGATATCTGGAGGACAAGATGGATTATTTCTCCCCAGATTTATGGTGTTTGAGGAAAAGCCCCATTTCTAACCTGGTGATTATGTCTGCAGGGCTCAGCAGGTTGTGTTTATGTGCGTATTTGTCAGGACACAGCGCACTGAGACTGATGTGTCTTATGTGTAATAAAGAAGTGGTATAATGAGATGCCTAACTTTCCCCTCGTTGAATGATATTTCATATTAAAAATGTAAATTAAAAAGTCCTCCCACCCCACCGCTACATCCTGGACCCCAGTATCCTCATCACCACGTCCAAAACAATTTTCTGCATGGCTCCCTTGCGGGGAGTGGAATTGCATATATGTTTGCGAGCAAGTGTGTGTGCATGTGTGTGCGTGGTGTCCATCTATGACCGGACTTTAACTGATTGTGATTGCATTTCCATCGGATTTTTGCTCAGCAAGAAGGAGTGCAGGGCCCAGACGGAGAAATGGGATCAGAGGGAGAAACTCATCTTGCTTTCACAGAGACCGTCTCTTCCTGAGAGTGTGGTCACGCAGACGCACACTCCCACACTGTGAATGGTGTCCTCTATTACTCTGGGTATTAGCATCACTAATGAGGTGTGAGAGAGGAGCAAAGATGCAGCAAGCAGAAGAAGAAAAGGAGGTGAGACTGAGGAAGAGAGTAATAGACCAAGAGGACCATCAGGGAGATCAGCCTCATGGCAGCAGCGAGGAAGAGTTGGAGAGGAAGAATGTAGCAGAAATTTGTTGATGAAGAAGTCCAAGAGTTGGTCAAAGATGCAAGTTGAGATGCAGAACCACCAGGTTCAAGAACTCCTTCTTTCCCACAGCCATTAGACTGTTAAACAGCTGAACACCCCCCCCCCCCCCCCCTTTAAGGACAGAGCCCCCCATCACTGGTCACTTTATTTTCTATTGGACACTTTACTATATTACGGACACTTTATTCTATTGCACTACAGTACCTGTTAACTTGAATCCATTGGCTCAATTGCACTAATTGCACGAAACCATTTACTGGTGAATGGTGCAAAAAACAGTGCATCAGTGTGCAACATTCACTGTCATGTACATATCATGTAGTCCATCACACAAGCATGTTTTATATTTCCAAGGGTGCAATTTAGAAATAGAAATTGGGGGGGGGACAAAGTGCGAGGCCTGCAGGGCTGAAGCCTATAGGCCGGGGGTCTGGGGGCCGCTTTAGGCCCCCAGAAGCCAACGGTTTCTAGATAAGCTCAGATGCATTCTGAGCATCCAGAACAGTCATTTTAATGTTTTGAGAAGACCATAAAGTGGACACCATTTGACTTATGCAATTTGATACTGTGGATATAAGTACTTTATTCTGAGAATAGCCAGCATTGATTTTATTAACATCCTGGTGTAAATAAGGTGTCACCACATGTGTAGAACTCAAAAAGAATGATAGGTTGAGTTTTCATTAAAAAACTGCAATGTGGTAAAATGTATTCATAAATATGAAATAACAGGCTCTTAATAATTATTAACTATCGCATACTGTATTTTTTTCCTCAAGATTTGTTTTTGCATAAGTTTGAAAAAAACAACAGATCATAAGTTTAGAATAAATTACTTATCATGAATTTAATTTTTGAAGTGGCACTAATGACAACACTCATACTGAACATAATTTCGCTTGCATAGACTGATTTTGGAGATCAAGCAATAATTGCAGATGGGCTTTCTGAGGTCCCAGATAGCTTTTCTGATTTCCTTTTCTAACTTTCAGAATTTAGTAAATTAGCATATGGTCCATTGATACTTATGTGTAAACACTAGTCCCTAGAGGCAACTATTTTTGGTTTCAAATCTGGCAAATGCAGTCACAGAAAATTCCGAATGTGACAAACAAGAAACAGTGTTGTAAACAAGTCAATGCTGCTAAAAATACAAACTTGCAGAAACAAAGATACTATTCTGACATGGTTTGCACATAACACTGGCATAGCATGTTTCAAGTACATATATGTGAGAAGGTGGGGGGGGCATACCATATTCTGTCCCCCCGGTTGAAAAGGTGGGGGGACATGTTGTACAAAATGATGGGGATTTGGGCACTTCAAAGGTTTTTATTTCAACACAAGATCATTTCAACAGTGTTAGGTTTGAGTCTGTTCCTTTGTTGCTGCCTCTCCAGTTTTGGAGAGGACTCTCTCAGATAAACAGCAGTTTAGCAGTTTGACTTTCATTAGGGTCTATGTAATATGTTCTGAAGTAGTTATAATTGATATATAGTGATATTATACAATTATAGACTTTTGATTTCAGTGCAGGGGCGGTGGCCAAGTGGTTAATGCGCTTGGTTTCAGTTCAGAAGGCTCCGGGTTTAAATCCCACCCCTGCCACATTTCTCCATGTAATGTGGAGTTGCGTCAGGAAGGGCATCCGGCGTAAAACCTGTGCCAATTCAACATGCAGATCCACCTTGGATTTGCTGTGGCGACCCCGAGTGCAAACAAGGGAGCAGCCGAAGGGAAATACAGACTTTTGATTTCGGTGTACCCGTGATTATGCTTATGATTATGCATCATGGATAGACCAAAATCAAAAGTCTATGACTGCTTTATTATATGGTAAACAAGGAAATTGGGAGTTTGTCAAACATACTAAAACTGAAAAATCAATCTCAAGTTTCAACTCTTTATTATTACTGTCATACTGCATTAACTGACATCCCATCGATCGACTGGAGATGCCTGTTAAGTCCGTGACAAAGAGTCATCAGGCTTGTTTTCTTATAAAGTTCGCCATTCGCCTGTCTAGCTTCCGCGTAAAATCGACCGAGTACTCCGTCAAGCATCCGTCTGTCATAAGTTTCAAAGTTGGGCACATGTCCCTTTTCAGTGATGTACTTGCAAAACAGGTTGGCTGCTGACTGTGTATTTCTGCGTGTGTTCTTCACATCTTTTTCGTGTAAAATTCGTTTTAAGTCAGCGTCACTATCAGACGCAAACCTGTCTTCTGCCATCTTGTCAACAAGTTGACAGCCAAAGTAGGCGTTGTATCACGTTATCTGATTGATCGTTATCAATAGAAGGCATCGCTTGATTAGGTAGCGCTACGCTACACGCGAGGTGTACTCATTTCGCACGCCCGATCTACTCGGCTCCACCAGGTGAGGAAAGTGGCAAAATGGCCAATCAGAAGCTGGCAAACTCCCATACCATATAATAAATATAGTAAGGCTGCAGTGTATATCGAAATATAGATTTTACGCCATATCGCCCATCCCTACAATCATGTTGCAATCAAATATGGCTAGTTCAATCAATCAATCAATCAATTTTTTTTATATAGCGCCAAATCACAACAAACAGTTGCCCCAAGGCGCTTTATATTGTAAGGCAAGGCCATACAATAATTATGTAAAACCCCAACGGTCAAAACGACCCCCTGTGAGCAAGCACTTGGCTACAGTGGGAAGGAAAAACTCCCTTTTAACAGGAAGAAACCTCCAGCAGAACCAGGCTCAGGGAGGGGCAGTCTTCTGCTGGGACTGGTTGGGGCTGAGGGAGAGAACCAGGAAAAAGACATGCTGTGGAGGGGAGCAGAGATCGATCACTAATGATTAAATGCAGAGTGGTGCATACAGAGCAAAAAGAGAAAGAAACAGTGCATCATGGGAACCCCCCAGCAGTCTACGTCTATAGCAGCATAACTAAGGGATGGTTCAGGGTCACCTGATCCAGCCCTAACTATAAGCTTTAGCAAAAAGGAAAGTTTTAAGCCTAATCTTAAAAGTAGAGAGGGTGTCTGTCTCCCTGATCTGAATTGGGAGCTGGTTCCACAGGAGAGGAGCCTGAAAGCTGAAGGCTCTGCCTCCCATTCTACTCTTACAAACCCTAGGAACTACAAGTAAGCCTGCAGTCTGAGAGCGAAGCGCTCTATTGGGGTGATATGGTACTACGAGGTCCCTAAGATAAGATGGGACCTGATTATTCAAAACCTTATAAGTAAGAAGAAGAATTTTAAATTCTATTCTAGAATTAACAGGAAGCCAATGAAGAGAGGCCAATATAGGTGAGATATGCTCTCTCCTTCTAGTCCCCGTCAGTACTCTAGCTGCAGCATTTTGAATTAACTGAAGGCTTTTTAGGGAACTTTTAGGACAACCTGATAATAATGAATTACAATAGTCCAGCCTAGAGGAAATAAATGCATGAATTAGTTTTTCAGCATCACTCTGAGACAAGACCTTTCTGATTTTAGAGATATTGCGTAAATGCAAAAAAGCAGTCCTACATATTTGTTTAATATGCGCTTTGAATGACATATCCTGATCAAAAATGACTCCAAGATTTCTCACAGTATTACTAGAGGTCAGGGTAATGCCATCCAGAGTAAGGATCTGGTTAGACACCATGTTTCTAAGATTTGTGGGGCCAAGTACAATAACTTCAGTTTTATCTGAGTTTAAAAGCAGGAAATTAGAGGTCATCCATGTCTTTATGTCTGTAAGACAATCCTGCAGTTTAGCTAATTGGTGTGTGTCCTCTGGCTTCATGGATAGATAAAGCTGGGTATCATCTGCGTAACAATGAAAATTTAAGCAATACCGTCTAATAATACTGCCTAAGGGAAGCATGTATAAAGTGAATAAAATTGGTCCTAGCACAGAACCTTGTGGAACTCCATAATTAACTTTAGTCTGTGAAGAAGATTCCCCATTTACATGAACAAATTGTAATCTATTAGACAAATATGATTCAAACCACCGCAGCGCAGTGCCTTTAATACCTATGGCATGCTCTAATCTCTGTAATAAAATTTTATGGTCAACAGTATCAAAAGCAGCACTGAGGTCTAACAGAACAAGCACAGAGATGAGTCCACTGTCCAAGGCCATAAGAAGATCATTTGTAACCTTCACTAATGCTGTTTCTGTACTATGATGAATTCTAAAACCTGACTGAAACTCTTCAAATAGACCATTCCTCTGCAGATGATCAGTTAGCTGTTTTACAACTACCCTTTCAAGAATTTTTGAGAGAAAAGGAAGGTTGGAGATTGGCCTATAATTAGCTAAGATAGCTGGGTCAAGTGATGGCTTTTTAAGTAATGGTTTAATTACTGCCACCTTAAAAGCCTGTGGTACATAGCCAACTAACAAAGATAGATTGATCATATTAAGATCGAAGCATTAAATAATGGTAGGGCTTCCTTGAGCAGCCTGGTAGGAATGGGGTCTAATAAACATGTTGATGGTTTGGATGAAGTAACTAATGAAAATAACTCAGACAGAACAATCGGAGAGAAAGAGTCTAACCAAATACCGGCATCACTGAAAGCAGCCAAAGATAACGATACGTCTTTGGGATGGTTATGAGTAATTTTTTCTCTAATAGTTAAAATTTTGTTAGCAAAGAAAGTCATGAAGTCATTACTAGTTAAAGTTAATGGAATACTCAGCTCAATAGAGCTCTGACTCTTTGTCAGCCTGGCTACAGTGCTGAAAAGAAACCTGGGGTTGTTCTTATTTTCTTCAATTAGTGATGAGTAGAAAGATGTCCTAGCTTTACGGAGGGCTTTTTATAGAGCAACAGACTCTTTTTCCAGGCTAAGTGAAGATCTTCTAAATTAGTGAGACGCCATTTCCTCTCCAACTTACGGGTTATCTGCTTTAAGCTACGAGTTTGTGAGTTATACCACGGAGTCAGACACTTCTGATTTAAAGCTCTCTTTTTCAGAGGAGCTACAGCATCCAAAGTTGTCTTCAATGAGGATGTAAAACTATTGACGAGATACTCTATCTCCCTTACAGAGTTTAGGTAGCTACTCTGCACTGTGTTGTTATATGGCATTAGAGAACATAAAGAAGGAATCATATCCTTAAACCTAGTTACAGCGCTTTCTGAAAGACTTCTAGTGTAATGAAACTTATTCCCTACTGCTGGGTAGTCCATCAGAGTAAATGTAAATGTTATTAAGAAATGATCAGACAGAAGGGAGTTTTCAGGGAATACTGTTAAGTCTTCTATTTCCATACCATAAGTCAGAACAAGATCTAAGATATGATTAAAGTGGTGGGTGGACTCATTTACTTTTTGAGCAAAGCCAATAGAGTCTAATAATAGATTAAATGCAGTGTTGAGGCTGTCATTCTCAGCATCTGTGTGGATGTTAAAATCGCCCACTATAATTATCTTATCTGAGCTAAGCACTAAGTCAGACAAAAGGTCTGAAAATTCACAGAGAAACTCACAGTAACGACCAGGTGGACGATAGATAATAACAAATAAAACTGGTTTTTGGGACTTCCAATTTGGATGGACAAGACTAAGAGACAAGCTTTCAAATGAATTAAAGCTCTGTCTGGGTTTTTGATTAATTAATAAGCTGGAATGGAAGATTGCTGCTAATCCTCCGCCCCGGCCCGTGCTACGAGCATTCTGACAGTTAGTGTGACTCGGGGGTGTTGACTCATTTAAACTAACATATTCATCCTGCTGTAACCAGGTTTCTGTTAGGCAGAATAAATCAATATGTTGATCAATTATTATATCATTTACCAACAGGGACTTAGAAGAGAGAGACCTAATGTTTAATAGACCACATTTAACTGTTTTAGTCTGTGGTGCAGTTGAAGGCGCTATATTATTTTTTCTTTTGAATTTTTATGATTAAATAGATTTTTGCTGGTTATTGGTAGTCTGGGAGCAGGCACCGTCTCTACGGGGATGGGGTAATGAGGGGATGGCAGGGGGAGAGAAGCTGCAGAGAGGTGTGTAAGACTACAACTCTGCTTCCTGGTCCCAACCCTGGATAGTCACGGTTTGGAGGATTTAAGAAAATTGGCCAGATTTCTAGAAATGAGAGCTGCTCCATCCAAAGTGGGATGGATGCCGTCTCTCCTAACAAGACCAGGTTTTCCCCAGAAGCTTTGCCAATTATCTATGAAGCTTAGTTGTCACAAGCCCTGGCCATCAGGGTGTCAAGTTGATCTCCCTGTCATCTAACAGCAATATTTTTGTTTAAAGACAGTGTGCACATGCAAATCTTTACTTTTTTAAATTGATTGACACGTATAACTGACAAAACTTACATGGGTTTACTTCGGTAGTGGAGCTCATCTCGATGAGTGACCGTGTCCACTAGAGATGAGCACCCACCGAAGAAAAGTAAAAAAAACCCATGTAAGTTTTGTCTTTACATAAAAATACAGTCATGTGTCTTTTCAATTTTAAAAAAGTAAAGACTTGCATGTCACACGCTGTCTTTAATGAAGAATATTGTTAGATGACAGGGAGCTGTGCATGCGCAGTTGCACAGTAATGACAGGTAGATAAGCTCGATGGGAGGAGGGGTTAAAGTCCAGGTTAAGCTGGGCTTACACTGTGCGAGTTTTGACCCTTTTTCAGCCGATTCTTCACTCGTGCGAGAATTTTTTGGATCGCGCCGAGTTTCAGCTTAATCGTGCGTCCTGTATCGTGCAGTCTACATGGAGTAACGAGCTGCATTTAACATCTCATGACCACCTCCCGATCGGGAATCGTATGGTCGGATGAAAATCAAACCTGTTTGAAATTTTGGTCGGCCGTCGTGACTTGTGAGGGTTCCGTGCTGTTGAAGCAGCACAACTGTAAGACTCCGTATGAAATATAGTTTATTTATACAACAGTGTAAGTAGCAACACCTGTTATGAATGTTTGTTTTCTTTTTTACCGTCCTCTCGTGAATCATGTTGCTGTCTGCTGTGTGCGCGCGCATATGTGTTCAGTCTCCCCCCACCTGATTACACTCACTGTGCGTGCTGATAGGCATGAAATAAATTATTTTAAAAAAGAAAAAAAAAAGCTTCTGTTACATTTTGCTTCTGGAAACACGAGCCCAACGTGTGGTTTTTGAACGTACAATGTGAGCAGTCAGATCGCATCAGAGCATCGGGCTGTACAGTGTGAGAACATGAATCGTGCACTCTGAACTTTTAAACAGTGCGGTTTTGTCACACAGTTTCAGCTGGAGCCAAGTACAACGATTGAAAATATCGTACAGGTGTCTGCCCAGCCTTAGAGAGAACTGCGCATGCGATCCTCTCGACGGGTAGATCATCTCGTCTGGACACTGGCAGCAACAGAATTTACTGCAATCACCATACGATCAAGATTTTTTTTTTTCTCATTCCAAGGATGTTGCCTTCCTATTTTTACTCTAACGTGACTCGGGCATTCGGCAGATAGAGAGGAGGGTACAGTTAAATATTTCCATTCTGTTATTTTGTTATTAAACTACATTCTAAAGTTTAATGAATTTACCCCTTTGGTTGCTTCAGGTTTCAGTGATTATCAGGATACTCTTCAAACTGAAGGAATTCTAAAATTCTAAATCACGATAAATGTCAGTATCGCTCAGTGTGGAAAATTATTACAATAATTGTTTTTTTACTACATTCGCTCATTCAAAGCCAGATGACGTTTGATTTTCTTGCAAATCGTGTTCCTCATTTTTGATATCTTTTGTTGTACCTTTGTAAAACAGCACATCTGCCGATTAAGACATCAGGATTTCACAATTCACTGAAAGAGATGAGAGGATATCCTCACCAACAACAGCTTTAAGAAATTATTACCCTTTTTTTTCCTCACACACACCTTGCATACACTGTATGTGTGTGCGTGCGTGCATGTAGAGCTGCGTTGTGCAACAGATAACGTCTTTGTTCTCAATAAACGTATTGTTCTTGCCTCCAACCTCCATTATCCTGTTGTGTTCCATGGCTCCACTACAAAACCAGAGAATCGCCTCTCGCGCTCGCTCACTCACAATCCATCTCCTGACTATGCCTCGCCTTGTTCCTCGCAAAATCCATCTACTATTTATTTCATCCTTTATACATCTGTTTCACCCTCTCCATCTGTTGCCCCTCTAACTTTTGGTACTCCCCACCTCATTTGTGCAATCACTCTTTTTTATTCTTTCCCCT
The DNA here is from genome assembly GCF_902500255.1 of Thalassophryne amazonica. Lineage (NCBI taxonomy): Eukaryota > Metazoa > Chordata > Actinopteri > Batrachoidiformes > Batrachoididae > Thalassophryne > Thalassophryne amazonica. The sequence goes on along the minus strand of NC_047113.1, from coordinate 13,179,216 downwards.
TCCTGCTCATTCTGCCCTCTTGCTTTTGTGTGTCACAGCTGGATACAGTACAGTCATTTGGTGCTATAGTTTATAGCTAGAAGCCCTCTCGCTGAGATAGATGCCTTCCTATGAAAGACATTTGTTTCCTTTAATGTCACTGTGCAATAATCAGCCACTCTAACGCAATCAACATATTGCCCTTGCGGTAAATACAGCTGAGCTGGTGGGTCTGCGCACATTTGTTTGAGTTTATATGTGCAGATGGATGGGAAAGGCTCTTGCGCGGATATGTTTGTGTGCACGTGTACCTGCGCTTGTGTTTCATGCAGCTTCCCCTCTTCCGTCAAAGTTTTATTTTATTACGCGGGACCGCATGCAAAACCGGATTCATATGCGTGTGTGCCATGTGACAGAGAGAGATGATTCTTGGTGAAAAAGCAGTTTGTTAGCGAATTAGAGTTAATTAGCCAACTTTCAGTTCCCAATGCTGTAATTGGGCCTATTTCTCTCTGTTTCCTCCAGCTGGCGTCTCTCATCCTCTGCTGAGAAAGAAGAGAGAGAGCGAAGAGGGCTGAGTTGGAGGAGTGTGTGTGTGTGTGTGTGTGTGTGTGTGTGTGTGTGTGTGTGTGTGTGTGTGTGTGTGTGTGTGTGTGTGTGTGTGTGTGTGTGTGTGTGTGTGTGAGAGAGAGAGTAGGGGCTGGGGGTGCGCTACATGTCTGTAGGAGGTCTGTGACATGCGAGCGGGGTGAGCAAGAAACACTTGCAGTGGGGAGCAAGACCCTGAAGTATTAACGTGGAGATAATGACGATAGGAAGGCTGATGGGAATGGAAATGCAAAAGAACGCGCGAGATGAGGGCGGAGAGGAAGTAGCGAGGGGTGATTGGAGGCAGTGACAGATATGTTGAAGGATGAGCCGGGGATGTAAAATCATAAGCCATTACAAATTGCAAGATATACTGTTCAGCGTGGAGGAGCAGTCTGAGAAGAGCAGGGAGCAGCTGAGTCCAAAAAAACCCCAGAAATGCGAGATAACGTTTGAAGAAAACAACACTGCCGGGCTGTGGATGGGAAAAAGCGGCATATAAAAATAGAGAGGGGTGGCAGAATCTGGAGAGAGGCAAGGGAGTAGTGAAGCGGAGAAGGAGTGATGAAAGAGGAGAACTAGCTCTCTCTTGATGATGCAGCGTGATGATCAGTAGACTATAATGAAGGTGCAGATGTCCCACAGGAGTCCTGCGCTCTCTTGACGACCACTGGGAATGGCAATTAATGCACAGGGGTAGTGAGAGAAATATGCATGCGTGCACATTCACAGGATTTACATAAAATGTGCTGCGGCTCTGCTGGCCCTAGTCTAAAAATCACACACTGTGCAAACGGGATATGGTGCACTTACCATCAGATTACACAATATAAATGGCTACCAGAGAGCTGTATTATGTCCCATTACTCCACACCAGCACCAGACAGAATAGCACATTGCTCAAGCGATTGCCTCCATTGTGCATGTAACCATCCAGAACTCTCAACAACATAGCCCTCTTTCTTTCTGTGGATTTCAGTGCACAGTAGAGCCCCATTCTCTCTGCTGCGTTGCCCTATATTTCTTTTAAACCCTATGTGGATATCATACGCTGCAACTGAATCCCTTTGCACCGGCCCAGTGCTCATTATCTTATTGATATTTTTATTCCAGTCACTGTATTGACATAGAGATCGAGTTTGAGTGGCTTGGGTGGGTGGTTCGGTGCCCTGTGGATTAGCATTGCCGCGTTTATTGTGGAGCGACTGCTTCTGGAGCAGGTCATCGAGGGACAGCACGGTTATGTAAAGATGAAAGGATAAACCGCTGAGACGGGAGAGAGCCGAGGATGAAAAAATGGACAGCCATTTCAGCGTTATGTGCGTGAATGAGTTACTGGAAGTGCGCTCTAACGAAAAGGCCAGCGCACCCCCGCCCCTACCCTGCACCCTGACCCTGACCCTCCTGAGATAAAAGCGTCTCGCTGTGATGCCTCGTCCGATTGGCAATGCAAGACCATAGCTGGAAAACGTGGCTTGAGAAAAAGATGGGGTGGGGTGGATGGGATCAGAAATGATTGGTGGATGACGTCAATAGTATCCCTGGCATTTGAACTGCAGGAGGTGGTAAACATGCTCACCTCCTGGCCCCTACCACCTCTAATAGCTGAGCAGAGAAAAGCAGAAACTTACTCCTCTTTTCTGCATGCCCTCTTCTTTATCCATTAAAATTACCTTGACCTTTGCATATGTCAATTGAAATAGTTTTCTCCAGCTCCTCATCCTTCATTGTGCTCTGTACTGTATTTACTCACTGCCCATTGAAGCCTTTTGTTTTGTTTTTTTTTTGTTTTTTTTTTTTGGTCTGTGGCTGCATAAAGACACAGAAGAAAAGATTTTCCCCTACGGTTCTTGGCCTGCCATTTTTCATCTCCTGTAAATGAGTCCAAAAACATAAAAGTTACAAGCCAAGGTTTTGTTTTCAGTGCTGGGCATTTTTTGGCCCACAGTTCAGGCTTTCAGCTGCATCATTTTTCAGCTATAAAAGAAGATTGACTCTAGTTATTTACTTTTACCAAGGACGTGCAGTTTATTGCAGCAGAATGAGCCATCTGTTCAACATCCCTTTTAAAAACTCACACGTGCACCCAGTGATACTTGAGTGTCAGACAGCAGAGGTGCTATCAGTTGTAGTTAAGGAGGAGGGGTCTTAGTTACCTCTAGGTTAATGATCCTCATTAATATGCGCTAATATACCCCGGGTCATGCAGTAATTAAAAATCTCATTCGACTCTCTCTGCTTACACTGACTGACTTGGCTTTGTCCTAAAAGATTAGAATTTATTATTGTCTCCAAGGTTCATGATGGAGGGTGAGACAGCCTAAGTGTGCTGTCTGTCTTCACCCCTCAAAGTCTTTTTGTGTGTGTGTGTGTGCGTGTGTCTGCCCGGCTGGGCACAACTGTTTATGAGCCGGATAGGTTTGCAAGGTCGTGCCTTGGAGAGTTGCATCACGTTTGCAAGAGAGTGTTTGTGCAAAACGTGCACACAAACAAGCACTCAGACATGCACACTCAGGCGTACACCTGGATGCACAACTGTATGTGAAGCCCATCAGCGCCGGGACGTCCGTATTCCTCTGAGTCAGCTGATGCAAGGTGTGCTAATTGTAAGGCGGTATGACGATTACGTTTTAAGGTAAGCTCTATTTGCATTTTTATATGTTCACATGCATGTGTGTGTGTGTGTGTACGATTTCTTAATAAGCAGAGAAAGACCTCAGCACACTACGGCGCGACATATACCTGTCACATCCACGCGACCAAAGCAGCAGCCACTTCAAAACGCCGAGGCGTGCGTGGTAATCCCCTACCACTTCTTTCTGCTCTCCTCTCGCTGCACAGTCACAAGCACCAACGCACAGGAGGAGGAGATAGTGGACCTGAATCACATTTGGGGCAAAAGCCCGCCACAAGTTTTCGCTTCACCTTTCAGTCCCTTTGAACTCGCAATCTGCATGTAATTAACATCTGATTAACTAAAGCAGCAGCTAATGATGCAATCAATGATTAGGCCCGCCCCCCTCAAGCGCGTTTTGCAGGCAGTGAAAATCTCAGAAGGTGCAGCTCAGTGGTGGGATTTGTCTGAGCTCCAAAACACACACATATATATATATATATATATATATATATATATATATATATATATATATATATATATATATATATATATATATATATATACTATGACAATTTCCATTAACTGAGGTTTCACTGAGAAAATAAATTGGATGCCTACTAATAAGAAAATATTGATAGAAATACAAAATAATCAAGGATGTGTCACTAAATTAATACCTTAGGACATTATCTTCAAAGACATGAACATTTGAAAATTCACAACATTTGTCTTATCAAAATATTGTTACCATTTTTGTTTACTTCTCTGCTTTCCTTTTGCTTATGCTTTCATTTATTATTGGTTTCTGCCCTGTTGTTCTTTGCCAATTCAGCACTTGTTTTCCCATGATTGAATTTTGGTGGCCTAAACTTTCACCTGTTATACTGTATTTCGTTTTTTAAGGTGCAAAATTTCCCAAAATTGCTCCACAGTAAATCTGACCGTTTCATATCTACTCGCATTATTTGTGCAATTTTCCCTCTGATGCACGTGCACGAGGGGAGATGAACATAATGTGCAACCGAGATGACAGGCAAAGCACGCTTTCATGCTGGCGTGTCTCTGTGATCAATAATACATCTCTAATGTGTAGAAAGCATGTGAATTAAGCTCTGTGAATTTGGCCCAAAGAGTGGAGGCGCCAAACCGTTCACCTTGAGAGAGAAAGCCACACTCAACATTACGCTGGTTAGTGAGACTACAATATTGCTTGGTGTGTTTTTGCTCTGTTGTTTTTTCCCCCTGTAGTTTGCTATAAATAGAGGGTGCAGAACACGTTCCGACATCAAAGAGAGGAGAGGATTTTCTCAGCAACAGGCAGTCGCGCAATCGTTTTCCAGCAGCTACAGGCGCATCACAGTCGCAGGATGGTGGCGACACCGAACGTGTGTGCACATGTGCTCATTTGCATGATTGCAGAAGAACACAGTACCACTGAACAAAAAAGCACTTCATTGAAACGCTGTAAAATCATGAGATCACAATAAAAACACGTTGTCCATCAACTCACAAGGTCACAAACCAGCAGATCTGCACGCCAAACAAATCCAAAGCACTTGTGAAGCTCTTTTTGTTTTCACCGCAAGGCTCTTCCTCCCGCCGTTCTTTTTCAAATCTTTTCATGCTTTCTTTTGTTGGTTTTCAGCTGTTTTCTTTCTTGCACTTTTTACAGAACAAAATTGTCATGGCAACCAGCAATTGCCGGTTATTTCAGCGGGGTCCCGCTGTGTGGAGTAGGTATTTGTGTAGCCACCTGTGTGTGCATCCATGTTGTTCCGTGTGCAATCTGCGTGCTCTTGTGAGAGCGTGCAATTTTTCTCGCTGCGCGAGTCATTCTGTATGCATTCAGTTCTTGATGACGGCGGTTCTTTCACATGTTGGCTGATTGTGGGTAACGTAGTTTTGTTTTTTCATGAGCCTCGTCTACCAAAATATCCCAGAAGGAACATTCAAAATCAGAATGTAAATGCAGCGTGTGCTGTGAGGAGTGAGGACAGTGGGGATGGTGTTTTCTACTCATCAAAAAATGTGTTGTTCTGCAACTAGGCAGTAGGAAAAATTCTCACAACTGATTTATATTTTGTGTGTGTGTCTGTGTGGTGCATATACTATGTGCAAACATTTCATTTCAGCTTCATGACTACTATTTAAAGCTACCGTGTGTAGGATGTTAGCATCACATAGTGGTCAGGTTGCACATTAAATTATGCCGTCGCTGGTTCTGCTTCCCATCATGCTTTCACTTCTTCGGCAACAGAGATTCGTGCTGCATTGCCTTGTCTTGTGATGAGCAATATGTGCGATCCTCCATTTCACAAAACCGAGGGTTCTTAAACTTGTTAGCCTACCAGTAGGTGGTATCTAAATGGTAAATGGACTGCAGTTATATAGCGCTTTTCCAAGGCATTTTACAATTATGCCTCACATTCACCCATTCACACACCGATGTCAGGGTGCTACCATACAAGGCGCTCACTATACACTGGAAGTAACTAGGGGACTAAGGATCTTGCCCAAGGGTCCTTAGTGATTCTCCAGTCTGGCTGGGAATTTAACCGAGGATCCTCCTGAAGCCCAACACTTAACCACTAGACCATCACCTCCACATAGAAAAATAACCACTGATTCCTCTTCTTTCTCATCAATCTTCTGGCTGTGCTGCAAAATGTGGACGAAGGAGTAAGCATGTCCCTTTAGGGCTACTGTTTCCACATGGGGGGGTCCACTCCCATGTACGGTAGATATGAAGGGCTCATTCTAAGCTTATCAAAACACCTTGATTCCCTATTGTGGGACATTACACTCACCGACTACTTTATTAGGTACACCTTGCTAGGACCATGTTGGACACCTTTTGTCTTCAGAACTGCCGGAATTCTTCGTGGCATAGATTCAACAAGGTGTTGGAAACAGTCCTCAGAGATGTTGGTCCATATTGACATAATCACACCACACAGTTACCCATTCAACCAGTCTGCCCATTCTCTTCTGACATCAACAAAGCATTTTTGTCCACACCACTACCTCTCATTGGATATCTTCTTTTTTTCAGGCAATGCTCTGTAAACCCTGGAGATGGTTGTTTGAACAAAAATCCAACAAAATTGAATTTAATATATTGTTTAATTTGTATCATTAATATTTATTCTCCATTTATTTTATTATCCCTTAGTGGTTTTCACCAAAATTGATCTGGAGATTCCCAATGAGTGTATCTTGAATGAGTTTGGATTTGATGATGCTCAGATTTCACTAAGGGTCTCTAAAGAGCCTGCTTTTACTCAACTGAGTATTGATTATTGTGTTTCTTCATCACCCAGCAGCGGCACAGAGTTGTTGTGGTGTTTTTTTTTTGTAGTTTTGTCCACATCAGCTGGCTCTTTTTCATATCCTTACCCTAACCAATCAGCCATAAAAAACATAGCTATATTTGATCTATCCATCTATTTACTGCAACCGCTTACAGTGATTAAGGGTCACGGGGGGTGGAGCCTATCCCAGCAGTCATAGGTCATGAGGCGGGGTAGACCCTGGACAGGATGCCAGTCTGTCTCAGGGCCACATATAGACAAAGAAACACATTCACACCTGCCCACACTCCTGCAGACAATTTAAAGTTTCCAGTCCACCTAACTTGCATGTCTTTAGATGTGGGAGGAAGCCAGAACACCCAGAGGGAACCCATGCAAACACAGGGAGCACATGCAAACTCCACACAGAAAGGCCACATGTGGAAATCAAAGCCATGACCTTCTGACTGTGAGGCAACAGTGCTAACCACTAAACCACCATGATGCCTATATTTGATCTACATAAATTATAAATTTTGCAGTGTCATTTTGAAAGCAGAACTGACAATATTCTATTCACCAAAATCCCACTGTAGTAAGATATTTATATCAGCAACACAGCTGGTGGGTTTTTTTTATTTCCAAATGCAATATCATCATAACAGACATGCTTCACTGAAAATGTCCTAATTTATTTAGCAAACTGATCAAGCCAAAGCTAAGCCAGTTGAATGCAGTGGTACAAATTTAGACAGTTGATGCTCAGCGCATGGTGACTGGGGGCACCAAGGGGGAGATCTCTGGGACCCTTAGGTTGAAAGCATACATGCGCGAACATGCACACAAGGTCAGCCTTATATATTAGATCACAACCCGCTCACTGGAGCCCTTATTTTTACAGTTCACGTGGTACTCAGGTCAGGTAGCAAACATCACACTTTACTTACTATGTAGTAGCACCTGGCTAGGGTTTTAAAATGCCTTTTCTTTTTACGACATCGTGCAAGTTTTATGAGTCCACTCACATTTATTTGTACAACAGATATAAATCTGTGTCCTCGGATCCACGGAAGTCAGTGCAGAAAAATCCCTCTCTCAAAGCGTGGCTGTTGAGATAGTTGTCGTAAAGTGGGACTGGTTGGTTGCTATGGCGATGCACTCTGCCTGCTCCAAGGTAAACATACCATGTGGACATCGCAGACTTTAAGAGCCATCAAGATTTTAAAATAAGAATTTTGCAGCATGTCTGTGTGACGGAGCGATGTCGAACAGAGAGAAGATGGCGATTAACACAGTTTGAAAAAGTTTAATAAAAACAAGAATCAGTGGAATTGGCGCTGGATTGAATTTATATATATATATATATATATATATATATATATATATATATATATATATATATATTATACAAATAATGGATGGTAAGGAGTCCAACATTGAGAAATATTGGATGAAGAACAGTTATATTGGACGAGGCGTAATATATTGGACGAGGCGTAATATAACTTTTCTGAATCCAATATTTCTCTATATTGGACGACTTGCCATCCATCAATTGTTATGTTCTCCACCCCCCTCCGAAATTAAGCAAACAACAAAGATTCAAGTAAATTAGATCAAATTATTTTGTTGTGAACAGCATATGAATGCTTCTAAAACGTCAGTAGCGTGCTTGTCTACCTTCTTAGTGTTTTTGCCATCCTTGGAGTTCAATATTTCCACCAGTTCCTCCTCTGTGAACTCAGCAAACCTCGCTGGCAGACGATTTTCTGCTGTTGTTGACATGTTTGTTGCCATTTTTCAACCGGCATCTGTCAGCAAGTTCCTGACCTCCGCTACATCATTAGTGATGTCATATCATGAATAATTGCATGCCGTGCTCTGATTGGGTAGCTGCTGGCAGTAAGCTCTAACGCTTTTGGTCCTAGCCTTTTTGGATCCAACATAACTTTCTGGCTCCAAGCATGCCAAAATACACATAAATGATGGACAGAAAGGCTAATCTGTGATTGGCTATTGCAATCTGATATATATATATATATATATATATACTCAACAAAAATATAAACGCAACACTTTTGGTTTTGCTCCCATTTTGTATGAGATGAACTCAAAGATCTAAAACTTTTTCCACATACACAATATCACCATTTCCCTCAAATATTGTTCACAAACCAGTCTAAATCTGTGATAGTGAGCACTTCTCCTTTGCTGAGATAATCCATCCCACCTCACAGGTGTGCCATATCAAGATGCTGATTAGACACCATGATTAGTGCACAGGTGTGCCTTAGACTGCCCACAATAAAAGGCCACTCTGAAAGGTGCAGTTTTGTTTTATTGGGGGGGGATACCAGTCAGTATCTGGTGTGACCACCATTTGCCTCATGCAGTGCAACACATCTCCTTCGCATCATCTGTGAAGAGAACACCTCTCCAATGTGCCAAACGCCAGCGAATGTGAGCATTTGCCCACTCAAGTCGGTTACGACGGCGAACTGGAGTCAGGTCGAGACCCCGATGAGGACGACGAGCATGCAGATGAGCTTCCCTGAGACGATTTCTGACAGTTTGTGCAGAAATTCTTTGGTTATGCAAACCGATTGTTCCAGCAGCTGTCCGAGTGGCTGGTCTCAGATGATCTTCAATCAATCAATCAACTTTTTTTTTATATAGCGCCAAATCACAACAAACAGTTGCCCCAAGGCGCTTTATATTGTAAGGCAAGGCCATACAACAATCATGAAAAACCCCAACGGTCAAAACGACCCCCTGTGAGCAAGCACTTGGCAACAGTGGGAAGGAAAAACTCCCTCTTAACAGGAAGAAACCTCCAGCAGAACCAGGCTCAGGGAGGGGCAGTCTTCTGCTGAGACTGGTTGGGGCTGAGGGAAAGAACCAGGAAAAAGACATGCTGTGGAGGGGGGCAGAGATCGATCACTAATGATTAAATGTGGAGTGATGCATACAGAGCAAAAAGAGAAAGAAACAGTGCATCATGGGAACCCCCCCACAGTCTACGTCTAAAGCAGCATAACCAAGGGATAGTCCAGGGTCACCCGATCCAGCCCTAACTATAAGCCTTAGCGAAAAGGAAAGTTTTAAGCCTAATCTTAAAAGTAGAGAGGGTGTCTGTCTCCCTGATCTGAATTGGGAGCTGGTTCCACAGGAGAGGAGCCTGAAAGCTGAAGGCTCTGCCTCCCATTCTACTCTTACAAACCCTAGGAACTACAAGTAAGCCTGCAGTCTGAGAGCGAAGCGCTCTATTAGGGTGATATGGTACTACGAGGTCCCTGAGATAAGATGGGACCTGATTATTCAAAACCTTATAAGTAAGAAGAAGAATTTTAAATTCTATTCTAGAATTAACAGGAAGCCAATGAAGAGAGGCCAACACGGGTGAGATATGCTCTCTCCTGCTAGTCCCCGTCAGTACTCTAGCTGCAGCATTTTGAATTAACTGAAGGCTTTTTAGGGAACTTTTAGGACAACCTGATAATAAAGAATTACAATAGTCCAGCCTAGAGGAAATAAATGCATGAATTAGTTTTTCAGCATCACTCTGAGACAAGACCTTTCTGATTTTAGAGATATTGCGTAAATGCAAAAAGGCAGTCCTACATATTTGTTTAATATGCGCTTTGAATGACATATCTTGGAGGTGGACATGCTGGATGTGGAGGTTCTGGGCTGGTGTGGTTACACGTGGTCTGCGGTTGTGAGGCTGGTTGGATGTACTGCCAAATTCTCTGAAACGCCTTTGGAGACGGCTTATGGTAGAGAAATGAACATTCAATACACGAGCAACAGCTCTGGTTGACATTCCTGCTGTCAGCATGCCAATTGCACGCTCCCTCAAATCTTGCGACATCTGTGGCATTGTGCTGTGTGATAAAACTGCACCTTTCAGAGTGGCCTTTTATTGTGGGCAGTCTAAGGCACACCTGTGCACTAATCATGGTGTCTAATCAGCATCTTGATATGGCACACCTGTGAGGTGGGATGGATTATCTCAGCAAAGGAGAAGTGCTCACTATCACAGATTTAGACTGGTTTGTGAACAATATTTGAGGGAAATGGTGATATTGTGTATGTGGAAAAAGTTTTAGATCTTTGAGTTCATCTCATACAAAATGGGAGCAAAACCAAAAGTGTTGCGTTTATATTTTTGTTGAGTGTATATATATATATATATATATATATATATATATATATATATATATATATATATATATATATATATATATATATATATGAGATGCTGAAAATGTATCATTAGATACAAAATTTATTTGGTTTCTGGGGCCCAGCAGGCCCTAAACCCCAGCTCCCCACCCTTCCAGACCCCCTGCAAATTTTCTTCGGATTTCACAATTTTCATTTCACAGCCCTGCTGTTGTCACAATAGCAAACATGCAAAAGCAAAATAAATCTAACGTCTTTGCAAAGCATTATTATTTTAATGATTAATTTATTTTAATGCATGCATGCGTGCACGCATGCATGCATTTTCATGAAGTCTAAATCTGCAAGAACTGCCCCATATATCCCTACACCAAATTAGCAGAAGTCAGTCCATGTTGCCCATGTCACTATGGAGCCCTCATAGTTTTGTTGGTATGCTTCTTTTCTCCACCATGTTTAAAAGCCCTCCTCTGGTGGCACAAAGTATAAACTCACTGTCATGCTTTTGCAATGCAATTCTGGCTTTTTTGTCATTCTGTTAAACTTCAAGTGACAAACAGAACCAGGAAAAGATGATGCAAGTCCTCCCCAAATGTGGTACAGTGGAGTGAAACGTAAGCTTTTAGTGAGTGCAATAAGCAATAGAAAAAAATGTAGGTGATATATGTCAAATTGGACCCAGAAAAATGAGGATGTGAGTGTTTTAGATGGAGAATTTGCCATTTGCCAGGATCTAAGAACAGGACTGGCCAGGGTACTGTGTTATACTGCATCTTGTTTTTCTGTTCTTCAGTGTTTGTACTGTTATTAAATTGAGCCATAAAATGGCATTGGACAGTCTATTGAACACAAATGGCTGCTATATTAAAGGTTTTTCACAGTCCTCCATGTGAGCACAAACATATTCACAGATCTCCCTCTTTGCACAGCTTTTCTTTTCAGCCGTTACCGAGCGTGCTCGGAGGATGGGTTTGTGTCCCTGTGCACCTGGGGTTATGAGTTTGTGTGCATGCTTTATGTATGTATTTCCACATCTAGATGCAGGTGTGTGTGCGCCTGCGGGCTCACTTGCAAGTCCACACGCATGCACGTTTGCATTTACGTGAGAGGGGGAGGCTATTTATTTTGATTGTTTTCAATGAGGGTCCACTGCGTAGAATCCATAACAATACCATCAATCCACAGCAGCACCAACAACATGGATGTAATTTATATGGTAATGCAGCCTCTGCGGTTGCCCCAAGTTATGTGGTGGACATCTCTGACAACGGACAATGCGGGTGTGCTGTAGCATCCTAATGCTATGTACAGCCACGGACACTCGCGCTTCCCAGCAACGGGGGGCGTGTTTCAATCAACAGATGCAGATCGTTGGAGCACTGCATTTGTGCGTCAGGGTCAAACAGGCTGAGTTCATTCCTCCGTGTCAGGTTCTATCTTCTCCTCAAAATAAAAAACAGCCACTCGAGCAAGGAGAGGAGTGGGGAGCGAAGCTTCTGAACCATATGTTGACATTACTCAGACAAGATGTTTGTGTCAGACGCAGTTTTCTTTATGCGCCACAGTACCTATTAGCGCACGCACGCACCGTCTTTCACTCTGTGTAATTTAGTGGCCCTGGTCAGGACTCTCATGAGACAGTTTGTGTTCCTTGCAGCTGCTTTGTCGACCACAATGACGGCTATGTTCTGCTGTATCTTTGACATAGAGGTGCAGATTAGACCAACAACATTAACGACATTGTTGTTCAATTCACAAATTTTGTGCCCTCAAAGTTCTGTTAATATCACTATTTAATTGGCCTCCACTATTCCTGTGCACACTGTTATCTGACGTTCAAAGGATATTGTTAAAAGGAATCTAATCATCAGGATATATTATTTCTGAATGGCCTCACGGTCATTAAATGGCATCTTTCAGTAAAGGAGGGTTTGATTTGCCATTGAAAAGATGGAACATGGTGAAGGTCTTTGAGATGTTCTTTCTTTATCTAATCATCTATCTACTAATAAATGTTTTCGTTTCGAATCATTCCTTTCAAAGAAGTCTTTCAGTTCAGTTTCTATGCAACTGCTTGCATTTTTTTTTAATCTGATAAAGTTTGATCATTAACCTTTGTTATAATTAGTGCTATTTGGAGGAGGACTGCATGGGCTTGTCAGATTAAAGACAGTTTTTGTCTGCTTGCTTTAGGTTGATGCAATGGAGAGCAAAAGAAATACAAATTTGAAGAAGAGTTTGAAGTCGGGTGGAGATGAGTTAACATGTCGTCATATAACTTATTTGAATTTCAAAATATTAATGCATTTAGAGGGAAAGCAGATGTTAGCAACTGTTTTTTTCCCCTATTTAAATAATAACAGTCAGGAGGATCCATCCTCGATTTGTCTGAAGAAAAGTGGCTATAAAAGTGATGATTTGTATTAACCCCTTAACACCTGAATTTATATAGCTGTATATAAAAAAATGTTTTGTGTGTGTTTTTGCCTTTAAGTAGATGGTAAATAATGTTGAGATTATTCATTTCACGTTTTCACAAAAAATAAATAGTAATTTTGGTATTTTGGTAATGACTTTATGTTATAATGTCATAATAATAATAATGGTATGTTGCAAATTTGTGACAACAGGCATACTGGTCAATTTAGTATGTTGCATATTTGAGTCAAATATTGTAGCATATATGCGACAATAGGCGTTAAGGGGTTAAAAGCAAGCAGTTTTCCTGGACAACATAAGTATTTTTACTAAGAATTAAGTACATCCCTTGGTGTAATGAGAACATTGATATGAAAATCTTTCTTTAATGATTTTGTTGTGCTCCCTGCATCAGAAATAAATCTGGTGTTTTTGTTTGCTCATAGAATGTGTGGGGGAAAAAACAGACTTGCAGGTTTCTAGCTCAGTTTGTTAACTTACACTCATCCAATATAAATGAACCCCTAAAAATTCATATTTAGAGCCATAAAATCTGTATCTATACAGGGATCTGATCAAAGAAATTGGAATCATGCTGGATAAAATGAACATAATTTACACAAATCGCTTCATACCATAAGTGTGGTATGAAGCGGCACTGTCAGTGGTTGACCATGATGTACATAGTTAAAGCATATTTACATTCCCCTTTGTTTCAAATATTCAACATGTCTATTTTAGTAAAAAAAAAAATATATATATATATATATATATATATATATATATATATATATATATATATATATATATCATCAAAGTGTGCATTCCATCTCACTGTTTCATAAGCACAGTGCAGACTGAGCAATAACAGGGAGTCAGGCATGGCTTGGTCAGTGCTTGCTGCTGCTTCACCAGCAGCACTGTAGTGCACATTTTAATGGCAAATTTTGACTCCCCATTGCTTCACATATGCACCAAGTCTGTTCCTGAGGGATGGTGCATGTCAACATTTCTTACTGGTCAATCAGGTAGCAGTTTCCACATAAAATGTTTGTCTCGTCATCTTGTCTGCATTTGCTACCTTGTACCAGACAATGAATATGTCCATAGCCAGAGGGGACAAGGGTCAGAAGGCCCCCCTCACTGCCCCTCCAAGTAAAGGTATGCTTTTAAAATTTTGTGCATATAATAATAATAATAATAATAATAATAATAATAATAATAATAATAATAATAGTAAAAATAATAAAAATGTTTTAACAAACAAAAATGTTGCACAATTAATATTTGGCAGAGTGTTTTTGTTTTACTAAAACAATGCTGCACAAAGTGGACTTGACAAGTCGTCTAAAAAGTGTCTATTTACATTGTTTTGTAAACTAAATAGAAAAGATTAAGGCTTGGATCCAAGGTTTTTTTTTTTTTCTTAACACATTGTACAGCTGCTCAATTGCCAAACAAATACATTGGAGTCATTTTAATTTTCCTGTGTGTTTTGTATAAATGTAATATCTACGACAATACAAATAATGGATCCAAACTCTGTATTGGTGGATACTTAATATTAAATGGCTCGGCTTGGGATCTGGGACAAAAAAAGATGGATTGGGATATCCCTGGTGTGCATTAAACTAAATATATTGCTGAAATGTCCGTTTTTATGACAGTCTGTGTATTCATTTCTGAGTAATTGATTGAAATCTGCTAAATCACCAATCACTCAGTCATCTTGCAATGTTAAAGAAAGTGGGGGGGGGGGGGGGGGGGGGGGGAACCTGGATCTGCCCCGTTAATCAAATTCAAGTTAATGTGTTCTGTTTTCCTAATTAGTAAATGCATTATTTTTGTTCAGCACATTGAATAAAATCAGAATCTATACTTTAAGCATAGCTTGATTGTTTCATTTCAGCTCCATTATGGAGTTGACTGTACCTAAAAAAAAAAAAAAAATGGTATCATCTTGTAACTTACCAATTTACAATTGATCAGTTCCTGGTAAACTTTGATGCATTGGGGTCACCAACCCTGTTCCTGAAAGGCACCTGCCCTGCATGTTCTCCATGTCTACCTACTCAAGTCACACCTGATTTTTTGAAACTGGTGTTTTCCAGCTCTTGATTGGCTGAGTACACCTGATAGAGTTAATTGCCTGAGTGGAACAGGAAGAGTTAGAAAACATGCAGGGCAGGTGCCCTCCAGGAACAAGGTTGGTGATAAATCCCAAAATCAGTTTTTTCCCATGCAATATTCCAATGATGTTTGCTTCACCCTCATGATAAAATCAGCTCATGAGTGTAGTTCAATTAGCAACCATGGGGAGAAACGTGATGCTGATACCTGGATCAATTTGAGACGAAAGACAAGAGAAGCACAAAACAAACCCGGTGCCACAAGTTTTTCATTGTTACTGTAAGTTACTGCTGGTGAACTCAAAATACTCATTTTTGATGAGGGTCTATAAATTAATTTCCAACAAATTCATGGAAGCATGGGTGTGTCAGGGGTGTGTCATGCTCTCTCTCTTTCTTTACTGTGGCCCACATATGAGCCAAAATATATGAATTGGAAAGTAAAACCAGAATTAAAGGAAAGAGCGTGGAGTTGGGGATGGTGCCAAAATTTTATGTTGGTACTACAAATTAGCAATGGCTACTTTAAAGCACCCATTTGAAACATTTTGAATCCATTAAGTATATATATAGCGCTTTTCCATCTGCATCAGATGCTCAAAGCGCTTTACAATAATGCCTCACATTCACCTGCTGCCATACAAGGCGCTCACTACACACCAGGAGCAAATAGGGGATTAAGGACCTTGCCCAAGGGCCAGGGATCCTCTGCTCAAGCCCAGCGCTTTAGCCACTAGACTATCACCTCCCCAAAAGACCATCACGTCCCCTCCTGTTAAACCACCAGTGTTTTGAATGTTGTTCCGGAGTCCACATGAATCAGAATCAAATTTATTGCCAAGTAACTTCTCACATACAAGGAATTTGATCTGGTGTTGTTGGTACATAAAGAACAATTTAAAAAAGAAAAGGAAAAATATTTCTGTAAGAAGTAAAAGAGTCAAACAGGCAAAACTACAACCCCAGTTCCAACGTTGTGTAAAATGTAAATAAAAACAGAATACAATGATTTACAAGTCCTCTTCAACCTATATTCAATTGAATACACCACAAAGACAAGATATTTAATGTTCAAACTGCTAAACTTTGTTGTTTTTGTGCAAATATTTGCTCATTTTGAAATGGATGCCTGCAACACATTTCAAAAAAGCTGGGACAGTGGTATGTTTACCGCTGTGTTACATCACCTTTCCTTCTAACAACACTCAAGAAGTGTAAGGAGGGTGACAAAAAGTTTGTGTCCAACAAGGACACAAAAGGAAAGGAAGGATGTATTCCAAAAGGAACGCATCGCATGCTGCGCTGCCACCTGGTGAACAGTGGCACCTGCTGGACAATACAGGAATGCACCTCCATATCAAATTATAAATGTCTCATATAAAAACTACATTCAGCACAGGGTCTGTGACTTTGACTTTGAAGCGATTTTTCTCACAATGAAATCACTTTGTCCCTGGTTGACCCTCAGTCAGTCCACATACGTGGTTGAGTCTAATTCAGATCAAAATCCTTTGATTTAGGTTGCTTACACACACACACGGATACACAAATGGGAAAATAACATGCCCACATGTTACCGCCACATAAGGGTGTAGAAAAAACACCTGGTGCTGGCTCAGGTACCGTTACCTAGATTCTGTTTTTTTGTGTCCACAAATGGTCTCCATCCTCATCTGCAGGCTGTTTATGCAGGGAGAAGCTGTCTGTTTTGGAAGAGGAGCTCCTGTAGGCCTGCAGCAATGGTCTGATGCAAACAAAATGAAAGAGTGAGGAGAGGAAAACTTTAGGGCAGAGAACAACCCACACTTTCTGTTCCACGCTAAAGAAAGAGAAAGTGATATAATCCTTTCTCCAGACTGTGAAAAACCCAACTTTATTCATTAAGAAGCATCTGTTGAATCATCCTCTTATTTCTTCCTTCCCTTTTTCACTCATGTCATTATTTTTGTGTTGGCACTGATTACAGAACAAATGGAGGGGGGTGAGGTCATGGGGGATGATGAGCCTTTCTATTTGTTGCACACGCTCGTGCATGCAGACGACAACAGGTGTGCGCCGTCCCACAGTCGGGCTTAATGT
Organism: Thalassophryne amazonica; assembly: GCF_902500255.1. Lineage (NCBI taxonomy): Eukaryota > Metazoa > Chordata > Actinopteri > Batrachoidiformes > Batrachoididae > Thalassophryne > Thalassophryne amazonica. The sequence continues at coordinate 13,161,931 of NC_047113.1, read as the reverse complement.
GAAATCCTAAAAAGACATGAATAAGAGGAGAGGGGAGGCGAGGATTTGAGAAGAAAGGAGGGGGAACAGGAAGATGAGATGGAGGAGACAGACTTCACTGTATAGATAAATAGAGAAGAGAGGTCCTTTGTGTCAGCAGCTGTCATCACTAAATAGCCCTCAGATCACTGTCAGACACAATCACACATACACACACACACACATACGCGCTCAAACTGACTGACAGCTCCCCCTCAGTCCAACATCTGTGCTGACAGCAGCCATGGTAATGAGTCTCTGTGTGTGCCAGCATGGGTGTGTCGTGCTCTCTCTCGTTCTTTTTTCTCCCTTTTTCACCCATTCAGTCAGTTTCGCATCTGCCTCATCTCGTTGTTTCCCTCCCGTTCTGTTCTGTAACCGCAACGCGTGCCGATTGAATCAGGACCTGAATGAGAAGTCGCTTAGTGGTGCATTTCCGTAGTTGCGTTCCCACCGTCCAGGTGCACCACGTTTCACATTGAGGTGTGGAAGAACAGGGGGATGAAAGAAGGGAGAGATGAAGCGATGATGAATGGCTCTCGTTAGAGAGGTAATTTGTCTCTGCTTGTCTGACTGGGCTCCAGCTGTCGCTCCTTTCCATCGCTCCACTCCGCTCCGTTTGGCCTAGCGCACCTCACCTCGGCCAGATGGATGGACGAATGGATGGTTGGATGGATGGATGGACAGAAATAGAGGCAAGGACAGTCAGAGGAGAGATGTCAAGAATGGAGAGGAGTAGTTAAACAGTCAACCCCCAGAGTTACTCTTGATGGATAACGGCATTTAACGCCGCAGAACAACTTCGTGGAGAAACAGCATCACTGTTGTTTGTGCATGACTCACAAACAATAGCACAATGCTCACACGCTCATGCAACAACCTCATTAAAATGATCAGCAATTGTCATACCCTCATTTTTCACACTAATCAACACTTGTGAGAGAACTGTAGATGTTCTGAGTGGCGGACGAGCGGGCAAAGGAGGTCTGGACACTACCTTCAGATGGCCAAGGAGGCATCTGAAGGATGGCACTGAGCAAAAAGTTGCGTGAAAACCACGTGAGCCCGTCGCCCAGTCTTTGTTCTAATAACACAAAGCAATTTCGACTGACCTTTCTAGAAATGTAGCGGGCAGAAATGACTGGATGCCCCACAGCATAATTGCTAAGGAGATTAAAGTTCCCTTAATTGCTTTTGGCCAACTAGTGCAATTTTTCCTTTTTTGGTAATTAAAATGATTTAAAATATTAATAACTGCTGCAGTCCAACAGGCATGCCTTATGCACACGAGTTGTCGTGCACATGCTTGTATACGCATGCAATTAAGAAAACACGCTATGGTAATAGAGCGGACTGAAAGGTGTGCTGCTTGCTTTTTCATGTCACCAATGCTCTCATTAAAGATGCAAATAGCTCAACTACTTCTCGCATCAATTAGAGTGAGTGATTGATCCATTTAGATCAATCGTTTGTGTGGGTCCTTGGCTTATTTCCCCTCTGCCTTTCCTCTTTTTTCCTCCTCCTTTGACATGCTCACATGTTCAGTGCCCTCCTAATCACCTCTGTCTATTGCCTTCTTCCTCATTTTTGTTTTTATTGGCAATCACATTTGTCAGCTCATAGCTTCTGGACTGTCCTCTTTTCTTCGTCCTCCATCCCTTTCTGGCTGTCCATCATTTCCCCCGTTTACCTCTGTGACCTTGTTGCCTCACTCCCCATCCGTCTCCCTCCGTTCCTCCCTTCCTCTCCTCTTTTCCCTCCTGTTGGATACAGTGTTTGCTCTGCTGTTGTTTATCCATTTTTCTCTGTTTGCTCTGATGAGATTGGCCGGACACACACGCACGCGCACGCACACACACATACCTAAACAGAAGACAAGGCTAGCATCTCTCTGGGGTGTAGTTAATGTGGGCCGGTGGATCGATCCAAGCTCTGGTTTCCATGATGCAAGGCTGTGAGCTGGAGCATTTTGGACAGAGGATGGAGGTATTACTCTGCCCCTCTTTCTATCAAATCTATCTCTGTATAGCCTGAATGGCAAACTTGTTTTGTGTCTCTTAATAGCATGATTAATGCCCTTTACTCAGAGAGTCTAGCCTCAGTGTTTCTTTGATGTCTACACAGATTGGATCTCCCGCTCGCTCCCTATTACAGTTTCCCTTGTAAGTCTAATAATTACACCATAGCCCTAAAAAGTTGCTTCTAGGGAAAGGTGATAACTAGGGGTGTAATGATTAACTTATATGAATTGGGAAATGTTTTTAAAGTAAACAGTATGACTACATCAATTTACAGACTCCAGGATGGATTTAAATACAGTATGAACAAACCGGTCGATGGTTGGATTTTAATGAATCAATTGAGTGAAGCTGTTACGCATCTTCAAATTCCCGTAAGGGAACATGAGGCTCTCGTGGGATCAGAACGGGAAAGTCTGTTAGGACGATTGTTAAATGCTCATTTTTACTCCTGCGCTGTTGCATGTCTACGTCGCGTCTGGTTGATGCAGCAGTGCCTCGTCTTTACACAGTGGGCTTGAATCATCATCAAAACATCAAGAGACTCAGAGTAATTTATGCACACCGCAATTTATGCTGTGCTAACAGGCTAAAAATGCCTGGATTCTTCTTCTGAGCTTCTTCTATTCAGTGTTTTCTGCTACACTATGTGTTGCTGCCTCCAGTGGTGAATAAAAAGCAAGCAGAGGCAGCGCCAAGAAGCTACAGCACAGCAGAAAAAAAAAAAAAAAAACTGAAGATCCCTTGTCTTTTATGCAATATGTTTTTGAAGGGAACGTTTTGCAGAGTAAAATATACTCTGCCAGGACTACATTTGATCCCAGTCCAAATAGATTTAAATATACTCTATCACAGTGCTAAATCAACTCTGTCATAATGTAAAATCAACTCTATTATGCTGTGAATGACTCTTATTGGAGATGAAAACTTGATTTGACAAGACAATGGAGCTGATTTCACTCTATAATAGAGTGCATTTAACTCTATTTGGACTGGGACCAATCCAAACACGGGAGACTATATTTTACTCTGCAAACTTTACTTTGAAGCAAAGCCAGTTTTGGCTTACTCTAATTTATCATGGAAAGGGAATGTCGACATTCAGCAAAGAATTGCATCAGGTTGCATCAATCGCACTGAATTGAATTGTTCCTTCATGAAAAAAGTACTGTCCATGAACTGTATTGTAGCTTATGTATCTGGACACATATTGCATCATTATATAAGGAGAGATTCATGTGTCAACTATATATATATATATATATATATATATATATATATATATATATATATATATATATATATATATATATATACACACAATATAAAAAACTGTATTCCTACTCTTAGGGTAGCAATTTTTGAATCCAGTAATCTACTTTTTCCTTAACTACTTTACATATGCCACACGGTGTTACACTGTCCACTACAACCTCACAACAGTTAGGACTGCTGAACCCAAATGGCAATTAAAGGTGAAATAAATAAGTAAAGAGAGTAAAGAGACTTCATTGTCATTATTTGTGTGTGTGTGTGTGTGTGTATATATATATATATATATATATATATATATATATATATATATATATATATATATATTAGACAGGATTGAGCACTTAAAAAACTGTATTCCTACTCTTAGGGTAGCAATTTTTGAATCCAGTAATCCACTTTTTCCTTAACTACTGTACGTATGCCACACTGTGCACTACAACAGTTAGGACTGCTGAACCCAAATGGCAATTAAAGGGAAAATAAATAAGTAAAGAGCCTTTATTGTCATGCATTTAACCCATCCTAATTACAGTTAGACTCAACCCAACCACTAGGAGCAGTGAGCAGCCATAGTCCAGCACCCAGGGACCAACTCCAGATGCAGAGACGCTGCCATGGTCAGGGGCAGGGAAAGGAGCAGATCCTAAATAACCATGTTTTTGGCTGTGGGAGAAAACTGGAGTGCCCGGAGGAAACCCAGACAGACATGGGAAGAACATGCAAACTCCATATAGAAAGGGTCGGAAGCATTTCCAAGCTGAGAGCAGGTATTGTGTGTGATATTTTCTGACTGTCAGCACATCAGCTATGCCTCAAAGTTTGACCAATAATACAACGTTGCTGTTTACGTAATTCTGACTAAAGTATAAAGTACAAGTATACACACACATACACACATTAGACCTTAGTTTTAGAATCTTTGTTAGAACAACCCACATCTAGGTTTAAAGAAAGTAGCTTTTACTTGAAGTAAGATTCTCAAATGGGAATGTTCATTGGACATTTACTTGAGTCTTGCTTTTTTTAATGGTAATAATTGGATTTTTAACTTGAGTATACTTACTACTCCACCCACTATTTCTCCTCTGTCATGGCCAGTTTGCGTTTTGATTGCAGGGTGACTACAATAAGAGCCCCTTGACACATAGTGCGAAGTTTGGTTGACGTCTGGGCGATTACGGCGAAACAGCGCAAAACAGTTTGAAGTTAGCGCACCGCAAAACATTGCGCCGACGGGCAGGAGTGAGAGTTCGTGCACGCGCCGGTGTCTTTCGAGAAGGAACTAGGTGCAGCACATGGCATCAGCCGGTACCTGTGGAACCACATCGCGCCACTTATGTGAAATAAATAAAAAAATTAAAACCAGCTGGTATGCCTGGAACCACATTGCACTGCTTATGTGAAATAAAAAAATAATAAAAACCAGCCGGTACCTGTGGGACCACATCGCGCCGCTTATGTGAAATAAATAAAATAATATAAACCAGCCGGTACCTGTGGGACCACATCACAGCGCTTATGTGAAATAAATAAAAAAAAATAAAACCAGCTGGTATGCCTGGAACCACATTGCACTGCTTATGTGAAATAAAAAAAAATAATAAAACCAGCCGGTACCTGTGGGACCACATCGCGCCGCTTATGTGAAATAAATAAAATAATAAAAACCAGCCGGTACCTGTGGGACCACATCGCGCCGCTTATGTGAAATAAATAAAAAAATAAAAACCAGCTGGTACCTGTGGGACCACATCGCGCCCCTTATGTGAAATAAATAAAAAAATAAAACCAGCTGGTATGCGTGGAACCACATTGCGCCGCTTATATGAAATAAATAAAAAAATAAAAACCAGCCGGTACCTGTGGGACCACATCACGCCGCTTATATGGAATAATTTTTTTATAAAAAAAAAAGAAAACCTCACACCACCCACTGGGTGTGAACTTGCGCCTTTCAAAAGCTCTGATTGCCAGTCAGCGACTTTACCACTAGCTACGGAGCTGTTCTTTGAAAGCTACGGGAATCTGCTTCATATCAGGAAGGACAAGGAAGTATTACAAAAAAAATTTAATCACACACCATATAAAAACACCACATTTATCAAGCGAGCAATACAAGTATGACCGTTGTGTTCCTCTGTAAATGACCCATGGTCACAGACATACAGTCATGAAATTACATGAATGAGGAGCAGTTCAGTCATCTCATTCATGTCCACATCTGCTGGTGCGTCTCCAACCGGGACGCAGGACACTGCATCATGTGGAACAGAGCTCACGTGGGTGACGTGACAGTGAGATCGCCTGCTGCATGTTCTGATCTGACAGTCCATTTCAACCTGGGAGCATCCTGTCCATGTATGCGCCATGCACGCGCTCGCTCGCTGCAGCACATCGCCACAGTTATATATGTTTTTATTTATGTCCACTTGATAACAGCAAATAGACACACACCAAAACCACATTCGTGTAGGACTTCCACAATTTGTTTGCAAGTACGAAAGTGATTGTCTGCAATCTGTTGTCATGCCAAGAGTGTGACTGGCCACACATTTTCTAAATGCCATGCGAGCGGTGTTAGATGTTCGCGCCTATCACCTGGAATTTGGCCGGCACTTGCCGTGAGAGGGTGCGAAGCGTTCGCACAGCACACACTTTGTCTTTTAGGCGCTTATGTGCGCAAATAGATATAGCAACAGGTGTACGAGGCTTTGGAAGCAGGGATGACATTACACGGTTTGCACACGATTCCTGCATCATGTGCATAAAGTGTGCACTTCGTCCAAACTTTGCACTATGTGTGAAGGGGCCCTAAATGTCTTTTCATTTTAATCAAGGTGTCACTGTTTTTGTTCTGTATTGCACCATATGAAAATAAATATAAGTGCCATCTACTATTTTATGGATAAACATTGAAAGAACAAAAGGATAAAGTTTTTAACTTTGAAGGGTAAAACATACTGATAGATGTTACCTTTGCAATTTTTTTCTTTATCTTTTTTCACTTTTCTTTTTTATTAAAGAAAACAGCGAGCGCTCTGGGCTATCATTTTGGATCTAGAACCAGGCTGAAAAAACAAGTGATTATTACTGTGTCATAGTGTCTTTGGTCTCCTTTCTAATTAGTAGTTGTAATAACTTGAGTCCTTTGGTGGATTGGCTGGACTCATTGGCCTCATTCTTGCTGTATTATTGATGGATTGAGCTGCAAATATGACAGAAATAAGTATTCTATATTTTGAGCCGTCTCTAAATAGAATTTATTAGATTTGTCTTTGTCCTTGTTTCCAAACCATATGAGAGTAGAGTGAATTCTCTTCATCCCTCTCTTCCCTCTCTCTGGTGTATGGGACAGCCTGATTGTGTCCAAGCATCCCATGGCTCGCACTATTTAAAGACTTGGCTCTTTACTTTCTTTTTGACACACTCGTAGAGGGCAACTGTACAATGGATGTATGTGCTGACAAACATCTGGTCAATGCAATTTACATTTCTGCAGAAGTCCAGCATGTACCCAAAGCACAATAAGTAATTCTGTTTGTGGTGATACAAACGAAAGTAAAATAATATAAATGGCTGTTTTTAAATGAATTATTTCCAGGAGGGTTTTGTAGATAATTAATTTGAATGGGATTTTTTTTTTTTTTTAAATGTCAGTTCAGCTGAGTACACGCAGTCATTATGATAAAGCCTAAAATTAATATATGAGCAGATTTGTTTGTTTGAAACCAGATCCCTGTTGAGACTCAAGCTGTCATTTTTTTTTTTTTTTTTTTTTTTGTCCTTTGGTTCATGTTGTATGGAATCCTGCACATGTTCAGGTTTTAAATCTGCAAAGTTCAACATCTTACCCCAAGTGACAAATTAACTGCAGCTTTGACTGAAGCAGTTCTCGACCCAGACCAGTGTGTGAGCTGAGACTCATGATCCAACCCAAACCCACTTATCAAAACATACTGTAGCTCCACACTTCTATTTACATGTATTTATTTTGTCTTTAAACCAGCATGCTGATTTAAATGCAGGCAAAGCGATAATTTATTCAGAACATAAAGGGAGATATAGTCCACCTGACACAAAGCTGTGCACTGTGTCAGTGTTAGTTTCCAGTCAGTGCAGTTGTTGTTTTCACACCCTACACTTAAGTTGTGTCAGTACTGTAGCATGTGTACTTGCACTCATCATGGGTATATTGGTGTGATTTCATTTACAGCATTTGCACCATAGACCTGGTCTAAAGTCAGTGCTGAGTTTTTTGTTTTTTTTTTCTATTATTTAAGTGCTGTAGTATTCAGGTACGCTTAACAATGGGGTTGGGAACAACCAATGGAAATCATTAGTCAACTACTCGGGTACCATTACTCATGGACAAGTCAACTACTTGACAATTAACCCAGCCTACAATTTAATTAGGTCAAATCAAAGCAGTGGAATGCCAAATGGACTTTTTTTAACCACAAAACTACAAATTGAAATCACAGCATTAACAAAATGCTTGAGGTAGCACGAGATGCAAGATATTGATTCATGATGGCTGCTGGTTCCTGATTGATGTCTGTCCTCAGTGAAGCACGCTCTGTAGTGGAACCCTGTCTCTGTTTTTGACAGTGTTGCAGGAAAATCTAAATTAAATGACGACATGAAAATGAATAGATTGCTCAGGCACTGTCTAGTCATTGTGGACTATTATGACAATTTGTCCCAACCCTACTTTACACAGCCAGTGTCACAGTGCACATACAGTCTACTGGTACACGCACAGGGATGTGTATTTATGACACAGTAGACAATGAAACAGGAATGTCAACAAAAACTAACAATGACATAAAAGTAAAAACAGGAAAATAGAAAATTTTAACATCTGTGGTTTATACAATTTTTTTATATTGGTTTCATCCTGCTAGGAAGGAGATCAGGTAGACAGCAGTGCACATGGGATAGAAGCTGCTTCATCTCAGGGGCACTGTTAAAGGGGGAAAAAAAATCTGAAGACAAAAAAATTCTGAAATTTTACAGAAAAAAATGACAGCTGTGGCTGCAAGAATAATTCCGTAAAAATGCAGTATAAATATGCAATATTTCCTGTGTGTGTGTATATATATATATATATATATATATATATATATACAAGGTCTATTAGAAAAGTATCCGACCTTATTATTTTTTTCAAAAACCATATGGATTTGAATCACGTGTGATTACATCAGACATGCTTGAACCCTCGTGGGCATGCGAGAGTTTTTTCACGCCTGTCTGTTACGTCATTCGCCTGTGGGCAGTCTTTGAGTGAGGAGTCGCCCACCCTCTCGTCGATTTTTTCATTGTTTAGGAATGGCTCAGAGACTGCTGCTTTGTTTGATCAAAAAATTTTCAAAACTGTAAGGCACAACTGAGTGGACACCATTCAATAAATTCAGCTGGTTTTCGGTAAAAATTTTAACGGCTGATGAGAGATTTTGGTCTGGTAGTGTCGCCGTAAGGACGGCCCACGGCGCCTGACGGCGATCTGCGCTCCGATGCAGCAGCGTCTCGCTGTTTCAAGTTGAAAACTTCCACATTTCAGGCTCTGTTGACCCAGGAAGTCGTCAGAGAACAGAGAACTTTCAGAAGAAGTCGGCATGAGGAGTTTATTCGGACATTCCATTGTTAACGGACATTTTGTAATGAAAGAACGTGCGGGCAGAGTCGCATGTCGGGCCGGACCCGACCGCGGGGGGTCGCGACAGGAAAAACACCTCCGTTGGAAACCTTAACGGGCAAGTTGGAACATGCCCAAGCTGTTAAACAATTTCTCAGTTACTCACTTGTTGAAAGCCATCAAAAGCCGCCTGAATTTTACAAATGGCTTTCAACACGGAGGTGTTTTTCCTGTCGCAGCGCACACAGATTTGCCGAGTCGTCACGGAAACGACTCTGCGAATTTGCGCGCAAGTCTTTCATTAAAAAATGTCTTTAAACAGTGGAATGTCCGCATAAAGTCCTCATGCCGGCCTCTTCTGAATCTTCTTCACGACATCCTGGGTGAATTAAGCCTTAAATTAGGATGTTTTCAGCTCGAAACAGGCCGACGATGGCGCCTGGAAGCGCTGCAGGACGTCCTGCTCTGTGGGAAGTCCTTACACCGACAGAAACACCCCATAGTCTCTCATCAGCCGTTAAACTTTTCACCGAAAACCAGCATAATTTCTCGAATAGTGTCCACTCGGATATTCCTCACAGGTCCAGAAAAAATTTTGATAAAGCAACGCGCCGTCTCGAGCAGCGTGTGAAACAAAGGAATTCAGCCGAGAGGGTGGGACCACAGCTCACTCAAGGCCTGCCCACAGGGAAATGACGTCACTGACACACGTGAAAAAACTCACACATGCGCACGAGGGTTCAAGCATGATTGGTGTAATCGCACGTCATTCAAATCCATATAGTTAAAAAAAAAATAAAAGTGTCGGTTTCTTATCTAATAGACCTCGTATTTCCTGTGTGTGTGTGTGTATATATATATATATATATATATATATATATATATATATATATATATATATATCCTTGGTTTCAATATCAAAAGTCACATGAATAATTTTACAATTTTGAAGAAAAAGAATCTGCAAAAGAGAAAAAAAAAACTTGAGTTTCTGCAACTGTAGATACCAAAATTGTAAAATTATTCATGTGACTTTTGATATTGAAACCAAGGAGTGTTTTTGGTTTCACCCGCAGGGTGTGTGCGTGTGTGTGTGTGTGTGTAAATTTATTAAAAATAAAAAATAAGCAAGCACACAAATTCTTCTTCAAAAACAACAGATACTTTTTTACAGTGTAGCAATTGCACCTGCAAATGATCCCCTCACACCCTTTGACAGCCATTGTAAAAGGAAAGTGGACTTGAAGACACCCCAAATGCTTTTTCCTTTGCTACTTTGTCTTCAGATGTCATTGTTTTTGCTTGGTCCTCATGTATGACTCCAAAGTAAAGTCAGGACAACATAAACATATCTCATAAAAATAAATACTTATTTAGAATGCAAGAACAGAAACTCTATTTTATACACAAAGAGGACAAATTAATGACGAAACAGAGTTTATGAGCAAGTAAGTCCCAATTATTCTTGTTGAATGTGTATTACTCACAAAAATGAATAAACCAAACCAAGGAATGTTCTCAGTATCATTTTTAGTGGGTTGTCCCTGCAACATTGTGGAGTTACAGAATCAACAAGTCTCTGTTTCCTGTCTAAATAGGCTTTTCGTTTGACTTTGCAAAGTTAACCATGTAACTCAGAAACCTTTCTTCTTCACGTATCACTCAGTCATTGTCATCTGTTTTGTATAACGCCCTCGCCTCTCTTTCTTTTCCTATATCCTTCAGGTCGCCCACTCCCTCCAACCTCTTCCTCCTCCCTGCTCCCACCGTCCCTTCCTTCCTCCTCCTCTGCCCCTCATCACCCCTCCCCAGGACCATCTCCACCGATCAGGGAATGCCAGGTGCCCCTGCTGGAGAAAAACTCCACCCACTCTCACCTGGAGCCCCATGCAGATGACTCATACTTGCTCCGGGCCCAGCCGTCCTCCACGGGTAAGACACCCCATGCATTTGTCTTTTTATTCCATCATTCTTTTATTCATACTACTGTATTTGTCAGTATATAGTCTCTCACATCTAATTGGGTCTGGACAGATGCTATTCTTGTAGCCATCGTTTCAGCATTTACTTATTTATTTGTCTGTTTGTTTGTTTTTTTATTACATTCTTTTCAGTTTGCCCATGAAGCATTTACTGTTTCAATTCTAAAAGTAGGATGATATATATGATTTTTATCTTGGGGACATAGTGACCCAAGAACCTTGTTGACTTTTGGATCAAAAGGTCAAAGGTCAAGATTACTGGAACATACTTTGTAAAAAAAATCTTGTTAGAACAGTTATTTCTGTCCTAACTGCCTGATTGACAACAGAGCATATGTGTTAGACAAGGTGACCCCAAGACGTCTGCTGATTTTGGGGTCAAAAGGTCAAATGTCAAAATCACTGAACTGTACTTTGTAAAACCTTCTGCAGAAAAGTAGCACTTGTTAGACTATAGCTATTTTGTCCATATCCAAAATTGTGCTTGCTCTGTAAGACATCCTCACTGAGTCCATCTGAGCCAGAAATCCATATTGTGATGGGGCTAATTTCTGCTGTTCAGTAAACTCACGCCACTCTGTGTGACTTCCACCATGGGAGTCAGAAAAAATAGGCCAGTGACAATGCTCCAACTACTGGTGCTAAGAAATTAAGCCAGTGTAGAAGTGACAAATCTTGCAGTTTCTTGAATACCCCCCGTAGAAGCCCATGTTAAAATGCCAAACTTTACAACAGAATTAAATGTGTTTACAGCCTGGTAGAGAAAGTAGTTTTGGTCTAAACAGCAAATTTTCCCATCCATTGCAACCATCAGTGGGGAGCATTTTAAGCCATAAAATTATGAATAATTAGGGATGTGGTGGCATTGTGCAACAGCGAGGTTGTACCAGAAAGCACTGCTAGCAGTAGCTTCTGGTGCCTGTGTGTTGTGACCTGTCCCAGCAGTCATTGGATGAGATGCATGAAACACCCTGGACAGACAACACATTCACACTCTCGTTCACACCTACGGTCAATTTAGAGTCACCAGTTCATTTAACCTCTATGTCTTTAGAACTGGGAGGAAGCCAGAACACACAGAGGGATCCCACACCAACACAGGAAGAAAATGCAAACTCCACAAGGAAAGGACCAGGTCAAAAGTAAACCTAGGTCTTTCTTGGTTTGAGGCAACCATACTAACCATTAAACCACTATGCTGCCCTCCAGTATTCCCACTGAGTTAAATATATTATTATATTATTTACATTTTAGCTTTGTTGCCACAAATTAGCGGGTATCAAGTGGTTTGTGAGATTATCTCCAGTTACTCACTGGAGGCTGAGGCAATGTGCCAGTCATAATGTTTAATCAGGCACATGTCATCCTTTAGGGCCCCTTCACACACAGTAGGAATAAGTACAAATCAGGGCGAATCACGGCAGAACAGCTCGTATGAGCAAACCATGAAAACACTGAGCCAACGGGCAGGCATGAACGATGCCACTGCGGCGGATTGGTGCACGCGACATGAGCGTGCATGAAACTGTTGCAGCGGGAACACAGTGCGAGCAGCTGGAGCATGTATAACCACATCGCGTAGCTGCTGACAAAAAAAATATATGCCACCCATGGGATTCGAACCTGCAATTTACAAAAGCTCTGATTGCCAGCCAGAATCTTTACCACTGCGCTACCATCGCTGGCCTGTAAAAGGTGCGGAAAAATGCCTGAAATCAACAAGGAGATGGATGTATTTAAAAAAAATAAAACCACACACCATAAAGAGCACTGCATTTTATTGAATCCCTCTTATCAAGCGGAGAATACAAGTATGAACCGTCTGTTCCTCTGTAGATGACCCATGGTCACAGACGTACAGTCATGAAATCAAATCAAAATCAAATCAGTTTTATTTATATAGCGCCAAATCACAACAAACAGTTGCCCCAAGGCGCTTTATATTGTAAGGCAAAGCCATACAGTAATTACGGAAAAACCCCAACGGTCAAAACGACCCCCTGTGAGCAAGCACTTGGCGACAGTGGGAAGGAAAAACTCCCTTTTAACAGGAAGAAACCTCCAGCAGAACCAGGCTCAGGGAGGGGCAGTCTTCTGCTGGGACTGGTTGGGGCTGAGGGAGAGAACCAGGAAAAAGACATGCTGTGGAGGGGAGCAGAGATCAATCACTAATGATTAAATGCAGAGTGGTGCATACAGAGCAAAAAGAGAAAGAAACACTCAGTGCATCATGGGAACCCCCCAGCAGTCTAAGTCTGTAGCAGCATAACTAAGGGATGGTTCAGGGTCACCTGATCCAGCCCTAACTATAAGCTTTAGCAAAAAGGACAGCTTTAAGCCTAATCTTAAAAGTAGAGAGGGTGTCTGTCTCCCTGATCCGAATTGGGAGCTGGTTCCAGAGGAGAGGAGCCTGAAAGCTGAAGGCTCTGCTTCCCATTCTACTCTTACAAACCCTAGGAACTACAAGTAAGCCTGCAGTCTGAGAGCGAAGCGCTCTATTGGGGTGATATGGTACTATGAGGTCCCTAAGATAAGATGGGACCTGATTATTCAAAACCTTGTAAGTAAGAAGAAGAATTTTAAATTCTATTCTATAATTAACAGGAAGCAAATGAAGAGAAGCCAATATGGGTGAGATATGCTCTCTCCTTCTAGTCCCCGTCAGTACTCTAGCTGCAGCATTTTGAATTAACTGAAGGCTTTTCAGGGAACTTTTAGGACAACCTGATAATGAGTTACAATAGTCCAGCCTAGAGGAAATAAATGCATGAATTAGTTTTTCAGCATCACTCTGAGACAAGACCTTTCTAATTTTAGAGATATTGCGCAAATGCAAAAAAGCAGTCCTACATATTTGTTTAATATGCGCATTGAATGACATATCCTGATCAAAAATGACTCCAAGATTTCTCACAGTATTACTAGAGGTCAGGGTAATGCCATCCAGAGTAAGGATCTGGTTAGACATGTTTCTAAGATTTGTGGGGCCAAGTACAATAACTTCAGTTTTATCTGAGTTTAAAAGCAGGAAATGAGAGGTCATCCATGTCTTTATGTCTGTAAGAGAATCCTGCAGTTTAGCTAATTGGTGTGTGTCCTCTGTTTTCATGGATAGATAAAGCTGGGTATCATCTGCGTAACAATGAAAATTTAAGCAATGCTGTCTAATAATACTGCCTAAGGGAAGCATGTATAAAGTGAATAAAATTGGTCCTAGTGTTGTGAAAGTGTAGTGACATGGACCCACAACAGGGGGCGGAAATGAACGGTCAATAGATGAGCCAAAAAATAACAATTTAATGTTGTGAAGGAGCACAACGAACATACAGACAATCTCAGAATATGATTACAGTCAATCCAAAAGGTGACGTGTGGGCAGGCTCGAGGATAGAAGACGTCTGTCCTGAGAAGAGCCGGAACCACACGATTTCCGCCGCCACCGAACCTGGTGAATACTGGAGCCGCCAAGTCCCGAATTCCCAGGTGATCACCGTCCCCGACTGTCGGCTCTGGTACTGCTGGTGAAGAACAAAGACAGTCCAGTGTGGGTGTGTGTACACCCTGTAACAACAACGGTGGGAATGCCACCTCCACCTCTCACTCAATATTCTGTAGAGTACCGCAGTGATTCCTCAGGGGAAAAGAGTGCCGTCCTGCACTCACTCAGCTTCCACAGAAAGAGGAACCGGTACTCCTGCAAACACTCACAATATACAGATATACTGCAAAACACAAACGGCTAAGTCTATTACCTCCAAAGAAGTACGATATCTCGGCAACGAGGTGGAGATGACGTCTGGTCTTTATGGAGTGAGATGATGTAGAGTAGATGGGTGACAGCTGTCAAGAGATAATGAGTGACAGCTGTCACCCCCGGCTGTGTCCGTGGCAGCAGCACCCTCTCGTGCCTGAAGCCCGCACTTCAGGCAGGGCGCCCACTGGTGGTGGGCCAGCAGTACCTCCTCTTCAGCGGCCCACACAACACCTAGCACAGAACCTTGTGCAACTCCATAATTAACCTTATTCTGTGAAGACGATTCCCCATTTACATGAACAAATTGTAATCTATTAGATAAATATGATTCAAACCACCGCAGCACAGTGCCTTTAATACCTATGGCATGCTCTAATCTCTGTAATAACATTTTATGGTCAACAGTATCAAAAGCAGCACTGAGGTCTAACAGAACAAGCACAGAGATGAGTCCACTGTCTGGGGCCATAAGAAGATCATTTGTAACCTTCACTAATGCTGTTTCTGTACTATGATGAATTCTAAACCCTGACTGAAACTCTTCAAATAGACCATTCTATGCAGATGATCAATTAGCTGTTTTACAACTACCCTTTCAAGAATTTTTGAGAGAAAAGGAAGGTTGGAGATTGGCCTATAATTAGCTAAGATAGCTGGGTCAAGTGATGGCTTTTTAAGTAATGGTTTAATTACTGCCACCTTAAAAGCCTGTGGTACATAGCCAACTAACAAAGATAGATTGATCATATTTAAGATTGAAGCATTAAATAATGGTAGGGCTTCCTTGAGCAGCCTGGTAGGAATCGGGTCTAATAGACATGTTGATGGTTTGGAGGAAGTAACGAATGAAAATAACTCAGACAGAACAATCGGAGAGAAAGAGTCTAACCAAATACCGGCATCACTGAAAGCAGCCAAAGAGAACGATATGTCTTTGGGATGGTTATGAGTAATTTTTTTCTCTAATAGTTAAAATTTTATTAGCAAAGAAAGTCATGAAGTCATTACTAGTTAAAGTTAAAGGAATACTCGGCTCAATAGAGCTCTTTGTCAGCCTGGCTACAGTGCTGAAAAGAAACCTGGGGTTGTTCTTATTTACTTCAATTAGTGATGAGTAGTAAGATGTCCTAGCTTTACGGAGGGCTTTTTTATAGAGCAACAGACTCTTTTTCCAGGCTAAGTGAAGATCTTCTAAATTAGTGAGACACCATTTCCTCTCCAACTTACGGGTTATCTGCTTTAAGCTACAAGTTTGTGAGTTATACCACAGAGTCAGGCACTTCTGATTTAAAGCTCTCTTTTTCAGAGGAGCTACAGCATCCAAAGTTGTCCTCAATGAGGATATAAAACTATTGACTAGATAATCTATCTCACTGACAGAGTTTAGGTAGCTACGCTGCCCTGTGTTGGTATATGGCATTGGAGAACATAAAGAAGGAATCATATCCTTAAACCTAGTTAAAGCGCTTTCTGAAAGACTTCTACTGTAATGAAACTTATTCCCCACTGCTGGGTAGTCCATCAGAGTAAATGTAAATGTTATTAAGAAATTATCAGACAGAAGGGGGCTTTCAGGGAATACTGTTAAGTCTTCAATTTCCATACCATAAGTCAGAACAAGATCTAAGGTATGATTAAAGTGGTGGGTGGACTCATTTACATTTTGAGCAAAGCCAATCGAGTCTAACAATAGATTAAATGCAGTGTTGAGGCTGTCATTCTCAGCATCTGTGTGGATGTTAAATCGCCCACTATAATTATCTTATCTGAGCTAAGCATTAAGTCAGACAAAAGGTCCGAAAATTCGACCAGGTGGATGATAGATAATAACAAATAAAACTGTTTTATGGGACTTCCAATTTGGATGGACAAGACTAAGAGTCAAGCTTTCAAATGAATTAAAGCTCTGTCTGGGTTTTTGTTTAATTAATAAGCTGGAGTGGAAGATTGCTGCTAATCCTTCCCCTCGGCCCGTGTTACGAGCGTTCTGGCAGTTAGTGTGACTCAGGGGTGTTGACTCATTTAAACTAACATATTCATCCTGCTGTAACCAGTTTTCTGTAAGGCAGAATAAATCAATATGTTGATCAATTGTTATATCATTTACTAACAGGGACTTAGAAGAGAGAGATCTAATGTTTAATAGACCACATTTAACTGTTTTAGTCTGTGGTGCAGTTGAAGGTGCTATATTATTTTTTCTTTTTGAATTTTTATGCTTAAATAGATTTTTGCTGGTTATTGGTGGTCTGGGAGCAGGCACCGTCTCTACGGGGATGGGGTAATGAGGGGATGGCAAGGGGAGAGAAGCTACAGAGAGGTGTGTAAGACTACAACTCTGCTTCCTTGTCCCAACCCTGGATAGTCACGGTTTGGAGGATTTAAGAAAATTGGCCAGATTTCTAGAAATGAGAGCTGCTCCATCCAAAGTGGGATGGATGCCGTCTCTCCTAACAAGATCAGGTTTTCCCCAGAAGCTTTGCCAATTATCTATGAAGCCCACCTCATTTTTTGGACACCTCTCAGACAGCCAGCAATCCAAGGAGAACATGCGGCTAAACATGTCACTCCCGGTCCGATTGGGGAGGGGCCCAGAGAAAACTACAGAGTCCGACATTGTTTTTGCAAAGTTACACACCGATTCAATGTTAATTTTAGTGACCTCCGATTGGCGTAACCGGGTGTCATTACTGCTGACGTGAATTACAATCTTACCAAATTTATGCTTAGCCTTAGCCAGCAGTTTCAAATTTCCTTCAATGTCGCCTGCTCTGGCCCCTGGAAGACAATTGACTATGGTTGCTCGTGTCGCTAACTTCACATTTCTCAAAACAGAGTCGCCAATAACCAGAGTTTGTTCCTCGGCGGGTGTGTCACCGAGTGGGGAAAAACGGTTAGAAATGTGAACGGAAGTCACCCAGTCGGCCTGCTTTCCCGGCTGCTCGGGATCCGCTGGAGGGGAACTAACGGCGGCTAAGCTACCTTGGTCTGCACCGACTACAGGGGCCTGGCTAGCTGTAGGATTTTCCAAGGTGCGGAGCCAAGTCTCCAATTCGCCCAGCCTGGCCTCCAAAGCTACGAATAAGCTACACTTATTACAAGTACCGTTACTGCTAAAGGAGGCCCAGGAATAACTAAACATTTCACACCCAGAGCAGAAAAGTGCGGGAGAGACAGGAGAAGCCGCCATGCTAAACCGGCTAAGAGCTAGTAGCTGTGCTAAGCTAGTGGATTCCTAAAAACACACAAAGTGAATAATGTGTAAATAATGTAGAGGTGACTCAGCAGAGGGAGTGCTTTAGTTAAGACACGTTAAGATTACACTGTGAAACAAATCGTTATCTAGTTACCTAGATCAATCTAACTGTGCAGATTAAACAGCTAACAGATACAGCAAAACACCGCTGTGCTCCGGAACAGGAAGTGATACAATACCGCAGTGAGAGCCAACCACCAGTAGAGGCAGTAGAGGAAATGACATGAATGGAGCAGTGCACTCTTATTATGTCCACATCTGCTGGTCCAGCGTGTCCAGCCAGCCTCCGCGCGCATATACCGCCCAACACGCATGTCTTGTGGACGGCGTGCCACATGACAGACACCGCGTCATGTGGAACAGAGCTCACGTGGTGACGTGACATTCAGCTCGCCTGCTGCGTGTTATGAGCTGACGGTCCGTATCACTTGGGTAGCCTGTCCATGTGTGCACTGTGTGCGCTCTCCAGCCCGTCACAAAAGCGATCTATGATTTTATGTATTTTATTTATTACACAGGTAACCTCTCAACCAATTTATGCGTGTGCCAGGATTTAGGTGGAGTCAGGTACTGACATGGTGACCATAATTGGAACTACCGCATTAGCATTTACATTAATGTCAGTTTTTGTAAATGTCCCTCTATACACCACCACTATTGATTTAAAAATGAAAGACTCAATGGACAAAATAAATAAATGGATTACTGTTCATACAAATCATCAATTTTACAGCCAGTATTCTTGGGGCAAATCTTACAGAATTACAGTAGACAGAGTTAATATACAGTACTATACTTTTGTATTTCTTATGGTTGATGTAAATGATGTCCAAAACATTTTTAGTGACTTGGAAATGCCCATGCATCTATCCTGTGACTTGTCTGAAGAAAACTGGCTGTGATGCTTTTTAACAATAATCCTTATATTGTGGAAATTGCAATCACACGATGGATGGATCGATGCGATGGATGAAAGGAGGAGCAACAATTTCCCATTCTGACAATGCAACGGCGTGTAATTTATTTCTCTTTTGGGTCATACAACACACAGACTTCATAGAACAGCTTGGTCCCATCAACTAACTACACAGGGGTCCTGGTGAGAAAACACTTTGGTGTGCGCTTCACACATGTCAGTGTATGTCACATGCATAACAGGAACAAACATTGGCCATTACCCACACAGGGTTTCTGACGGGAAACAGGAACAAACATTTCCCATTACCCACGCATGAGTCATGACGGGAAAACATTAAAGTGGCCGAAACACTTTGATATGCGCTGAGCATATCACAAGCAAAACAGGGAACCACAGGTGACAACACTTGCTATGGTGACTTATGTCCACAATGTCCATTACGTGTTGAACACCCATCACAATATATAGCTTGCCTAATTACTTATGGACTCTGAAAAAACATGAACTATGTATTACAGATAGCTGTGTTTCCTTAATGGTTAAGGCAATGTTTTTGTTAGATCCTCTGAATTAACAGTGAAAGTCCACACGCTATCAGCACATCAGCATTATTTTATTTTAGCTCTATTGTTTTCTGTCCAAATACTTATTGGCCTGACGGTAAGAAGCTATAACGAAACATTTATTTTTGACTTGTAAATATATTTTTATGTATTATCTGTGCACTACCTTGAGAATATACAGCTTTGTCACTGTTGCTGGAATTGTAACTTTGTTTTAGGCTCTGCTGTGTGAATGAATGGAATATTAAAATGTCATTCAAACCATAAAACTCAGTCCAACACAGATGCATGTTCAAACATTAAACCAATTTTAAAGAAAACATTCTCTGTACCTGCAGATGTTTGTTCCTCGTGCAACCAAAACCTTTTTGAAGCAGATCATTATAATCTGTTACTAGATTACATTTTCAAATAATCCTCCCACCTTTGTCTGCTATTTCTGAGAAATAATGATGCAAGTGGAAGAAAGCCTGACACTCACAGCAGCACAGATTGGTTGGTTTGACGGCACGTAAGTGTGTTTGTACTCATTTTCTGGGAGGCATTAATAATCCAGCAGAAAGTGAAAGATAGGGGATGATGAGTTTTAAGTGACGAAAGAAAAATCGGTGGAGCAGACACAAACTAGCAAACTAGTTTGAATTTCTCTCTCTCTCTCTCTCTCTCTCTCTTTATATATATAGAGTGAGAGAGAGAGAGACTCGTGTGTGTGTGTGTGTGTGTGTGTGTGTGTGTGTGTGTGTGTGTGTGTGTGTGTGTGTGTGTTGTGTGTGTGTGTGTATATATATATATATATATATATATATATGTGTGTGTGTGTGTGTCAACTGTACTCATAGTGACCTATGAGTCACAGGTGATTCATGCCATTAAGGATGTATACAATTATAATATTTTTGCAATAATTTGCTGCTCCTTATATTTTAAATTAACCCTCAAGCAGCCGAGTTATTGTATGACTGAGTGGGGTCATTTATGACCAAATTGACTTTGTATTGGAATAGTTCTATATAAATGATTGTTTTAGGAATCTACAATACACTCCCTAATATAGTTGTCCATCATCTAATGTAGTAAAAGCATGGAATTTGATCTTTATTTCCCAAAAAGTAGGCAAAAAACACATCTCGTCTGTTACACCATGTAAAGTGCACGTTACATTTATTTCTTTGCATTTTATTTCCTTGCATTTTATTTCGTTGCATCAAAAATGAAAACAATACATCATAAAAAGTAAAGTTTCATTGAGTACAATATGTATTACAACATGGTAGGATAGTTACAGCATCACAATATTCCATAACAACTCTGTATCAGGGTGGTCTGACATCTCAGAGGTATAATCTTCACGGTCTGATCCTGACTCATCTCCGTCAATGGAATTACATTCATCCTCACTCTAATCATCAAAAATCACTTTTGATGCTTGTGCAGCTGTAAATCTTACTATTCTGGCTCTGTTGGCCATGCTTCCCTACTAAACAGTAAAATATAATGATTACAGTTGGCAAATTACAATACCTTCTGAGCTATGATGTCGAAAATCTCATAGATCCCCCGGGGTCATAAGTGACCCCACACAAGTTTGGATAATAGTTGCCACACAGATCAGCTGATCCTTGCAAAAATTCTATGAGCACATGCAGGACAAATAGTTTGACAAATTTGTGGTAGGAAACCTTTTTTCCATTTGAATTGGAGGAATGGTGCACAAACATACATGCCTGGGGTCGTAAATATCCCCACTCGGTTGCTTGAGGGTTAAAAAGGGAGCAACACAGTGGAAACATTTGACAAACCAGGACAGTAACATGAGCAAATAACTTGGGCTGCCCTGATTGATCAGGTTTTGTTTTTGTTTAGTTTTTGTTTTGTTTTTGCCATGATCCCAACCAAGTAATTTAATACAGCATATGAGGTCTGTCAATAAAGTAACAGCCCTTTTTATTTTTTTCAAAAACTATATGGATTTCATTCATATGTTTTTACGTCAGACATGCTTGAACCCTCGTGCGCATGCGTGAGTTTTTCCACGCCTGTCGGTTACGTCATTTGCCTGTGAGCACCTTGGGAAGGAGTGGTCCCGCCCCCTCGTCGGATTTTCATTGTCTGGAAATGGCGGAATGAAAAGGACTTTTTTTCCATCAGAATTTTTCAGAAGCTGTTAGAAACTAGCAGCTGGAAACCATTCGAAAAATGTATCTGGCTTTCGGTGAAAATTTTACGGGCTTCACAGAGAATAAGGACTGTTACGACAGCTTTAAGGACCCCTTTAAGGACGCTCGGCGCGCCGGCACTCCGAGCTGCGACGACGCGGCACAAGCCACCGGACCATTTCTAAATGGATGGCTCTGTGGATACGAGACCATCGTGTGCTCTTTCTCTGATTATCACAAGAGCTGGACATAAGCCATTTTCCAGGCAGATTTCACTTTTAACAAGAGATTTTGTCATGGAAAG
Organism: Thalassophryne amazonica; assembly: GCF_902500255.1. Lineage (NCBI taxonomy): Eukaryota > Metazoa > Chordata > Actinopteri > Batrachoidiformes > Batrachoididae > Thalassophryne > Thalassophryne amazonica. The sequence continues at coordinate 13,140,048 of NC_047113.1, read as the reverse complement.
CCGCGGAGGCTTCGCGCGTAAAGACCAATTCACTTTGGAAGCGAGACAAAGGAACACCTCTGTTTCGGTGTGTCAGAGGGACAAGTTTGGACATGTCTATCTCGGCTTTCAATGCTTACCAGTCCAGTAAGTATCAGAGAAATTGTGGAGAAAAAAAAAAATCTCCTTTAACAGTGGAATATCCGGATAAAATGCTGAAACCGACTTCTTCTGAAACTTCTCTGTTCTCTCACGACGTCCTGGATCAATAGAGCCTGAATGTGGAGGTTTTCAGCTTGAAACAGGCTGACGACGGCGCCTGGGAGTGCTGCGCGATGTCCCACTATGTGGGAAGTCCTTAAAGCGACAGTATCGCCTCAAAATCTCTCATCAGCCGTTAAAATTTTCACCGAAAACCAGCTTAATTTTTCGAACCGTCTCCACTTCGATGTGCCTCACAGGTTTAGAAAAAATTTTGATCAAACAAAGCACCAGTCTCTCAGCAACTTCTCAGACAAAGAAATTCCGATGAGGGGCTGGACGACTCCTCCCACAAGGAGTGCTCACAGGCGGATGACGTCACCCGACAGGCGTGGAAAAACTCACGCATGCGCACGAGGGTTCAAGCATGTCTGATGTAAAAACATATGAATGAAATCCATATAGTTTTTTAAAAAATAGAAGGACCTATACTTTATTGACAGACCTCGTATATATGCTTGACATTTTAACAGCTCTGCCATGCATTAAGAAAACACCTAACCTGCTCCTTGTGGTTTTATAACTTTTAAGAAATTAGGTAAACATATTTTTTATGTGGCTCATTAATTCTACTTACTGTCAGATATTAGTTGCAAAACTAGGACAGAGAAATATTGAGTGAATGACATTTCAGTTGTTAAAAATACATTTATTATTATTATTATTGGTAGTGGTGGTGGTAATGGCAGTAGCAATGGCATTAGTAGTCATAGTTGTTGTAGTCATAGTAGTATGTACAAAAAATTCTTTAAAATGTCTTAAAAAGTGGACCTTTGTTGTAAGGGGGAGGTATAAGACCGTCGCTCCTCTCACTACACACCTGTATAGAATTTGTAAGAATGAGGAAAACACACAATGATGAGAAAATATTGTTTATTTATTTTAAAAGCACTACCTGATTGACCAGTGAGAAGAGCATATATTACAGCATATATATATATATATGTGTGTGTTGTAATATATGCATACATGGTGATGGTCTTTAACCACGCTGTTGTAACACGTGCAGAATGTGGCTCGGCATTGTCTTGCTGAAATAAGCAGTGACGTCCCTGAAAAAGACTGTGCTTGGATGGCAGCATGTGCTCCAAAACCTGGATGTACTTTTCAGCATTGATGGTGCCATCACAGATGTGTAAGTTGCCCATGCCATGGGCACTAACACACCCCCCATACCATCACAGATGCTGGCTTTTGAATTTAGCGCTGATAACAATCTGGATGGGTTTTTTCCTCTTTTGGTCCGGAGGACACGCTGTTCATGATTTCCAAAAACAATTTGAAATGTGGACTCATCAGACCACAGCACATTTTTCCACTTTGCGTCTGTCCATTTCAAATGAGCTTGGGCCCAGAGAAGGTGGCGGTGTTTCTGGATGTTGTTGATGTTTGGCTTTCACTTTGCACAGTAGAGTTTTAACTTGCACTTGTAGATGTAGTGACGAACTGTGTTAACTGACAATGGTTTTGTGAAGTGTTCCTGAGCCCACACGGTAAGAGCCTTTACACAATGTGGTTTTAATGCAGTGCCACCTGAGGGATTGAAGGTCATGGGCATTCAGTGTTAGTTTTCGGCCCTGCTGCTTACATGTAGAAAGTTATCCAGATTCTCTGAATTTTCTGATTATATTATGGACTGTAGATGATGGAATGCCTAAATTCCTTGCAATTGAACGTTAAGAGACATTGTTCTTAAACTGTTGGACTATTTTTTTCACACAGTTGTTCACAAAGTGGTGATCCTCGCCCCATCTTTGCTTGTGAACGGCTGAGCCTTTTGGGGATGCTCCTTTTATACCCAATCATGAGTGTCCTCAGTTTCCAAACGCTTATTGAGTGTTGTTAGAAGGAACAGTGATGTAACACAGTGGTAAACATACCACTATCCCAGCTTGTTTGAAGTGTGTTGCAGGCATCCATTTCACAATGAGCAAATATTTGCACAAAAACAATAAAGTTTATCAGTTTGAACATTAAATATCTTTTCTCTGTGGTGTATTCAATTGAATATAGCTTGAAGAGGATTTGCAAATCATTGTATTCTGTTTTATTTACATTTTACACAACCGTCCCAACTTCATTGGAACTGAGGTTGTACTTGCAACACTTCTTATATGGGATCTGAGCAAATCAGGCCCTTGGTGCATATCTGAAGCAAAGGAGAGTGAAACATGTTTGTAAAATGTGCACGGCTCCAGACAGCACGCTGGCTAGTATCACTGCACCAGCACTGCGCTTTCAGAGTGAGACTGAGCATGTATGGTTGATGATCTGTGTGAATAAAATAGACTTTTTGCATATTTAAAATGAAGAGAACTGTTATTGTGCATTTAAAACAACACCACGACTCTGTGGCAAACCCAGTAGCAGCGCTCTACTTGGCACCATGCATACAAAGCAAAAGGAAACATACACTGATTCAGTGACTTTGGTTTAATTTTTCCAATGCAGTCTATCAAAATAATGTCTTGATTGGTTTTGATTCCAATCACTTTGCTCAGATTAGGACACCATTACAAATAAACAGAAAACAGTGTCTGTGTCGACAATGAGGATGCCACAAAGATGGTGACAGGAAAACAAAATAAAACAACAAACATTCTTAACAAAGAAGGTGCTCATGATGATAATCAGTAATCATAGAAATATGGAGTTTTACACATGATGAACATCACTGAGTAATGCACATGTGCATGCCTGCATAGCTATAAATTATGTGCAGGGTACATTACATATAATAAAAGGGATGTGGCCTCTGTGTTTGTGTATCCGGAGCATCACTTGAAAACCAGAAAGAGCTGACTTTTGTCCTTTGGCATACATATTTGTTTTTTTCATGAGGATTCAAGTTGTGAAAACAGCAAGGTGATTGGATCAAAACATACTTCCACAATAAGACTTTATTTTTCAAAATAAAAGCCTGTGAGGTTGCTGCATTCATCAGTCTGTCCATCCTTTAACATCCCAGACAGCAGATTCAAATCGGGACATGTTCTGTTTGTATGTGACCCCAAACCCAGAATTAACATGTTCACAATCAGGCAAAAAGAAAAAAAAGATCTCATGTGAACAGTCACAGCACAAATATGAAACTTTAGTTGTTTGTCATTTCTTTACACAGAATATTGTACTGTTTAACCCTCTGGGGTCCAAGGGCATTTTTTGGACAGTTCGCTCGCCTGACATAAATGTTTTATTATTGCTGATCTCAGAAGCTAAGCAGTGCGGGATCTGCTTAGTACTTGAATGGGAGACTTCTTTGTAACACCAGTGGCTGTGTGTGTTTCTCCAGGTAACACTGGAGTTGCATCAGGAATGGCATCCGGCGTAAAACCTGTGCCAAATATCAATGTGGATCTGGTTGTATCCGCTGTGGCGACCCCGAACACAACCATAAAAGCCAAGAATTTGTTCTATACAATATCAGTACTTTAAAAATGGAGCATAACTGTAAACACATTTTCCACAAAAGTTAGCTGTCCTCCATAGTACACATAGTATAGTACAAACGCCCACATCTAGAACCCGTGGTTCTCCACAGGTCAGCGTCCTAGTCGGGTATATTGAGATATGTGATCACTTGAATGAGGAGATGCATCGATGCCACATAGCCCTCAACCACAGTCGCGGCCTCACCTCACACAGGGGGCCCAAATCTTTAGTAACTGGCATAAGTTGCAGAGCACCCCCACCCCTGATTGTGAGGACATGCACCACAATGGGACAAGTGCCACGCAGGACTGAACCCTGCAGAGAAAACTTTCCAATAACCTCCCAATCAATTCCCCACTCCCAATACTGCCTGGGACCAACCATTGTGGCACAATCAAAGTCATTCTGAGTTCCATTGCACACCCCCCTCAGGTCGAAGTCCACTCACCAGAGCCAGTGGGAAGACGCCCTCCAGCCACCGGTGTCAGTCATGTACCAAATCCATTCACAGAGGAGGTTACCAGACAGTCCCCAGCACACAACCAACAGGGTGTCCTCTGCACCCAAAGACAAAGTACTAAACTCTTAGCTTTCTTTGCTGGACACGTCTGGTTTGCTTATGTCAGCATCTCGCCACTATCTTTCCCATATTCACATGCACTCAGATGCATGCGCTCTCAGTCACGGGTTTGCTCATCAGCATACACATTTATTTTCAACAATTAGATGCTCTGGGCCAACTTCTTCCTCGCTCTCTGTCTCTGTCTCTGTTTTCCTCACTTTGTCTCTGTCACTCACTATATTTCCTCGTTCCTCCATTCCTGTGTACATCTGCACTTGTAATCAGCAGATATATTTAGCAGAGGCCTGATGGGAGGGAGCGGGTGGGCAGAGAAGTCCTAATGTGATTTTTGGTGGAATACAATCTATTGTTAATGGCGTTAGGCTCTCCTTTGATCCAGTATAAATCTTCATTAGGGAAGGCCGGGGTCCCAGGTTCAAGAGCAACGTGATTAGGAGGCTTTTAAAATGACGTTACATCAGCCTTCTAATTGGTTTACTGTTTGCTGGGGCAACATCAATCATTAGCCCAGTAACCACACAGCAAATAAATTCACTCTGCCACTGACACCCTAATGGCAGACGCTGGCAAAGAGGGAGAGCGAGGCTCCCAGGCACTCTCCCTCACTCCCGCCCCCTTTTCCTCTCTCCTTCTTGTTCGCGCACACCCACACTTTTGTTCCGACTTCTTTCGGTCTCTGTTGAGCGTGTACACACAGACTGAACGAAACAAAGAAAGCAAATGACAAGCAAAGCCGCCGAAAGAGGCAAATGGGAGCAGAACTAGGGAAACTCAAACGGTGACTTTTGAAGTTGTTTAATAAGACATCTTGCATGAAATAAAGCAAAAAAGTAAGGGGTGGTTGGGGGGGGCGGGTGGATGTGAACGTGAGCTGGGTTGGAAACACGTGGAGTCAAAGAGATGAAGCAAAAGAATAGAGGAATAGGGATAAAGAGGGGAAGCTGATGAGAGCTTAGAGGGTGAACGAGAGAGATTTGGACGCAGGGAGAACAACACATTGAGATGGAATTGCAAATTGCCATGTTTACCAGCCAGGACTGCTGAACTAATGGGTGCAGACAGAGTCCTTGGCTTTGGGCGTCCATTAAAATCGACCTAAATGAGTTTAGAGTGGCAGCCTGGCACTGCGTAAACACACGCTGGCATGTAGGAAGACAGAGGAACGGCTGTAAGGAAATTAAACACCAACCAGCAACTGCTTTATACGTGCATGCGTGCGTGCACACTCGCCTGTCTGCGTGTGCATCGGCATATGTGTGCGCGCGTGGTCCTGTAGCGAGTGGACACTGGGCAGGAAATGAGTCTTAGCAAGCCAAGCAGAAACTGACCCACAGCGAGATAATCCTCAGGAAGCTGTGTGCTGTGTGTGTGTGTGTGGTGTGTGTGTGTGTGTGTGTGTGTGTGTGTGTGTGTGTGTGTGTGTGTGTGTGTGTGTGTGTGTGGTGTGTGTGTGTGTGGTGTGTGCCATTACTAAAGCTAACAGGTGGACAGACATGACTTGTGTTCCTAGTGAAGCGTGATAGGTGAATGGTGAACGGAACATCAGAGCAGAATATTGGCTGGGAATTTGGTTTCCATGTTTGCATGGGAATACCGTCTGGCTCAGGACACCTGTCTGAGACTGTCCCTCTCCCCTCCCCCCATCCCGTGTACTCCTCTACCATCATGACCACCATCGTCCAGACCGCCGGGAGAGCCGAGACAGCCAAACGGAGCGTAGCAGATCACTCCTGGAAAGAGCTAGCGTTAGCTCTGTCTCTGGCCATTCATTATGCATGGGAACACTAAGCTATTTTTAGCCCGAGCCTCTTCTAAAGTGGTTAGTTATCTCCTGCCAGGGAAGTCACCTCAAGTCACTGCAGATGCAATGAATGTTTAATTTGTTGAAACAATCTACAGAAACAAAGGCATGTTCTCTGCTCCTGCACAAATGTTATTCTTCCTAATGGTACTTATGTAAGAGTGACATTTACAGAACAGTGGGGTGATTGCAAGTGTGTATGTCTGTGCGCATGAGTGTGTGCGGGGGGGTGGTGCATTTCTGCTCATGGAGACTGTTTTTGGCTGGATTTGATGACTCTTCTCAAGCGGATTATTGCTTCCTAATTAGACGGAGATGACTGGCCAATGGAGAGGCACTGGCTGTGTGCCTGCATGTGTGCATGCACATGTGAAAATGTATAGTTTTTTATTTATCAGTGTTGTGATGGTTGGTTTTGTTTGCATGTGTGTGTGCAATTAAAAAAAAACATACAAAAGAAGCACGGTTGCCATTATGGAAGGACACCACCTTGGAAAATGACAATTGCAAGTCATGTGACACCGTGCGACAGAGGACACGCTCATGGGAATACAACTTCATTCAATGGCTTATTGTGTTACACACAACCATTGACTGGATTGATTCGTCTAGATGACCGGATCCCTTGAATGGAATATTGATTTCATCTGATGTCCACTGCCCCAGTTGCTATGTCTTAAAACTGAGCAAAATCCTATATTTAACCAACCCAGTCTCACGGCAAGTCGTGATTCAGCAGCACGAAATACACATTCATCTATTGGTTTGTGATATTGTGACGAAAAGCGCCTCATTTTCGTCACGGCAGCACAAATTCATTCAAATTCATTCCGTGATGGCTGCACGAAATTAAAAGTGAAGTGGACGGGTCGGGGTGGTTATGGTTAGGGTTGGGGGAAGGAATAGGGTTAGATTATGATTAAGGTGAAGGTTGGGGGTAGGAGTAGGGTTAATAATAGTGAGTTTTAAAAACCCCCGTCATGAAATTATGGTGTCTATTTCTGTAACCCTCCCATTTCCTGTATATTTATTTTGTAAATTGTGTCGGTAGCATGGCCCAAGCAGAGGGTCACCCTTTTGAGTCTGGTCTGCTTGAGGTTTCTTCCTCAAATCATCACAGAGTTTTCCTTACCACTGTCGCCTGTGTGCTGGCTTTGGGGCTTGGTAAGGTTAGACCTTACTTGTGTGAAGCACCTTGGCGCTATATGAAATAGTGCCATATCAGATGTGGCGCTCAATGAAAATAAATTGAAATTGAAAAAATTATTGTGAAGATGACACTTTTTAAAGTGCTCTCACTATATACAGATCTGTTAGAAAAGTATCCAACCTTTTTATTTTTTTCAAAAACCTGATGGATTTGAATGACATGTGCTTGTGTGAGCCAACTTTGAACCTTCATGCACATGCGTGAATTTTTTCACGCCTGTCGATTGCGTCATTTGCTTGAAAGCAGCCTTTGTGTGAGGATGGGTGGAGTCTCTCATCGTTTTTTTCTTTGCAAGGAAAATGGCGGAACGACTGGAGCAGCGCGAGTGCATCAAATTTTGCCAGAAACTGGGCGACAGCCAGGTGGAAACCATTCGGATTATTCAGATGGCTTTCGGTGACGATCCTCTGGGCATCACACAGATTAAGGAGCGGTACAACCGGTTTAAAGACGTCCGCACAATGGTGGAGAGCGAGCCACGCTCCGGGCAGCCATCAACATGCTGAAATGACCGGATCATTTCCAAAGTGAACGCTGTGGTGATGTGGGACCATCGTGTGACTATCCGAAAATTGCAGAAGAGGTGGACATCAGCACTTTTTCGGCACATTCCCCTGTGACAGAAGATTTTGCCATGAAAAGAGTTGCAGCGAAATTCATCGGCACAAAGCTGATGGCGCAGCAAAAGCACCACCGTGTTGAAGCCCCATTCGGAAGATTCAGATGTCTTTCGGTGGCTTTTCAGTCGTGTGACTATCCGAGAAATTGTGGACGAGCTGGGCATGTCACAACATGTCCTGTGAGACATAGTAATTTCAACAGTCTTCCTCCTTCAGCTTCCACCATCTGATCATTTGTTGAGCTCTCACTCTCCTCTTCTTCTTTACTTTGAAAGTCATCCTACAAACCATCATCCTATGCTGTCTAACTACACTCTCTCCTGCCACCACCTTACAAGACGCCACCTTACAGTTTGGCTTGCATCTCCTATAAAGAATGTAGTGCACTTCCTCCACTCTTACATGTCATCATGTGTTCCTCCTTTTCTTAAAGTAGGTATTCACCACAGCCATTTCATGCTTTTGCAAAATCACATTCCTGTCCTTGATACCATATCTACCCATTACTTCCTCATCACCTCTGTTCCCTCAACAACATGGCCATTGGCGTCTGCTCCTATCCCTTTCATGCTTGGGCTGTGTTGGGGTCACTAATCATTTAATTTAGGGTAGGCATTTAAGCAATTTTAGTTATAAAAGGAGATGGGCTGATGCTCGAGGTAGGGGCGGTCCAGCATGTGGAGAAGGTCGATTAAAACACAATGTTTAAAAGGAGTACCCTGTAGATAATACTGTTTCCACATTATTATCTACAGTGTCGTCCAATTCTGTCACAGATGGGAGAAAAAGTCAAGACATTGCCAGACATAACTCTCTTTCTATGTTGCATTGTCCTTATAACAAAGTGTTCTCTGTGATGTACACAGTGAAAACACCACTGAAAGAGCATCGCCCCATTCTGCCTGACTGGAGGTTTAAGCAAAAATGCCTTGTTCCAGAGAAAAAGATGGGATCAAAACATCCTGCTTTGTTCCGATATGGGTGCGGTGGATGGGGTTAGTGAACTGGGCGAGGAGATGGTGTGAGGACAACAAGTAAGAGAAAATGAGAAGGACAAAAAGGAGCGCGAGCTGAGCTCTGCAATGATCTCTTTTTAAACTACTGAATGGGCATTAACAGTCCTGTACAGAGAGGAGCAGGAGATTCACGCCCTGCCCCGGCCACTTTTCCCTGTTAAAAACACAACATGTCAATAAAGTGTTTGAGCATATCTCACCCATATTGGCCTCTCTCATTGGCTTCCTGTTAATTCTAGAATAGAATTTAAAATTCTTCTTCTTACTTATAAGGTTTTGAATAATCAGGTCCCATCTTATCTTAGGGACCTCGTAGTACCATATCACCCCAATAGAGCGCTTCGCTCTCAGACTGCAGGCTTACTTGTAGTTCCTAGGGTTTGTAAGAGTAGAATGGGAGGCAGAGCCTTCAGCTTTCAGGCTCCTCTCCTGTGGAACCAGCTCCCAATTCAGATCAGGGAGACAGACACCCTCTCTACTTTTAAGATTGGGCTTAAAACTTTCCTTTTTGCTAAACTTATAGTTAGGGCTGGATCAGGTGACCCTGAACCTTAGTTATGCTGCTATAGACGTAGACTGCTGGGGGGTTCCCATGATGCACTGTTTCTTTCTCTTTTGCTCTGTATGCACCACTCTGCATTTAATCATTAGTGATCGATCTCTGCCCCTCCACAGCATGTCTTTTTCCTGGTTCTCTTCCTCAGCCCCAACCAGTCCCAGCAGAAGACTGCCCCTCCCTGAGCCTGGTTCTGCTGGAGGTTTCTTCCTGTTAAAAGGGAGTTTTTCCTTCCCACTGTAGCCAAGTGCTTGCTCACAGGGGGTCGTTTTGACCGTTGGGGTTTTACATAATTATTGTATGGCCTTGCCTTACAATATAAAGCGCCTTGGGACAACTGTTTGTTGTGATTTGGCGCTATATAAAAAAAAAAAAAATTGATTGATTGATTGATTGACCATGCGGGGCTGGAAAACAAACAGCCCCGACCGATTCCGGCTGCCAGTTGGCCAACAGCACACACCGTGAGATTAATACGGTGCGGCGAGCCCCCGCCTTTCCCTCATGTGTCTATGCGACCTGCCTTACAGGTGACACAGGTGAGCAGACTCGCTAACGCTCCGCTGTCGAATGTCTCTTTTGACACACCGGGCATAATGAACTTCCAAGGATTAGTGCCAGCCAAACCCAGGTGTGTTAAAGCTTCAGTCACATCTCCGGCCTTGGACAGAAAGAACTGGGTCGGGATCTAACAACAGTCAAAAGAGCTCTGAGCTGTTCCTGAATGTGACTGTGAAAACAAAACAGGGAGCTGTTGATGAATCCGGTGTTTACTAATAGTGGCGAGAGAAAGAAAGGAGAAAAAGATAAAGCGGAATAAAATATGATCTGCTTGGTTGATTCCTAATTGGTGTGTTTCCTCGCCTCGTGCTTTGTCTTTTATCAGAGCAGGTTCCTGGTAAATTAGTCGTCCCCATTAGTCTACCAGCAGGTTGTGTTTCACCAGCTGGACGGTTCATCTGACGTTCCCTATGTTAATTTATTGCACCTATTACGTCCCTATTACTGAACCCTGCCTTTGTTCCTCTGGTTAGTCACATTCGCGTGGCCAAAGTAATCAATGGATTTATTTCTTCAGAAGTTTGCTGCATGTGTATATCAAATGGTCTTTTTTATTCCTTGGCCCCACTGCTCCTCGGTTCTACGTGTGTTCTGTGTTTTCTCTGGGCAGCTCCAGGGATTCGTTTTATGGATTTGAAATTGACATGAAAAATGAATTTCTTTGACATCACTCGACTGTGCAGTAGCACAAAAAAAAAAAATCTTTGGTTAGATTAGAATCCTATTAAAGATCAAGGTTTTACTGTAGAGAGAGCAAGAGATTAATTTTTTTTTTTCTAAGTCACATACTGGACAAACCCTCCATGACTCGGCGATTGGATTTCTATAGAGACCCAGAACAGCCATTTTGGCAGCCTACATCATGGCCAACTCACAAATTGATAAAGAGGTGCATGACCTGGGCAGGATGAAATATGCCCAAATACCACCCCACCCCCCCATATCACAGTCATTGAATGAATTCAACTAACAGGCTAACATTGGTTGTTCAAGTGATTATTACATATTTTTGGGGACTGGGTGGTGGTTTCTTCATAGGTGCCTTTGTGTGGGTATTAAGAATTATGACCGCCTTTTCTCAAAGTGGATTAACTGAAACTAATGTCATCAAGCTATCAATAGCTGCTAAAGGTCCTGACACCGTGAGCATACATAGATACAAGATAATCCTCAAGGACAATTAGCCACACAACAAGCTTTATTAAAATAGATATTTGTAACAAGACGCTTAGAAACAATAGACATGGTCCTCCACAACAACTAGTAGCCACAGCTAGTGGCAGGACACAGTCCCCGTCATCCCCCCACACCCCTAATTATGCACAGCTTTATTGGTTAAAACATCTTGAACTCAGACCTGGCGCCAGAAAAAAAATATTAAGGGGGTGATGAGTTTATCACAGGGGGCAGGGTCGCTCCCCCCCCACAAAAAAAGTGCACACCGGAGGAGACGTGCCTCTGAGCGTGCGTAATAAATTGGGTGCGCTCCTGGAAAGCAAGTGTATTTAGGCTACACCGTTGTAAGAGACTGACTAAGAGTAAAGAGTGATGACAGTATTTTTTATTATTTGAACATATCGCTCGGTCAAGTGATCTCCTGCATACCCACAGAGCCGGTGTTCTGTCGAGATGAGGTGCACCAACTTTCGACACTCTGAGCTGTGACGTACCTTCGTGTTGTCCAATAGGAACGATGCGTCGGGCCAAAACACGGAAGACTCATGGCAGAAACCACTGATCTGTACAAAATGGATCGGACCAATCCGATTGGTGCAGAAACCACTGATCTGTACAAAACATTAACGTGTGACAGGACTGCTCATTTAGAGAGCAGTTTTCTGAAGAAAAATCATTGAAAATGTTTTGTTGTTGTTGTTTCTTACCTCAAAATTTCTGAATACTGTTAAAAAAAAGTTTAGAACACTTGTAATTAAAATAGCTAAATAAATCAATAAATGGTTCTTTAGAAACCTTTCATCTGTAAATTAAAACCACCTTGTATTTCAGATTAGATAATTTCTTGTTTAACATAAGGAACCTCAGACATTTATTTTTAGACAAATAAAATAAGATGGAAACTTGTATTTTTTTAAGTCTGATAGATTATTTATATCTCATATCAACCAGAAAAGCAAACACTAATAAATACAAATGTTATTATAAATGCAAAAGGAAATAATTTAACAATGAGTGCAGTGTGATTGTAAAGTAGGATTTCTGTGACATAAACCTCATGATGAATTGTTTTATAATCATTTAAACTTGTAATTTTGTCAAAATATGTAATTGCCTTTAATGTTATCAGGACAGAGTCATTTCTAAAATATGAATTTGAGCACAATAAGTGGAGAGCTTCTACTTATGCAAATGTCTTTTGACTTTGATTCGTGGACATTTTTAATGATCTGTTCATTTATTGTTAAAATATAAAATGAAACAGCTTTTTTAAAAATAATAAATAGTTGCTGTTGAAAAAGCCTTTATTTAGAAGCAGGTGTTCTGCTGGATTCTCGGGACCAGATGAAGGTCTCTTCTGCAGTTTTTAACTCTGGTGGTGTTGCTGAAAAGCAGAGATGTTTTCTTTCGACTGGACTTTGCGGTGTTCAGCTCATCAATGGAAGTTTTGTTGTCTGCACAGCAAATGTTCCTGATTGGGACAAATAAAAATATTTCTTTAAATAAAGAAACACTAAACAGTTTAACATAAAAAAAAGGGGGAAAAACGGCAAAAAAAAAAAAAAAACATGGAAAAAACGCCCGAAAAAATAAGTTATTTAAAGCTGAGCTTTTGTGGTGCCTGAAAAAAGTTGTAGCTTTATTTGGTAAAAATAAAAAGACTGAACCATTTAGAAATTAAAAGTGTTCACTCAGATCAACTGTGCAAAAAGGCGTGGCACCTCGTGGCGCCGGCTATGCTTAAACTAATGAGTTTTTTTACACCACCACCCCCACCCCACCCCCCACATAGAGTTGTCAAGAAGGGGAAACTAGCTATCAGGACCAAAACCTTTTTTCTGTACCAGGCTGTAAACATGGTTATTTTAGCTCTACAGTTGAACATTTTAACATGGGCTTCTATGGTCATCTGCTTGCTTTAGGAGCTAACCACAAACAGTCATTCAAGGAACTGCAGCTTTTTCTTCTCATGGATCAAGGTTCAAGGTTCAAGGTTACTTTATTTGTACCAAAAGGTAAATTTGGTTTGGCAGTGAGTCACTCCATTCATAACAATCACATAACACATAAATACCGATAAAAAAAATACCATAAACTAATAAGAGAATCCAGCAGAACATCACCTGCTTCTAAATGAAAGGTTCTTTCAACAGCAACTATTTTATTTTTGCACCCTGGAGGTTGAGGCTCATTTTTAACCCATTTCTTCCTGTTCAGGGTCATGGAGGTAGAGTGGGGTGGGATTGAGGGGCTGGGGCATATCCTAGCTAAGGGCACCTCCACATATAGTGCGAATTTGGTTGAAGTGCGCATGAAGCAGGAATCGTATGAAAAAGATGTAAATTCGTAACTGCCTCGAAAGCCTCGTACACCTGTTGCTACAACAATTTGCGCCCACCAGCGGCTGAAAGACAGAGTGTGCATTGTGCAAGTCCATCGAACCCTCTTGCAGCAGGTGTTGGCCAAATTCTAGCTGACACACACGAACATCTAACAACGCATGTGGACACTCAGAACGTGTGGCCATTCACACTATCATCACGACAACAGCCAGCAGAGGGGAGGCACACTTACATGAGCTGCTGATATATGGATGTACAGATGGTGTGTTGGTGTGTGCGCTGAACTGACAGGGGGTGTGTCCACCCACAGCAGCACGTTGACAGGCTGTCCCAGGTGACAATGGACCATCAGATCATAACATGCAGTGGGCGATCTGACTGTCACGTCACCCACGTGAGCTCTGTTCTACATGGACACGCGGGGCCGGCTGGACACACTGGACGAATAGTTGTGGACATGATTTCAGCTCACTGCTTCATTAATGTCATTTCATGACTGTTCGTCTGTGACCATGGGCCATCTACAGAGGAACAGACAGTTCTTACTTGACAAGAGAGTGTTCTTTCATGGTGTGTGGTTATATTTTTTTTAAATACATCCATCTCTTTGTTGATTTCAGGCATTCTTTATAGGCCAGCAATGGTAGCTCAGTGGTAAAGTTTTGGGCTAGCAATCAGTAAAGTGCAGGTACGAATCCTGTGGGTGGCATGTATTTTTTTTCCACAGCAGCGGCGCGATGTGGTTACACATGCTCCAGTTGCTAGCATTCTTTTCGTGCACGACCGTGCACGAAACCGACCACATCGCGCTTATGTGAAATAAATAAAAAAATAAAAACCAGCTGGTACTGTGGGACCACATCGCGCCCTTATGTGAATATAAAAAAATAAACACCGCTGGTATGCGTGGAACCACATTGCGCCGCTTATATGAAATAAATAAAAAATAAAAACAGCCGGTACACCTGTGGGACCACATCACGCCGCTTATATGGAATAATTTTTTTATAAAAAAAAAAAGAAAACCTCACCCACCACTGGGTAACTTGCGCCTTTCAAAAGCTCTGATTGCCAGTCAGCGACTTTACCACTAGCTACGGAGCTGTTCTTTGAAAGCTACGGGAATCTGCTTCATATCAGGAGGACAAGGAAGTATTACAAAAAAAATTTAATCACACACCATATAAAAACACCACATTTATCAAGCGAGCAATACAAGTATGACCGTTGTGTTCCTCTGTAAATGACCCATGGTCACAGACATACAGTCATGAAATTACATGAATGAGGAGCAGTTCAGTCATCTCATTCATGTCCACATCTGCTGGTGCGTCTCCAACCGGGACGCAGGACACTGCATCATGTGGAACAGAGCTCACGTGGGTGACGTGACAGTGAGATCGCCTGCTGCATGTTCTGATCTGACAGTCCATTTCAACCTGGGAGCATCCTGTCCATGTATGCGCCATGCACGCGCTCGCTCGCTGCAGCACATCGCCACAGTTATATATGTTTTTATTTATGTCCACTTGATAACAGCAAATAGACACACACCAAAACCACATTCGTGTAGGACTTCCACAATTTGTTTGCAAGTACGAAAGTGATTGTCTGCAATCTGTTGTCATGCCAAGAGTGTGACTGGCCACACATTTTCTAAATGCCATGCGAGCGGTGTTAGATGTTCGCGCCTATCACCTGGAATTTGGCCGGCACTTGCCGTGAGAGGGTGCGAAGCGTTCGCACAGCACACTTTGTTTTAGGCGCTTATGTGCGCAAATAGATATAGCAACAGGTGTACGAGGCTTTGGAAGCAGGGATGACATTACACGGTTTGCACACGATTCCTGCATCATGTGCATAAAGTGTGCACTTCGTCCAAACTTTGCACTATGTGTGAAGGGGCCCTAAATGTCTTTCATTTTAATCAAGGTGTCACTGTTTTTGTTCTGTATTGCACCATATGAAAATAAATATAAGTGCCATCTACTATTTTATGGATAAACATTGAAAGAACAAAAGGATAAAGTTTTTAACTTTGAAGGGTAAAACATACTGATAGATGTTACCTTTGCAATTTTTTTCTTTATCTTTTTTCACTTTTCTTTTTTATTAAAGAAAACAGCGAGCGCTCTGGGCTATCATTTTGGATCTAGAACCAGGCTGAAAAAACAAGTGATTATTACTGTGTCATAGTGTCTTTGGTCTCCTTTCTAATTAGTAGTTGTAATAACTTGAGTCCTTTGGTGGATTGGCTGGACTCATTGGCCTCATTCTTGCTGTATTATTGATGGATTGAGCTGCAAATATGACAGAAATAAGTATTCTATATTTTGAGCCGTCTCTAAATAGAATTTATTAGATTTGTCTTTGTCCTTGTTTCCAAACCATATGAGAGTAGAGTGAATTCTCTTCATCCCTCTCTTCCCTCTCTCTGGTGTATGGGACAGCCTGATTGTGTCCAAGCATCCCATGGCTCGCACTATTTAAAGACTTGGCTCTTTACTTTCTTTTTGACACTCGTAGAGGGCAACTGTACAATGGATGTATGTGCTGACAAACATCTGGTCAATGCAATTTACATTTCTGCAGAAGTCCAGCATGTACCCAAAGCACAATAAGTAATTCTGTTTGTGGTGATACAAACGAAAGTAAAATAATATAAATGGCTGTTTTTAAATGAATTATTTCCAGGAGGGTTTTGTAGATAATTAATTTGAATGGGATTTTTTTTTTTTTTAAATGTCAGTTCAGCTGAGTACACGCAGTCATTATGATAAAGCCTAAAATTAATATATGAGCAGATTTGTTTGTTTGAAACCAGATCCCTGTTGAGACTCAAGCTGTCATTTTTTTTTTTTTTTTTTTTTGTCCTTTGGTTCATGTTGTATGGAATCCTGCACATGTTCAGGTTTTAAATCTGCAAAGTTCAACATCTTACCCCAAGTGACAAATTAACTGCAGCTTTGACTGAAGCAGTTCTCGACCCAGACCAGTGTGTGAGCTGAGACTCATGATCCAACCCAAACCCACTTATCAAAACATACTGTAGCTCCACACTTCTATTTACATGTATTTATTTTGTCTTTAAACCAGCATGCTGATTTAAATGCAGGCAAAGCGATAATTTATTCAGAACATAAAGGGAGATATAGTCCACCTGACACAAAGCTGTGCACTGTGTCAGTGTTAGTTTCCAGTCAGTGCAGTTGTTGTTTTCACACCCTACACTTAAGTTGTGTCAGTACTGTAGCATGTGTACTTGCACTCATCATGGGTATATTGGTGTGATTTCATTTACAGCATTTGCACCATAGACCTGGTCTAAAGTCAGTGCTGAGTTTTTTGTTTTTTTTTTCTATTATTTAAGTGCTGTAGTATTCAGGTACGCTTAACAATGGGGTTGGGAACAACCAATGGAAATCATTAGTCAACTACTCGGGTACCATTACTCATGGACAAGTCAACTACTTGACAATTAACCCAGCCTACAATTTAATTAGGTCAAATCAAAGCAGTGGAATGCCAAATGGACTTTTTTTAACCACAAAACTACAAATTGAAATCACAGCATTAACAAAATGCTTGAGGTAGCACGAGATGCAAGATATTGATTCATGATGGCTGCTGGTTCCTGATTGATGTCTGTCCTCAGTGAAGCACGCTCTGTAGTGGAACCCTGTCTCTGTTTTTGACAGTGTTGCAGGAAAATCTAAATTAAATGACGACATGAAAATGAATAGATTGCTCAGGCACTGTCTAGTCATTGTGGACTATTATGACAATTTGTCCCAACCCTACTTTACACAGCCAGTGTCACAGTGCACATACAGTCTACTGGTACACGCACAGGGATGTGTATTTATGACACAGTAGACAATGAAACAGGAATGTCAACAAAAACTAACAATGACATAAAAGTAAAAACAGGAAAATAGAAAATTTTAACATCTGTGGTTTATACAATTTTTTTATATTGGTTTCATCCTGCTAGGAAGGAGATCAGGTAGACAGCAGTGCACATGGGATAGAAGCTGCTTCATCTCAGGGGCACTGTTAAAGGGGGAAAAAAAATCTGAAGACAAAAAAATTCTGAAATTTTACAGAAAAAAATGACAGCTGTGGCTGCAAGAATAATTCCGTAAAAATGCAGTATAAATATGCAATATTTCCTGTGTGTGTGTATATATATATATATATATATATATATATATATATACAAGGTCTATTAGAAAAGTATCCGACCTTATTATTTTTTTCAAAAACCATATGGATTTGAATCACGTGTGATTACATCAGACATGCTTGAACCCTCGTGGGCATGCGAGAGTTTTTTCACGCCTGTCTGTTACGTCATTCGCCTGTGGGCAGTCTTTGAGTGAGGAGTCGCCCACCCTCTCGTCGATTTTTTCATTGTTTAGGAATGGCTCAGAGACTGCTGCTTTGTTTGATCAAAAAATTTTCAAAACTGTAAGGCACAACTGAGTGGACACCATTCAATAAATTCAGCTGGTTTTCGGTAAAAATTTTAACGGCTGATGAGAGATTTTGGTCTGGTAGTGTCGCCGTAAGGACGGCCCACGGCGCCTGACGGCGATCTGCGCTCCGATGCAGCAGCGTCTCGCTGTTTCAAGTTGAAAACTTCCACATTTCAGGCTCTGTTGACCCAGGAAGTCGTCAGAGAACAGAGAACTTTCAGAAGAAGTCGGCATGAGGAGTTTATTCGGACATTCCATTGTTAACGGACATTTTGTAATGAAAGAACGTGCGGGCAGAGTCGCATGTCGGGCCGGACCCGACCGCGGGGGGTCGCGACAGGAAAAACACCTCCGTTGGAAACCTTAACGGGCAAGTTGGAACATGCCCAAGCTGTTAAACAATTTCTCAGTTACTCACTTGTTGAAAGCCATCAAAAGCCGCCTGAATTTTACAAATGGCTTTCAACACGGAGGTGTTTTTCCTGTCGCAGCGCACACAGATTTGCCGAGTCGTCACGGAAACGACTCTGCGAATTTGCGCGCAAGTCTTTCATTAAAAAATGTCTTTAAACAGTGGAATGTCCGCATAAAGTCCTCATGCCGGCCTCTTCTGAATCTTCTTCACGACATCCTGGGTGAATTAAGCCTTAAATTAGGATGTTTTCAGCTCGAAACAGGCCGACGATGGCGCCTGGAAGCGCTGCAGGACGTCCTGCTCTGTGGGAAGTCCTTACACCGACAGAAACACCCCATAGTCTCTCATCAGCCGTTAAACTTTTCACCGAAAACCAGCATAATTTCTCGAATAGTGTCCACTCGGATATTCCTCACAGGTCCAGAAAAAATTTTGATAAAGCAACGCGCCGTCTCGAGCAGCGTGTGAAAAAAGGAATTCAGCCGAGAGGGTGGGACCACAGCTCACTCAAGGCCTGCCCACAGGGAAATGACGTCACTGACACACGTGAAAAAACTCACACATGCGCACGAGGGTTCAAGCATGATTGGTGTAATCGCACGTCATTCAAATCCATATAGTTAAAAAAAAAATAAAAGTGTCGGTTTCTTATCTAATAGACCTCGTATTTCCTGTGTGTGTGTGTGTAATATATATATATATATATATATATATTATATATATATATATATATATATATCCTTGGTTTCAATATCAAAAGTCACATGAATAATTTTACAATTTTGAAGAAAAAGAATCTGCAAAAGAGAAAAAAAAAACTTGAGTTTCTGCAACTGTAGATACCAAAATTGTAAAATTATTCATGTGACTTTTGATATTGAAACCAAGGAGTGTTTTTGGTTTCACCCGCAGGGTGTGTGCGTGTGTGTGTGTGTGTGTAAATTTATTAAAAATAAAAAATAAGCAAGCACACAAATTCTTCTTCAAAAACAACAGATACTTTTTTACAGTGTAGCAATTGCACCTGCAAATGATCCCCTCACACCCTTTGACAGCCATTGTAAAAGGAAAGTGGACTTGAAGACACCCCAAATGCTTTTTCCTTTGCTACTTTGTCTTCAGATGTCATTGTTTTGCTTGGTCCTCATGTATGACTCCAAAGTAAAGTCAGGACAACATAAACATATCTCATAAAAATAAATACTTATTTAGAATGCAAGAACAGAAACTCTATTTTATACACAAAGAGGACAAATTAATGACGAAACAGAGTTTATGAGCAAGTAAGTCCCAATTATTCTTGTTGAATGTGTATTACTCACAAAAATTAATAAACCAAACCAAGGAATGTTCTCAGTATCATTTTTAGTGGGTTGTCCCTGCAACATTGTGGAGTTACAGAATCAACAAGTCTCTGTTTCCTGTCTAAATAGGCTTTTCGTTTGACTTTGCAAAGTTAACCATGTAACTCAGAAACCTTTCTTCTTCACGTATCACTCAGTCATTGTCATCTGTTTTGTATAACGCCCTCGCCTCTCTTTCTTTTCCTATATCCTTCAGGTCGCCCACTCCCTCCAACCTCTTCCTCCTCCCTGCTCCCACCGTCCCTTCCTTCCTCCTCCTCTGCCCCTCATCACCCCTCCCCAGGACCATCTCCACCGATCAGGGAATGCCAGGTGCCCCTGCTGGAGAAAAACTCCACCCACTCTCACCTGGAGCCCCATGCAGATGACTCATACTTGCTCCGGGCCCAGCCGTCCTCCACGGGTAAGACCCCATGCATTTGTCTTTTTATTCCATCATTTTTATTCATACTACTGTATTTGTCAGTATATAGTCTCTCACATCTAATTGGGTCTGGACAGATGCTATTCTTGTAGCCATCGTTTCAGCATTTACTTATTTATTTGTCTGTTTGTTTGTTTTTTTATTACATTCTTTTCAGTTTGCCCATGAAGCATTTACTGTTTCAATTCTAAAAGTAGGATGATATATGATTTTTATCTTGGGGACATAGTGACCCAAGAACCTTGTTGACTTTTGGATCAAAAGGTCAAAGGTCAAGATTACTGGAACATACTTTGTAAAAAAAATCTTGTTAGAACAGTTATTTCTGTCCTAACTGCCTGATTGACAACAGAGCATATGTGTTAGACAAGGTGACCCCAAGACGTCTGCTGATTTTGGGGTCAAAAGGTCAAATGTCAAAATCACTGAACTGTACTTTGTAAAACCTTCTGCAGAAAAGTAGCACTTGTTAGACTATAGCTATTTTGTCCATATCCAAAATTGTGCTTGCTCTGTAAGACATCCTCACTGAGTCCATCTGAGCCAGAAATCCATATTGTGATGGGGCTAATTTCTGCTGTCAGTAAACTCACGCCACTCTGTGTGACTTCCACCATGGGAGTCAGAAAAAATAGGCCAGTGACAATGCTCCAACTACTGGTGCTAAGAAATTAAGCCAGTGTAGAAGTGACAAATCTTGCAGTTTCTTGAATACCCCCCGTAGAAGCCCATGTTAAAATGCCAAACTTTACAACAGAATTAAATGTGTTTACAGCCTGGTAGAGAAAGTAGTTTTGGTCTAAACAGCAAATTTTCCCATCCATTGCAACCATCAGTGGGGAGCATTTTAAGCCATAAAATTATGAATAATTAGGGATGTGGTGGCATTGTGCAACAGCGAGGTTGTACCAGAAAGCACTGCTAGCAGTAGCTTCTGGTGCCTGTGTGTTGTGACCTGTCCCAGCAGTCATTGGATGAGATGCATGAAACACCCTGGACAGACAACACATTCACACTCTCGTTCACACCTACGGTCAATTTAGAGTCACCAGTTCATTTAACCTCTATGTCTTTAGAACTGGGAGGAAGCCAGAAACACAGAGGGATCCCACACCAACACAGGAAGAAAATGCAAACTCCACAAGGAAAGGACCAGGTCAAAAGTAAACCTAGGTCTTTCTTGGTTTGAGGCAACCATACTAACCATTAAACCACTATGCTGCCCTCCAGTATTCCCACTGAGTTAAATATATTATATATATTTACATTTTAGCTTTGTTGCCACAAATTAGCGGGTATCAAGTGGTTTGTGAGATTATCTCCAGTTACTCACTGGAGGCTGAGGCAATGTGCCAGTCATAATGTTTAATCAGGCACATGTCATCCTTTAGGGCCCCTTCACACACAGTAGGAATAAGTACAAATCAGGGCGAATCACGGCAGAACAGCTCGTATGAGCAAACCATGAAAACACTGAGCCAACGGGCAGGCATGAACGATGCCACTGCGGCGGATTGGTGCACGCGACATGAGCGTGCATGAAACTGTTGCAGCGGGAACACAGTGCGAGCAGCTGGAGCATGTATAACCACATCGCGTAGCTGCTGACAAAAAAAATATATGCCACCCATGGGATTCGAACCTGCAATTTACAAAAGCTCTGATTGCCAGCCAGAATCTTTACCACTGCGCTACCATCGCTGGCCTGTAAAAGGTGCGGAAAAATGCCTGAAATCAACAAGGAGATGGATGTATTTAAAAAAAATAAAACCACACACCATAAAGAGCACTGCATTTTATTGAATCCCTCTTATCAAGCGGAGAATACAAGTATGAACCGTCTGTTCCTCTGTAGATGACCCATGGTCACAGACGTACAGTCATGAATCAAATCAAAATCAAATCAGTTTTATTTATATAGCGCCAAATCACAACAAACAGTTGCCCCAAGGCGCTTTATATTGTAAGGCAAAGCCATACAGTAATTACGGAAAAACCCCAACGGTCAAAACGACCCCCTGTGAGCAAGCACTTGGCGACAGTGGGAAGGAAAAACTCCCTTTTAACAGGAAGAAAACCTCCAGCAGAACCAGGCTCAGGGAAGGGGCAGTCTTCTGCTGGGACTGGTTGGAGGCTGAGGGAGGAGAACCAGGAAAAAGACATGCTGTGGAGGGGAGCAGAGATCAATCACTAATTGATTAAATGCAGAGTGGTGCACTACAGAGCAAAAAGAGAAAGAACACTCAGTGCATCATGGGAACCCCCCAGCAGTCTAAGTCTGTAGCAGCATAACTAAGGGATTGTTCAGGGTCACCTGATCCAGCCCTAACTATAAGCTTTAGCAAAAAGGACAGCTTTAAGCCTAATCTTCAAAGTAGAGAGGGTGTCTGTCTCCCTGATCCGAATTGGGAGCTGGTTCCAGAGGAGAGGAGCCTGAAAGCTGAAGGCTGCTTCCCATTCTACTCTTACAAACCCTAGGAACTACAAGTAAGCCTGCAGTCTGAGAGCGAAGCGCTCTATTGGGGTGATATGGTACTATGAGGTCCCTAAGATAAGATGGGACCTGATTATTCAAAAACCTTGTAAGTAAGAAGAAGAATTTTAAATTCTATTCTATAATTAACAGGAAGCAATGAAGAGAAGCCAATATGGGTGAGATATGCTCTCTCCTTCTAGTCCCCCGTCAGTACTCTAGCTGCAGCATTTTGAATTAACTGAAGGCTTTTCAGGGAACTTTTAGGACAACCTGATAATGAGTTACAATAGTCCAGCCTAGAGGAAATAAATGCCATGAATTAGTTTTTCAGCATCACTCTGAGACAAGACCTTTCTAATTTTAGAGATATTGCGGCAAATGCAAAAAAGCAGTCCTACATATTTGTTTAATATGCGCATTGAATGACATATCCTGATCAAAAATGACTCCAAGATTTCTCACAGTATTACTAGAGGTCAGGGTAATGCCATCCAGAGTAAGGATCTGGTTAGACATGTTTCTAAGATTTGTGGGGCCAAGTACAATAACTTCAGTTTTATCTGAGTTTAAAAGCAGGAAATGAGAGGTCATCCCTGTCTTTATGTCTGTAAGAGAATCCTGCCGTTTAGCTAATTGGCTGTGTGTGTCCTCTGTTTTCATGGATAGATAAGCTGGGTATCATCTGCGTAACAATGAAAATTTAAGCAATGCTGTCTAATAATACTGCCTAAGGGAAGCATGTATAAAGTGAATAAAATTGGTCCTAGTGTTGTGAAAGTGTAGTGACATGGACCCACAACAGGGGGCGGAAATGAACGGTCAATAGATGAGCCAAAAAATAACAATTTAATGTTGTGAAGGAGCACAACGAACATACAGACAATCTCAGAATATGATTACAGTCAATCCAAAAAGGTGACGTGTGGGCAGGCTCGAGGATAGAAGACGTCTGTCCTGAGAAGAGCCGGAACCACACGATTTCCGCCGCCACCGAACCTGGTGAATACTGGAGCCGCCAAGTCCCGAATTCCCAGGTGATCACCGTCCCCGACTGTCGGCTCTGGTACTGCTGGTGAAGAACAAAGACAGTCCAGTGTGGGTGTGTGTACACCCTGTAACAACAACGGTGGGAATGCCACCTCCACCTCTCACTCAATATTCTGTAGAGTACCGCAGTGATTCCTCAGGGGAAAAGAGTGCCGTCCTGCACTCACTCAGCTTCCACAGAAAGAGGAACCGGTACTCCTGCAAACACTCACAATATACAGATATACTGCAAAACACAAACGGCTAAGTCTATTACCTCCAAAGAAGTACGATATCTCGGCAACGAGGTGGAGATGACGTCTGGTCTTTATGGAGTGAGATGATGTAGAGTAGATGGGTGACAGCTGTCAAGAGATAATGAGTGACAGCTGTCACCCCCGGCTGTGTCCCGTGGCAGACAGCACCCTCTCGTGCCTGAAGCCCGCACTTCAGGCAGGGCGCCCACTGGTGGTGGGCCAGCAGTACCTCCTCTTCAGCGGCCCACACAACACCTAGCACAGAACCTTGTGCAACTCCATAATTAACCTTATTCTGTGAAGACGATTCCCCATTTACATGAACAAATTGTAATCTATTAGATAAATATGATTCAAACCACCGCAGCACAGTGCCTTTAATACCCTATGGCATGCTCTAATCTCTGTAATAACATTTTATGGTCAACAGTATCAAAGCAGCACTGAGGTCTAACAGAACAAGCACAGAGATGAGTCCACTGTCTGGGCCATAAGAAGATCATTTGTAACCTTCACTAATGCTGTTTCTGTACTATGATGAATTCTAAACCCTGACTGAAAACTCTTCAAATAGACCATTCTATGCAGATGATCAATTAGCTGTTTTACAACTACCCTTTCAAGAATTTTTGAGAGAAAGGAAGGTTGGAGATTGGCCTATAATTAGCTAAGATAGCTGGGTCAAGTGATGGCTTTTTAAGTAATGGTTTAATTACTGCCACCTTAAAAGCCTGTGGTACATAGCCAACTAACAAAGATAGATTGATCATATTTAAGATTGAAGCATTAAATAATGGTAGGGCTTCCTTGAGCAGCCTGGTAGGAATCGGGTCTAATAGACATGTTGATGGTTTGGAGGAAGTAACGAATGAAAATAACTCAGACAGAACAATCGGAGAGAAAGAGTCTAACCAAATACCGGCATCACTGAAAGCAGCCAAAGAGAACGATATGTCTTTGGGATGGTTATGAGTAATTTTTTTTCTTAATAGTTAAAATTTTATTAGCAAAGAAAGTCATGAAGTCATTACTAGTTTAAAGTTAAAGGAATACTCGGCTCAATAGAGCTCTTTGTCAGCCTGGCTACAGTGCTGAAAAGAAAACCTGGGGTTGTTCTTATTTACTTCAATTAGTGCTGAGTAGTAAGATGTCCTAGCTTTACGGAGGGCTTTTTTATAGAGCAACAGGACTCTTTTTCCAGGCTAAGTGAAGATCTTCTAAATTAGTGAGACACCATTTCCTCTCCAACTTACGGGTTATCTGCTTTAAGCTACAGTTTGTGAGTTATACCACAGAGTCAGGCACTTCTGATTAAAGCTCTCTTTTTCAGAGGAAGCTACAGCATCCAAAGTTGTCCTCAATGAGGATATAAAACTATTGACTAGATAATCTATCTCACTGACAGAGTTTAGGTAGCTACGCTGCCCTGTGTGGTATATGGCATTGGAGAACATAAAGAAGGAATCATATCCTTAAACCTAGTTAAAGCGCTTTCTGAAAGACTTCTACTGTAATGAAACTTATTCCCCACTGCTGGGTAGTCCATCAGAGTAAATGTAAATGTTATTAAGAAATTATCAGACAGAAGGGGGCTTTCAGGGAATACTGTTAAGTCTTCAATTTCCATACCATAAGTCAGAACAAGATCTAAGGTATGATTAAAGTGGTGGGTGGACTCATTTACATTTTGAGCAAAGCCAATCGAGTCTAACAATAGATTAAATGCAGTGTTGAGGCTGTCATTCTCAGCATCTGTGTGGATGTTAAAATCGCCCACTATAATTATCTTATCTGAGCTAAGCATTAAGTCAGACAAAAGGTCCGAAAATTCGACCAGGTGGATGATAGATAATAACAAATAAAACTGTTTTATGGGACTTCCAATTTGGATGGACAAGACTAAGAGTCAAGCTTTCAAATGAATTAAAGCTCTGTCTGGGTTTTTGTTTAATTAATAAGCTGGAGTGGAAGATTGCTGCTAATCCTTCCCCTCGGCCCGTGTTACGAGCGTTCTGGCAGTTAGTGTGACTCAGGGGTGTTGACTCATTTAAACTAACATATTCATCCTGCTGTAACCAGGTTTCTGTAAGGCAGAATAAATCAATATGTTGATCAATTGTTATATCATTTACTAACAGGGACTTAGAAGAGAGAGATCTAATGTTTAATAGACCACATTTAACTGTTTTAGTCTGTGGTGCAGTTGAAGGTGCTATATTATTTTTTCTTTTTGAATTTTTATGCTTAAATAGATTTTTGCTGGTTATTGGTGGTCTGGGAGCAGGCACCGTCTCTACGGGGATGGGGTAATGAGGGGATGGCAAGGGGAGAGAAGCTACAGAGAGGTGTGTAAGACTACAACTCTGCTTCCTTGTCCCAACCCTGGATAGTCACGGTTTGGAGGATTTAAGAAAATTGGCCAGATTTCTAGAAATGAGAGCTGCTCCATCCAAAGTTGGATGGATGCCGTCTCTCCTAACAAGATCAGGTTTTCCCCAGAAGCTTTGCCAATTATCTATGAAGCCCACCTCATTTTTTGGACACCTCTCAGACAGCCAGCAATCCAAGGAGAACATGCGGCTAAACATGTCACTCCCGGTCCGATTGGGGAGGGGCCCAGAGAAAACTACAGAGTCCGACATTGTTTTTGCAAAGTTACACACCGATTCAATGTTAATTTTAGTGACCTCCGATTGGCGTAACCGGGTGTCATTACTGCTGACGTGAATTACAATCTTACCAAATTTATGCTTAGCCTTAGCCAGCAGTTTCAAATTTCCTTCAATGTCGCCTGCTCTGGCCCCTGGAAGACAATTGACTATGGTTGCTCGTGTCGCTAACTTCACATTTCTCAAAACAGAGTCGCCAATAACCAGAGTTTGTTCCTCGGCGGGTGTGTCACCGAGTGGGGAAAAAACGGTTAGAAATGTGAACGGAAGTCACCCAGTCGGCCTGCTTTCCCGGCTGCTCGGGATCCGCTGGAGGGGAACTAACGGCGGCTAAGCTACCTTGGTCTGCACCGACTACAGGGGCCTGGCTAGCTGTAGGATTTTCCAAGGTGCGGAGCCAAGTCTCCAATTCGCCCAGCCTGGCCTCCAAAGCTACGAATAAGCTACACTATTACAAGTACCGTTACTGCTAAAGGAGGCCCAGGAATAACTAAACATTTCACACCCAGAGCAGAAAAGTGCGGGAGAGACAGGAGAAGCCGCCATGCTAAACCGGCTAAGAGCTAGTAGCTGTGCTAGCTAGTGGATTCCTAAAAACACACAAAGTGAATAATGTGTAAATAATGTAGAGGTGACTCAGCAGAGGGAGTGCTTTAGTTAAGACACGTTAAGATTACACTGTGAAACAAATCGTTATCTAGTTACCTAGATCAATCTAACTGTGCAGATTAAACAGCTAACAGATACAGCAAAACACCGCTGTGCTCCGGAACAGGAAGTGATACAATACCGCAGTGAGAGCCAACCACCAGTAGAGGCAGTAGAGGAAATGACATGAATGGAGCAGTGCACTCTTATTATGTCCACATCTGCTGGTCCGCGTGTCCAGCCAGCCTCCTGCGCGCAATATACCGCCCAACACGCATGTCTTGTGGACGGCGTGCCACATGACAGACACCGCGTCATGTGGAACAGAGCTCACGTGGTGACGTGACATTCAGCTCGCCTGCTGCGTGTTATGAGCTGACGGTCCGTATCACTTGGGTAGCCTGTCCATGTGTGCACTGTGTGCGCTCTCCAGCCCGTCACAAAAGCGATCTATGATTTTATGTATTTTATTTATTACACAGGTAACCTCTCAACCAATTTATGCGTGTGCCAGGATTTAGGTGGAGTCAGGTACTGACATGGTGACCATAATTGGAACTACCGCATTAGCATTTACATTAATGTCAGTTTTTGTAAATGTCCCTCTATACACCACCACTATTGATTTAAAAATGAAAGACTCAATGGACAAAATAAATAAATGGATTACTGTTCATACAAATCATCAATTTTACAGCCAGTATTCTTGGGGCAAATCTTACAGAATTACAGTAGACAGAGTTAATATACAGTACTATACTTTTGTATTTCTTATGGTTGATGTAAATGATGTCCAAAACATTTTTAGTGACTTGGAAATGCCCATGCATCTATCCTGTGACTTGTCTGAAGAAAACTGGCTGTGATGCTTTTTAACAATAATCCTTATATTGTGGAAATTGCAATCACACGATGGATGGATCGATGCGATGGATGAAAGGAGAAGCAACAATTTCCCATTCTGACAATGCAACGGCGTGTAATTTATTTCTCTTTTGGGTCATACAACACACAGACTTCATAGAACAGCTTGGTCCCATCAACTAACTACACAGGGGTCCTGGTGAGAAAACACTTTGGTGTGCGCTTCACACATGTCAGTGTATGTCACATGCATAACAGGAACAAACATTGGCCATTACCCACACAGGGTTCTGACGGGAAACAGGAACAAACATTTCCCATTACCCACGCATGAGTCATGACGGGAAAACATTAAAGTGGCCGAAACACTTTGATATGCGCTGAGCATATCACAAGCAAAACAGGGAACCACAGGTGACAACACTTGCTATGGTGACTTATGTCCACAATGTCCATTACGTGTTGAACACCCATCACAATATATAGCTTGCCTAATTACTTATGGACTCTGAAAAAACATGAACTATGTATTACAGATAGCTGTGTTTCCTTAATGGTTAAGGCAATGTTTTTGTTAGATCCTCTGAATTAACAGTGAAAGTCCACACGCTATCAGCACATCAGCATTATTTTATTTTAGCTCTATTGTTTTCTGTCCAAATACTTATTGGCCTGACGGTAAGAAGCTATAACGAAACATTTATTTTTGACTTGTAAATATATTTTTATGTATTATCTGTGCACTACCTTGAGAATATACAGCTTTGTCACTGTTGCTGGAATTGTAACTTTGTTTTAGGCTCTGCTGTGTGAATGAATGGAATATTAAAATGTCATTCAAACCATAAAACTCAGTCCAACACAGATGCATGTTCAAACATTAAACCAATTTTAAAGAAAACATTCTCTGTACCTGCAGATGTTTGTTCCTCGTGCAACCAAAACCTTTTTGAAGCAGATCATTTATAATCTGTTACTAGATTACATTTTCAAATAATCCTCCCACCTTTGTCTGCTATTTCTGAGAAATAATGATGCAAGTGGAAGAAAGCCTGACACTCACAGCAGCACAGATTGGTTGGTTTGACGGCACGTAAGTGTGTTTGTACTCATTTTCTGGGAGGCATTAATAATCCAGCAGAAAGTGAAAGATAGGGGATGATGAGTTTTAAGTGACGAAAGAAAAATCGGTGGAGCAGACACAAACTAGCAAACTAGTTTGAATTTCTCTCTCTCTCTCTCTCTCTCTCTCTTTATATATATAGAGTGAGAGAGAGAGAGACTCGTGTGTGTGTGTGTGTGTGTGTGTGTGTGTGTGTGTGTGTGTGTGTGTGTGTGTGTGTGTGTGTGTGTATATATATATATATATATATATATATATATATATATATATATGTGTGTGTGTGTGTGTCAACTGTACTCATAGTGACCTATGAGTCACAGGTGATTCATGCCATTAAGGATGTATACAATTATAATATTTTTGCAATAATTTGCTGCTCCTTTATATTTTAAATTAACCCTCAAGCAGCCGAGTTATTGTATGACTGAGTGGGGTCATTTATGACCAAATTGACTTTGTATTGGAATAGTTCTATATAAATGATTGTTTTAGGAATCTACAATACACTCCCTAATATAGTTGTCCATCATCTAATGTAGTAAAGCATGGAATTTGATCTTTATTTTCCCAAAAAGTAGGCAAAAAACACATCTCGTCTGTTACACCATGTAAAGTGCACGTTACATTTATTTCTTTGCATTTTATTTCCTTGCATTTTATTTCGTTGCATCAAAAATGAAAACAATACATCATAAAAAGTAAAGTTTCATTGAGTACAATATGTATTACAACATGGTAGGATAGTTACAGCATCACAATATTCCATAACAACTCTGTATCAGGGTGGTCTGACATCTCAGAGGTATAATCTTCACGGTCTGATCCTGACTCATCTCCGTCAATGGAATTACATTCATCCTCACTCTAATCATCAAAAATCACTTTTGATGCTTGTGCAGCTGTAAATCTTACTATTCTGGCTCTGTTGGCCATGCTTCCCTACTAAACAGTAAAATATAATGATTACAGTTGGCAAATTACAATACCTTCTGAAGCTATGATGTCGAAAATCTCATAGATCCCCCGGGGTCATAAGTGACCCCACACAAGTTTGGATAATAGTTGCCACACAGATCAGCTGATCCTTGCAAAATTCTATGAGCACATGCAGGACAAATAGTTTGACAAATTTGTGGTAGGAAACCTTTTTTCCATTTGAATTGGAGGAATGGTGCACAAACATACATGCCTGGGGTCGTAAATATCCCCACTCGGTTGCTTGAGGGTTAAAAAGGGAGCAACACAGTGGAAACATTTGACAAACCAGGACAGTAACATGAGCAAATAACTTGGGCTGCCCTGATTGATCAGGTTTTTGTTTTTGTTTAGTTTTTGTTTTGTTTTTGCCATGATCCCAACCAAATAATTTAATACAGCATATGAGGTCTGTCAATAAAGTAACAGCCCTTTTTATTTTTTTCAAAAACTATATGGATTTCATTCATATGTTTTTACGTCAGACATGCTTGAACCCTCGTGCGCATGCGTGAGTTTTTCCACGCCTGTCGGTTACGTCATTTGCCTGTGAGCACCTTGGGAAGGAGTGGTCCCGCCCCCTCGTCGGATTTTCATTGTCTGGAAATGGCGGAATGAAAAGGACTTTTTTTCCATCAGAATTTTTTCAGAAGCTGTTAGAAACTAGCAGCTGGAAACCATTCGAAAAATGTATCTGGCTTTCGGTGAAAATTTTACGGGCTTCACAGAGAATAAGGACTGTTACTACAGCTTTAAGGACCCCTTTAAGGACGCTCGGCGCGCCGCACTCCGAGCTGCGACGACGCGGCACAAGCCACCGGACCATTTCTAAATGGATGGCTCTGTGGATACGAGACCATCGTGTGCTCTTTCTCTGATTATCACAAGAGCTGGACATAAGCCATTTTCCAGCAGATTTCACTTTTAACAAGAGATTTTGTCATGGAAAGCCGCGGAGGCTTCGCGCGTAAAGACCAATTCACTTTGGAAGCGAGACAAAGGAACACCTCTGTTTCGGTGTGTCAGAGGACAAGTTTGGACATGTCTATCTCGGCTTTCAATGCTTACCAGTCCAGTAAGTATCAGAGAAATTGTGGAGAAAAAAAAAATCTCCTTTAACAGTGGAATATCCGGATAAAATGCTGAAACCGACTTCTTCTGAAACTTCTCTGTTCTCTCACGACGTCCTGGATCAATAGAGCCTGAAATGTGGAGGTTTTCAGCTTGAAACAGGCTGACGACGGCGCCTGGGAGTGCTGCGCGATGTCCCACTATGTGGGAAGTCCTTAAAGCGACAGTATCGCCTCAAAATCTCTCATCAGCCGTTAAAATTTTCACCGAAAACCAGCTTAATTTTTCGAACCGTCTCCACTTCGATGTGCCTCACAGGTTTAGAAAAAATTTTGATCAAACAAAGCACCAGTCTCTCAGCAACTTCTCAGACAAAGAAATTCCGATGAGGGGCTGGACGACTCCTCCCACAAGGAGTGCTCACAGGCGGATGACGTCACCGACAGGCGTGGAAAAACTCACGCATGCGCACGAGGGTTCAAGCATGTCTGATGTAAAAACATATGAATGAAATCCATATAGTTTTTTAAAAAAATAGAAAGGACCTATACTTTATTGACAGACCTCGTATATATGCTTGACATTTTAACAGCTCTGCCATGCATTAAGAAAAACACCTAACCTGCTCCTTGTGGTTTTATAAACTTTTAAGAAATTAGGTAAACATATTTTTTATGTGGCTCATTAATTCTACTTACTGTCAGATATTAGTTGCAAAACTAGGACAGAGAAATATTGAGTGAATGACATTTCAGTTGTTAAAAATACATTTATTATTATTATTATTGGTAGTGGTGGTGGTAATGGCAGTAGCAATGGCATTAGTAGTCATAGTTGTTGTAGTCATAGTAGTATGTACAAAAAATTCTTTAAAATGTCTTAAAAAGTGGACCTTTGTTGTAAGGGGGAGGTATAAGACCGTCGCTCCTCTCACTACACACCTGTATAGAATTTGTAAGAATGAGGAAAACACACAATGATGAGAAAATATTGTTTATTTATTTTAAAAGCACTACCTGATTGACCAGTGAGAAGAGCATATATTACAGCATATATATATATATATGTGTGTGTTGTAATATATGCATACATGGTGATGGTCTTTAACCACGCTGTTGTAACACGTGCAGAATGTGGCTCGGCATTGTCTTGCTGAAATAAGCAGTGACGTCCCTGAAAAAGACTGTGCTTGGATGGCAGCATGTGCTCCAAAACCTGGATGTACTTTTCAGCATTGATGGTGCCATCACAGATGTGTAAGTTGCCCATGCCATGGGCACTAACACACCCCCATACCATCACAGATGCTGGCTTTTGAATTTAGCGCTGATAACAATCTGGATGGGTTTTTTCCTCTTTTGTCCGGAGGACACGCTGTTCATGATTTCCAAAAACAATTTGAAATGTGGACTCATCAGACCACAGCACATTTTTCCACTTTGCGTCTGTCCATTTCAAATGAGCTTGGGCCCAGAGAAGGTGGCGGTGTTTCTGGATGTTGTTGATGTTTGGCTTTCACTTTGCACAGTAGAGTTTTAACTTGCACTTGTAGATGTAGTGACGAACTGTGTTAACTGACAATGGTTTTGTGAAGTGTTCCTGAGCCCACACGGTAAGAGCCTTTACACAATGTTGGTTTTTAATGCAGTGCCACCTGAGGGATTGAAGGTCATGGGCATTCAGTGTTAGTTTTCGGCCCTGCTGCTTACATGTAGAAAGTTATCCAGATTCTCTGAATTTTCTGATTATATTATGGACTGTAGATGATGGAATGCCTAAATTCCTTGCAATTGAACGTTAAGAGACATTGTTCTTAAACTGTTGGACTATTTTTTTCACACAGTTGTTCACAAAGTGGTGATCCTCGCCCCATCTTTGCTTGTGAACGGCTGAGCCTTTTGGGGATGCTCCTTTTATACCCAATCATGAGTGTCCTCAGTTTCCAAACGCTTATTGAGTGTTGTTAGAAGGAACAGTGATGTAACACAGTGGTAAACATACCACTATCCCAGCTTGTTTGAAGTGTGTTGCAGGCATCCATTTCACAATGAGCAAATATTTGCACAAAAACAATAAAGTTTATCAGTTTGAACATTAAATATCTTTTCTCTGTGGTGTATTCAATTGAATATAGCTTGAAGAGGATTTGCAAATCATTGTATTCTGTTTTATTTACATTTTACACAACGTCCCAACTTCATTGGAACTGAGGTTGTACTTGCAACACTTCTTATATGGGATCTGAGCAAATCAGGCCCTTGGTGCATATCTGAAGCAAAGGAGAGTGAAACATGTTTGTAAAATGTGCACGGCTCCAGACAGCACGCTGGCTAGTATCACTGCACCAGCACTGCGCTTCAGAGTGAGACTGAGCATGTATGGTTGATGATCTGTGTGAATAAAATAGACTTTTTGCATATTTAAAATGAAGAGAACTGTTATTGTGCATTTAAAACAACACCACGACTCTGTGGCAAACCCAGTAGCAGCGCTCTACTTGGCACCATGCATACAAAGCAAAAGGAAACATACACTGATTCAGTGACTTTGGTTTAATTTTTCCAATGCAGTCTATCAAAATAATGTCTTGATTGGTTTTGATTCCAATCACTTTGCTCAGATTAGGACACCATTACAAATAAAACAGAAAACAGTGTCTGTGTCGACAATGAGGATGCCACAAAGATGGTGACAGGAAAACAAAATAAAACAACAAACATTCTTAACAAAGAAGGTGCTCATGATGATAATCAGTAATCATAGAAATATGGAGTTTTACACATGATGAACATCACTGAGTAATGCACATGTGCATGCCTGCATAGCTATAAATTATGTGCAGGGTACATTACATATAATAAAAGGGATGTGGCCTCTGTGTTTGTGTATCCGGAGCATCACTTGAAAACCAGAAAGAGCTGACTTTTGTCCTTTGGCATACATATTTGTTTTTTCATGAGGATTCAAGTTGTGAAAACAGCAAGGTGATTGGATCAAAACATACTTCCACAATAAGACTTTATTTTTCAAAATAAAAGCCTGTGAGGTTGCTGCATTCATCAGTCTGTCCATCCTTTAACATCCCAGACAGCAGATTCAAATCTGGACATGTTCTGTTTGTATGTGACCCCAAACCCAGAATTAACATGTTCACAATCAGGCAAAAAGAAAAAAAAGATCTCATGTGAACAGTCACAGCACAAATATGAAACTTTAGTTGTTTGTCATTTCTTTACACAGAATATTGTACTGTTTAACCCTCTGGGGTCCAAGGGCATTTTTTGGACAGTTCGCTCGCCTGACATAAATGTTTTATTATTGCTGATCTCAGAAGCTAAGCAGTGCGGGATCTGCTTAGTACTTGAATGGGAGACTTCTTTGTAACACCAGTGGCTGTGTGTGTTTCTCCAGGTAACACTGGAGTTGCATCAGGAATGGCATCCGGCGTAAAACCTGTGCCAAATATCAATGTGGATCTGGTTGTATCCGCTGTGGCGACCCCGAACACAACCATAAAAGCCAAGAATTTGTTCTATACAATATCAGTACTTTAAAAATGGAGCATAACTGTAAACACATTTTCCACAAAAGTTAGCTGTCCTCCATAGTACACATAGTATAGTACAAACGACCACATCTAGAACCCGTGGTTCTCCACAGGTCAGCGTCCTAGTCGGGTATATTGAGATATGTGATCACTTGAATGAGGAGATGCATCGATGCCACATAGCCCTCAAACCACAGTCGCGGCCTCACCTCACACAGGGGGCCCAAATCTTTAGTAACTGGCATAAGTTGCAGAGCACCCCCACCCCTGATTGTGAGGACATGCACCACAATGGGACAAGTGCCACGCAGGACTGAACCCTGCAGAGAAAACTTTCCAATAACCTCCCAATCAATTCCCCACTCCCAATACTGCCTGGGACCAACCATTGTGGCACAATCAAAGTCATTCTGAGTTCCATTGCACACCCCCCTCAGGTCGAAGTCCACTCACCAGAGCCAGTGGGAAGACGCCCTCCAGCCACCGGTGTCAGTCATGTACCAAATCCATTCACAGAGGAGGTTACCAGACAGTCCCCAGCACACAACCAACAGGGTGTCCTCTGCACCCAAAGACAAAGTACTAAACTCTTAGCTTTCTTTGCTGGACACGTCTGGTTTGCTTATGTCAGCATCTCGCCACTATCTTTCCCATATTCACATGCACTCAGATGCATGCGCTCTCAGTCACGGGTTTGCTCATCAGCATACACATTTATTTTCAACAATTAGATGCTCTGGGCCAACTTCTTCCTCGCTCTCTGTCTCTGTCTCTGTTTTCTCACTTTGTCTCTGTCACTCACTATATTTCCTCGTTCCTCCATTCCTGTGTACATCTGCACTTGTAATCAGCAGATATATTTAGCAGAGGCCTGATGGGAGGGAGCGGGTGGGCAGAGAAGTCCTAATGTGATTTTTGGTGGAATACAATCTATTGTTAATGGCGTTAGGCTCTCCTTTGATCCAGTATAAATCTTCATTAGGGAAGGCCGGGGTCCCAGGTTCAAGAGCAACGTGATTAGGAGGCTTT
This sequence comes from Thalassophryne amazonica, assembly GCF_902500255.1. Taxonomy (NCBI): domain Eukaryota; kingdom Metazoa; phylum Chordata; class Actinopteri; order Batrachoidiformes; family Batrachoididae; genus Thalassophryne; species Thalassophryne amazonica. Next base: position 13,104,145 of record NC_047113.1, on the reverse strand, counting down.
TAAAATGACGTTACATCAGCCTTCTAATTGGTTTACTGTTTGCTGGGGCAACATCAATCATTAGCCCAGTAACCACACAGCAAATAAATTCACTCTGCCACTGACACCCTAATGGCAGACGCTGGCAAAGAGGGAGAGCGAGGCTCCCAGGCACTCTCCCTCACTCCCGCCCCCTTTTTCCTCTCTCCTTCTTGTTCGCGCACACCCACACTTTTTGTTCCGACTTCTTTCGGTCTCTGTTGAGCGTGTACACACAGACTGAACGAAACAAAGAAAGCAAATGACAAGCAAAGCCGCCGAAAGAGGCAAATGGGAGCAGAACTAGGGAAACTCAAACGGTGACTTTTGAAGTTGTTTAATAAGACATCTTGCATGAAATAAAGCAAAAAAGTAAGGGGTGGTTGGGGGGGCGGTGGAGTGAACGTGAGCTGGGTTGGAAACACGTGGAGTCAAAGAGATGAAGCAAAAGAATAGAGGAATAGGGATAAAGAGGGGAAGCTGATGAGAGCTTAGAGGGTGAACGAGAGAGATTTGGACGCAGGGAGAACAACACATTGAGATGGAATTGCAAATTGCCATGTTTACCAGCCAGGACTGCTGAACTAATGGGTGCAGACAGAGTCCTTGGCTTTGGGCGTCCATTAAAATCGACCTAAATGAGTTTAGAGTGGCAGCCTGGCACTGCGTAAACACACGCTGGCATGTAGGAAGACAGAGGAACGGCTGTAAGGAAATTAAACACCAACCAGCAACTGCTTTATACGTGCATGCGTGCGTGCACACTCGCCTGTCTGCGTGTGCATCGGCATATGTGTGCGCGCGTGGTCCTGTAGCGAGTGGACACTGGGCAGGAAATGAGTCTTAGCAAGCCAAGCAGAAACTGACCACAGCGAGATAATCCTCAGGAAGCTGTGTGCTGTGTGTGTGTGTGTGTGTGTGTGTGTGTGTGTGTGTGTGTGTGTGTGTGTGTGTGTGTGTGTGTGTGTGTGTGTGTGTGTGTGTGTGTGTGTGTGTGTGTGTGCCATTACTAAAGCTAACAGGTGGACAGACATGACTTGTGTTCCTAGTGAAGCGTGATAGGTGAATGGTGAACGGAACATCAGAGCAGAATATTGGCTGGGAATTTGGTTTCCATGTTTGCATGGGAATACCGTCTGGCTCAGGACACCTGTCTGAGACTGTCCCTCTCCCCTCCCCCCATCCCGTGTACTCCTCTACCATCATGACCACCATCGTCCAGACCGCCGGGAGAGCCGAGACAGCCAAACGGAGCGTAGCAGATCACTCCTGGAAAGAGCTAGCGTTAGCTCTGTCTCTGGCCATTCATTATGCATGGGGAACACTAAGCTATTTTTAGCCCGAGCCTCTTCTAAAGTGGTTAGTTATCTCCTGCCAGGGAAGTCACCTCAAGTCACTGCAGATGCAATGAATGTTTAATTTGTTGAAACAAATCTACAGAAACAAAGGCATGTTCTCTGCTCCTGCACAAATGTTATTCTTCCTAATGGTACTTATGTAAGAGTGACATTTACAGAACAGTGGGGTGATTGCAAGTGTGTATGTCTGTGCGCATGAGTGTGTGCGGGGGGGTGGTGCATTTCTGCTCATGGAGACTGTTTTTGGCTGGATTTGATGACTCTTCTCAAGCGGATTATTGCTTCCTAATTAGACGGAGATGACTGGCCAATGGAGAGGCACTGGCTGTGTGCCTGCATGTGTGCATGCACATGTGAAAATGTATAGTTTTTTATTTATCAGTGTTGTGATGGTTGGTTTTGTTTGCATGTGTGTGTGCAATTAAAAAAAAAACATACAAAAGAAGCACGGTTGCCATTATGGAAGGACACCACCTTGGAAAATGACAATTGCAAGTCATGTGACACCGTGCGACAGAGGACACGCTCATGGGAATACAACTTCATTCAATGGCTTATTGTGTTACACACAACCATTGACTGGATTGATTCGTCTAGATGACCGGATCCCTTGAATGGAATATTGATTTCATCTGATGTCACACTGCCCCAGTTGCTATGTCTTAAAACTGAGCAAAATCCTATATTTTAACCAACCCAGTCTCACGGCAAGTCGTGATTCAGCAGCACGAAATACACATTCATCTATTGGTTTGTGATATTGTGACGAAAAGCGCCTCATTTTCGTCACGGCAGCACAAATTCATTCAAATTCATTCCGTGATGGCTGCACGAAATTAAAAGTGAAGTGGACGGGTCGGGGTGGTTATGGTTAGGGTTGGGGGAAGGAATAGGGTTAGATTATGATTAAGGTGAAGGTTGGGGGTAGGAGTAGGGTTAATAATAGTGAGTTTTAAAAACCCCCCGTCATGAAATTATGGTGTCTATTTCTGTAACCCTCCCATTTCCTGTATATTTATTTTGTAAATTGTGTCGGTAGCATGGCCCAAGCAGAGGGTCACCCTTTTGAGTCTGGTCTGCTTGAGGTTTCTTCCTCAAATCATCACAGAGTTTTTCCTTACCACTGTCGCCTGTGTGCTGGCTTTGGGGCTTGGTAAGGTTAGACCTTACTTGTGTGAAGCACCTTGGCGCTATATGAAAATAGTGCCATATCAGATGTGGCGCTCAATGAAAATAAATTGAAATTGAAAAATTATTGTGAAGATGACACTTTTTAAAGTGCTCTCACTATATACAGATCTGTTAGAAAAGTATCCAACCTTTTTATTTTTTTCAAAAACCTGATGGATTTGAATGACATGTGCTTGTGTGAGCCAACTTTGAACCTTCATGCACATGCGTGAATTTTTTCACGCCTGTCGATTGCGTCATTTGCTTGAAAGCAGCCTTTGTGTGAGGATGGGTGGAGTCTCTCATCGTTTTTTCTTTGCAAGGAAAATGGCGGAACGACTGGAGCAGCGCGAGTGCATCAAATTTTGCCAGAAACTGGGCGACAGCCAGGTGGAAACCATTCGGATTATTCAGATGGCTTTCGGTGACGATCCTCTGGGCATCACACAGATTAAGGAGCGGTACAACCGGTTTAAAGACGTCCGCACAATGGTGGAGAGCGAGCCACGCTCCGGGCAGCCATCAACATGCTGAAATGACCGGATCATTTCCAAAGTGAACGCTGTGGTGATGTGGGACCATCGTGTGACTATCCGAAAATTGCAGAAGAGGTGGACATCAGCACTTTTTCGGCACATTCCCCTGTGACAGAAGATTTTGCCATGAAAAGAGTTGCAGCGAAATTCATCGGCACAAAGCTGATGGCGCAGCAAAAGCACCACCGTGTTGAAGCCCCATTCGGAAGATTCAGATGTCTTTCGGTGGCTTTTCAGTCGTGTGACTATCCGAGAAATTGTGGACGAGCTGGGCATGTCACAACATGTCCTGTGAGACATAGTAATTTCAACAGTCTTCCTCCTTCAGCTTCCACCATCTGATCATTTGTTGAGCTCTCACTCTCCTCTTCTTCTTTACTTTGAAAGTCATCCTACAAACCATCATCCTATGCTGTCTAACTACACTCTCTCCTGCCACCACCTTACAGACGCCACCTTACAGTTTGGCTTGCATCTCCTATAAAGAATGTAGTGCACTTCCTCCACTCTTACATGTCATCATGTGTTCCTCCTTTTTCTTAAAGTAGGTATTCACCACAGCCATTTTCATGCTTTTTGCAAAATCACATTCCTGTCCTTGATACCATATCTACCCATTACTTCCTCATCACCTCTGTTCCCTTCAACAACATGGCCATTGGCGTCTGCTCCTATCCCTTTCATGCTTGGGCTGTGTTGGGGTCACTAAATCATTTAATTTTAGGGTAGGCATTTAAGCAATTTTAGTTATAAAAGGAGATGGGCTGATGCTCGAGGAGGGGCGGTCCAGCATGTGGAGAAGGTCGATTAAAACACAATGTTTAAAAGGAGTACCCTGTAGATAATACTGTTTCCACATTATTATCTACAGTGTCGTCCACATTTCTGTCACAGATGGGAGAAAAAGTCAAGACATTGCCAGACATAACTCTCTTTCTATGTTGCATTGTCCTTATAACAAAGTGTTCTCTGTGATGTACACAGTGAAAACACCACTGAAAGAGCATCGCCCATTCTGCCTGACTGGAGTTTAAGCAAAAATGCACTTGTTCCAGAGAAAAGAGGGATCAAAACATCCTGCTTTGTTCAGATATGGGTGCGTGGATGGGGTTAGTGAACTGGGCGAGGAGATGGTGTGAGGACAACAAGTAAGAGAAAATGAGAAGGACAAAAAGGAGCGAGAGCTGAGCTCTGCAATGATCTCTTTTTAACTACTGAATGGGCATTACAGTCCTGTACAGAGAGGAGCAGGAGATTCACGCCCTGCCCCGGCCACTTTTCCCTGTTAAAAACACAACATGTCAATAAAGTGTTTGAGCATATCTCACCCATATTGGCCTCTCTTCATTGGCTTCCTGTTAATTCTAGAATAGAATTTAAAATTCTTCTTCTTACTTATAAGGTTTTGAATAATCAGGTCCCATCTTATCTTAGGGACCTCGTAGTACCATATCACCCCAATAGAGCGCTTCGCTCTCAGACTGCAGGCTTACTTGTAGTTCCTAGGGTTTGTAAGAGTAGAATGGGAGGCAGAGCCTTCAGCTTTCAGGCTCCTCTCCTGTGGAACCAGCTCCCAATTCAGATCAGGGAGACAGACACCCTCTCTACTTTTAAGATTGGGCTTAAAACTTTCCTTTTTGCTAAAGCTTATAGTTAGGGCTGGATCAGGTGACCCTGAACCATCCCTTAGTTATGCTGCTATAGACGTAGACTGCTGGGGGGTTCCCATGATGCACTGTTTCTTTCTCTTTTTGCTCTGTATGCACCACTCTGCATTTAATCATTAGTGATCGATCTCTGCTCCCCTCCACAGCATGTCTTTTTCCTGGTTCTCTTCCTCAGCCCCAACCAGTCCCAGCAGAAGACTGCCCCTCCCTGAGCCTGGTTCTGCTGGAGGTTTCTTCCTGTTAAAAGGGAGTTTTTCCTTCCCACTGTAGCCAAGTGCTTGCTCACAGGGGGTCGTTTTGACCGTTGGGGTTTTACATAATTATTGTATGGCCTTGCCTTACAATATAAAGCGCCTTGGGACAACTGTTTGTTGTGATTTGGCGCTATATAAAAAAAAAAAAATTGATTGATTGATTGATTGACCATGCGGGGCTGGAAAACAAACAGCCCCGACCGATTCCGGCTGCCAGTTGGCCAACAGCACACACCGTGAGATTAATACGGTGCGGCGAGCCCCCGCCTTTCCCTCATGTGTCTATGCGACCTGCCTTACAGGTGACACAGGTGAGCAGACTCGCTAACGCTCCGCTGTCGAATGTCTCTTTTGACACACCGGGCATAATGAACTTCCAAGGATTAGTGCCAGCCAAACCCAGGTGTGTTAAAGCTTCAGTCACATCTCCGGCCTTGGACAGAAAGAACTGGGTCGGGATCTAACAACAGTCAAAAGAGCTCTGAGCTGTTCCTGAATGTGACTGTGAAAACAAAACAGGGAGCTGTTGATGAATCCGGTGTTTACTAATAGTGGCGAGAGAAAAGAAAGGAGAAAAAGATAAAGCGGAATAAAATATGATCTGCTTGGTTGATTCCTAATTGGTGTGTTTCCTCGCCTCGTGCTTTGTCTTTTATCAGAGCAGGTTCCTGGTAAATTAGTCGTCCCCATTAGTCTACCAGCAGGTTGTGTTTCACCAGCTGGACGGTTCATCTGACGTTCCCTATGTTAATTTATTGCACCTATTACGTCCCTATTACTGAACCCTGCCTTTGTTCCTCTGGTTAGTCACATTCGCGTGGCCAAAGTAATCAATGGATTTATTTCTTCAGAAGTTTGCTGCATGTGTATATCAAATGGTCTTTTTTATTCCTTGGCCCCACTGCTCCTCGGTTCTACGTGTGTTCTGTGTTTTCTCTGGGCAGCTCCAGGGATTCGTTTTATGGATTTGAAATTGACATGAAAAATGAATTTCTTTGACATCACTCGACTGTGCAGTAGCACAAAAAAAAAAAATCTTTGGTTAGATTAGAATCCTATTAAAGATCAAGGTTTTACTGTAGAGAGAGCAAGAGATTAATTTTTTTTTTTTCTAAGTCACATACTGGACAAACCCTCCATGACTCGGCGATTGGATTTCTATAGAGACCCAGAACAGCCATTTTGGCAGCCTACATCATGGCCAACTCACAAATTGATAAAGAGGTGCATGACCTGGGCAGGATGAAATATGCCCAAATACCACCCCCACCCCCCCATATCACAGTCATTGAATGAATTCAACTAACAGGCTAACATTGGTTCAAGTGATTATTACATCATATTTTTGGGGACTGGGTGGTGGTTTTCTTCATAGGTGCCTTTGTGTGGGTATTAAGAATTATGACCGCCTTTTCTCAAAGTGGATTAACTGAAACTAATGTCATCAAGCTATCAATAGCTGCTAAAGGTCCTGACACCGTGAGCATACATAGATACAAGATAATCCTCAAGGACAATTAGCCACACAACAAGCTTTATTAAAATAGATATTTGTAACAAGACGCTTAGAAACAATAGACATGGTCCTCCACAACAACTAGTAGCCACAGCTAGTGGCAGGACACAGTCCCCGTCATCCCCCCACACCCCTAATTATGCACAGCTTTATTGGTTAAAACATCTTGAACTCAGACCTGGCGCCAGAAAAAAAATATTAAGGGGGTGATGAGTTTATCACAGGGGGCAGGGTCGCTCCCCCCCCACAAAAAAAGTGCACACCGGAGGAGACGTGCCTCTGAGCGTGCGTAATAAATTGGGTGCGCTCCTGGAAAGCAAGTGTATTTAGGCTACACCGTTGTAAGAGACTGACTAAGAGTAAAGAGTGATGACAGTATTTTTTTAATTATTTGAACATATAGACGCTCGGTCAAGTGATCTCCTGCATACCCACAGAGCCGGTGTTCTGTCGAGATGAGGTGCACCAACTTTCGACACTCTGAGCTGTGACGTACCTTCGTGTTGTCCAATAGGAACGATGCGTCGGGCCAAAACACGGAAGACTCATGGCAGAAACCACTGATCTGTACAAAATGGATCGGACCAATCCGATTGGTGCAGAAACCACTGATCTGTACAAAACATTAACGTGTGACAGGACTGCTCATTTAGAGAGCAGTTTTCTGAAGAAAAATCATTGAAAATGTTTTGTTGTTGTTGTTTCTTACCTCAAAATTTCTGAATACTGTTAAAAAAAAGTTTAGAACACTTGTAATTAAAATAGCTAAATAAATCAATAAATGGTTCTTTAGAAACCTTTCATCTGTAAATTAAAACCACCTTGTATTTCAGATTAGATAATTTCTTGTTTAACATAAGGAACCTCAGACATTTATTTTTAGACAAATAAAATAAGATGGAAACTTGTATATTTTTTAAGTCTGATAGATTATTTATATCTCATATCAACCAGAAAAGCAAACACTAAATAAATACAAATGTTTATTATAAATGCAAAAGGAAATAATTTAACAATGAGTGCAGTGTGATTGTAAAGTAGGATTTCTGTGACATAAACCTCATGATGAATTGTTTTATAATCATTTAAACTTGTAATTTTGTCAAAATATGTAATTGCCTTTAATGTTATCAGGACAGAGTCATTTCTAAAATATGAATTTGAGCACAATAAGTGGAGAGCTTCTACTTATGCAAATGTCTTTTGACTTTGATTCGTGGACATTTTTAATGATCTGTTCATTTATTGTTAAAATATAAAATGAAACAGCTTTTTTAAAAATAATAAAATAGTTGCTGTTGAAAAAGCCTTTTATTTAGAAGCAGGTGTTCTGCTGGATTCTCGGGACCAGATGAAGGTCTCTTCTGCAGTTTTTAACTCTGGTGGTGTTGCTGAAAAGCAGAGATGTTTTCTTTCGACTGGACTTTGCGGTGTTCAGCTCATCAATGGAAGTTTTGTTGTCTGCACAGCAAATGTTCCTGATTGGGACAAATAAAAATATTTCTTTAAATATAAAGAAACACTAAACAGTTTATACATAAAAAAAAGGGGGAAAAACGGCAAAAAAAAAAAAAAAAACATGGAAAAAACGCCCGAAAAAATAAGTTATTTAAAGCTGAGCTTTTGTGGTGCCTGAAAAAAGTTGTAGCTTTATTTGGTAAAAATAAAAAAGACTGAACCATTTAGAAATTAAAAGTGTTCACTCAGATCAACTGTGCAAAAAGGCGTGGCACCTCGTGGCGCCGGCTATGCTTAAACTAATGAGTTTTTTTACACCACCACCCCCCACCCCACCCCCCACATAGAGTTGTCAAGAAGGGGAAACTAGCTATCAGGACCAAAACCATTTTTTCTGTACCAGGCTGTAAACATGGTTATTTTAGCTCTACAGTTGAACATTTTAACATGGGCTTCTATGGTCATCTGCTTGCTTTAGGAGCTAACCACAAACAGTCATTCAAGGAACTGCAGCTTTTTCTTCTCATGGATCAAGGTTCAAGGTTCAAGGTTACTTTATTTGTACCAAAAGGTAAATTTGGTTTGGCAGTGAGTCACTCCATTCATAACAATCACATAACACATAAATACCGATAAAAAAAATACCATAAACTAATAAGAGAATCCAGCAGAACATCACCTGCTTCTAAATGAAAGGTTCTTTCAACAGCAACTATTTTATTTTTGCACCCTGGAGGTTGAGGCTCATTTTTAACCCATTTCTTCCTGTTCAGGGTCATGGAGGTAGAGTGGGGGTGGGATTGAGGGGCTGGGGCATATCCTAGCTAAGGGCACCTCCACATATAGTGCGAATTTGGTTGAAGTGCGCATGAAGCAGGAATCGTATGAAAAAGATGTAAATTCGTAACTGCCTCGAAAGCCTCGTACACCTGTTGCTACAACAATTTGCGCCCACCAGCGGCTGAAAGACAGAGTGTGCATTGTGCAAGTCCATCGAACCCTCTTGCAGCAGGTGTTGGCCAAATTCTAGCTGACACACACGAACATCTAACAACGCATGTGTGACACTCAGAACGTGTGGCCATTCACACTATCATCACGACAACAGCCAGCAGAGGGGAGGCACACTTACATGAGCTGCTGATATATGGATGTACAGATGGTGTGTTGGTGTGTGCGCTGAACTGACAGGGGGTGTGTCCACCCACAGCACGCACGTTGACAGGCTGTCCCAGGTGACAATGGACCATCAGATCATAACATGCAGTGGGCGATCTGACTGTCACGTCACCCACGTGAGCTCTGTTCTACATGGACACGCGCGGGGCCGGCTGGACACACTGGACGAATAGTTGTGGACATGATTTCAGCTCACTGCTTCATTAATGTCATTTCATGACTGTTCGTCTGTGACCATGGGCCATCTACAGAGGAACAGACAGTTCTTACTTGACAAGAGAGTGTTCTTTCATGGTGTGTGGTTATATTTTTTTTAAATACATCCATCTCTTTGTTGATTTCAGGCATTCTTTATAGGCCAGCAATGGTAGCTCAGTGGTAAAGTTTTGGGCTAGCAATCAGTAAAGTGCAGGTACGAATCCTGTGGGTGGCATGTATTTTTTTTCCACAGCAGCGGCGCGATGTGGTTACACATGCTCCAGTTGCTAGCATTCTTTTCGAGCACGACCGTGCACGAAACCTTTGCTTAATCGTACACACCTGTCTGCCGGTATGATGCTTTCATGGTTGGCTAATTCGAACTGTTTCGCCGTAATTCGACCAAATTCACACTATGTGTGAAGGGGCACTAAGTGACACCATCATGGTTCGTGGTGGCTTGGCCCTGAAGGTTATAGGAGGCAAATGCAGACTCACAGACACAGGTGTAGGATTATGAAAAATAGCTTTATCTGGTAAGCAGGTAACAGGTTCGGTACACAGGGAATCAGTCAATGTAGCGGAGGTACAGGCAGGTAGTAAGCTGAGGCAGAGTCCGAAAAACAAGCAAAGTTCCAAATACACAGCAACAGGAGTTCACAGGGCTGAGGCAGAGGCATAGTCAAAAATGAGCAGAGTTCAGGGAGGCAGAGGCAGAGGTCGATAACACAGGCAAGGTCAGAAATACAACAAGGCAAAACAGGACAATGGCGTGAGGCTGGAAAGTGCAAAATGCAACAATCTGGTGAGGGATTGTGAGACTGTGAAGGCTTAAATACTAGTTGAATAATCAGGAAGTGAAATGAGGAACAGGTGTGCAGAAGGTGCTGGAAGGGGGCGTAACAGGGGAAGACAAAGGTAAGTGCAAGAGAGTGCAGTAAGACAAAAGCGAAGTGCGCTGGGGCAAGATAAAGTGACAGAAAACCCAATGGTGCAAGACGTGACGTGCTTGACTAACCGTAATAAACACAAACAAAACAGAGGGGCAAAACTAAAAACTAAGGTGGCGAGTCAAAGAGTGGAAAACCAGAAAACTAATGATAATAACTAAAACGAGAGGACGTGATGCAGGAAAGTGAATACACTAAACATAACAAACAAACTATTGACAGAATAGGAAATAAATGATGAACAATCAAAACCAGGGACTAGGTAATGCAATGAATGACTAACATAAATAAATGATAAACAGAGAATAAAGCCAGTAACAAAAGCATTATGCAAAGTAAAGAAACAAACAGAACCAAACCAAGACTTAAATGACAACGTATAATAATATGAAAAGTAAAACCGTGAAATCCTCAGTGGAAGCCTAGACCAAAATAAGGGGAAAACCCACACATGAACCCGTGGCAGATCCTGACAGACACAGGAGTTAAACTGTCAACCTAAACACCAGAGTGCAATTGCATGTATGATCAATTGAAGCTCTCTGTCTCTTAGACATGACTCTTGTCCCAATCGCCCCAGCTGTAAAGTGGTACTGGCCATTGGCTGGGAAGTAACCTGAGGTGGCCTACCCGCCCCTCCATAGCCTTTCATCCTCATTCACTTGACAGGATACTGGAGATATGCATCATGTTGGGGATGTCAGGAGGCTGAGCAAGGATAACTCATAGTACTTACTTTCTCATAGAACCGCAGTATGTTAAATAAGGGAGTCTTTAAATGAGATGCTGAAATCTTTATCACACAATTTCGCCAAAGAGTCTTAACCAGAGCATTAAATGACAATATGTGTAACAGTGGAATGACCAGACTGATGAGTGATACTGTTTCTTCACCAGTGTCTGCATGTGTGCACACACTCATGCGCACGTGCAGACATACTCGCGCCTCACAAAGAAAAGCACACACACACACACACACAGTCTCCAGCCACTGCAGGTCAGGAAAACTGCAGCTAAGAACACAGCAAGTTGTCTTCTCCAAAATAAGGTATGCTGCATTTAGTTCATCTGAATTTGAATAAAAAGCTGTTTAATAGTAATCGAAGTGAACATTGTGAAATGGATACAGGTTTGTGTGCTCATAGCAGAGTATGTTGTGAGCACGGGAGGCATATAGTTTGAGTAGATGGTGTGTCTACCTGCACTTGTGCTTACAGTCTCACTAACTACAGCACATGTCTCTGTGTTGTTGTGCACTGTTGTCATCCTTCAGCTGGATAAGCATTTATGCAGACAGGGTGCAGCAGGAGCTATTTCATGTTTACAACAGCACTGTCGGGAGGGGAATTCAAGTTGAATTTATTTATAAAGCACTTTTAATAGATAAGGTTTATTTTAAAGGGCTTTACATCTTCGCAAATGACATAAACAAAATGCAAATAAAAGCAAGATGAAAGAGAAGAATATGATCCTCAACAAGAAATTAGGCTACAAGAGAGTGGAGACGAGTAGAGTTTGAAAAATAAAACTCCAGCTCTCTGCATACAGTAATATCAATTTACACTCTGTATGCATAATTTTGAGATTTAATGTTTCCTGCAGGTGTAAGAAGCTGCATGTGTATTTGCATATGTGAGCGTATGCATGTCTGTATGTCCCAAGAGCATCTTTGCATGTGCAAACAGATGTTTTGTGTCTCTCCTGGGCTGCAGAGGTCAGGCTTTTTCTCCTCTACTTCTCCTCTTTTGCACTTCTCTCTATTCACGGGTATCAGTCCTGCAGGGCCATATGGGTGACACCTGCATCCCAGTGGAATCAGGAATCAGGTCACCTTAGGAGATATCAGCATGTGAAGGCGTTATCATTAAAATCTTTAAAGTCATTAAAGCAAGTGATAGAAATCAAAGCGGGAAAGTGGACAGGATGCTGCAACGCCTTCACTCGCCTCTTTTCCCGCACACCACTTCCTTTATTAACGGAGTCAACAGGAGATCACAGTTGGAGGAGGGTGCATGTGGTAGCGCAGCACGACAAAGCAGCTCCTTTTGTTGTTTTCACCTCGCAATCATATGTGCATATGTGCATTTACTCTTCTCTTTGATCAATATGAGGATGGCGGTGTGAAAACAAACATGTTGAAAGTAATGATGAAAGTGCAATGTGCAAGTACTGATGAAAGAAGGAGAAAAAGCGTGCGGTTAAGCCAGATTTCAAAGTCAAATGTAACATCAAGGATTTAGCGTGCAAACAACAGACCAACATTTACATTCAGATAGCCTGATAGAGCATTACCATAAACGGAGTGATGGTTTGCCTATCAGCAGCTTCTGACGAGGGTAAACATTATAGATCCTTTTGTCTGCACCCTGCCATTAAAGCCCCTTTCACACCAGGCCTGCTTCGAGTTGCGTCATGCAGCGTCATGATGACGGCAAGTTGATGCAACCTAGTCGTGAGTTGATGCAGCTCAAGGGCAAAGCGAAACGGATGCCAAAAATTAAACATATTTAATTTTTTCCGTGTCAAGCACAGGACGCAGAAAGGAAGTAGTTTTCTTGCAAGTTGAGGCAACTTAACGGTACTTAACGTTACTGGATGCCACACGCATACAATATGACGCTACCTGACACCAGTTTATGATTCCTGCTGTACTCCATTGTTGTTGAGCTATAAATCATGCAGGATTGTTTTTGAACTTTTTATACCGTGTACACAATGCAGTAAAACTACAACGCTCAAAGAGCACATGTGAACAATTAAAAGAAAAAAAATGCTCATTATAGCCTGGCTGCAGCTCATAGCGCTCACCTCCCCAAATTCTCTCACGATTGTGTTAAATAAAGTCCGTAAGTCCTGCTTGTCTTGTGGTGTGTTCAATTGAATATAGGTTGAAGAGGATTTGCAAATCATTGTATTCTGTTTTTATTTACATTTTACATAATGTCCCAACTTCATTGGAATTGGGGTTGTACATGGAGATGTCTGGAGTTATACTTGATGCGGACATGTCCTGTCTCTGGCAATCAGTCTGTAAGCAGGACCTATGTCCTTTTTTGTTCTTTATTTAACACAATGAGAGAGTTTGAGGGGAGAGCGAGGAGCTGCAGCAGCCAGACAGTTTTTTTTTTTCTTTTAATTGTTCACATGTGCGCGTGCGAACGAATGGTCCGTGAGTGGACTGGAAATGTCCGGACTTTTTACTGGATGTGGACATGTCCTGTCTCTGGCAATCAGTCTGTGAGCAGGACTTTTATGGACTTTATTTAAACACAGTTGTGAGAGAATTTAAGAGCAGCTGTCAGGCTGCATAAAGCATTTTTTTTGTCTGTGCTCTTTTTGAACGTGTAGTTTCACTGCATTGTGTACACGGTATAAAAACAATCCTGTGTGATTTATACTTCAGGAACAATGGAACACAGCAGGAATCATAAATTGGCACCGGGTAATGTTGTATTGTGAGGGTGTGGCTTCCAGTCACATTGAGTACCATCGCATTGCCCTGAGTTGCACAGAAACCACTTAATTTCTGCGTCGAGCATAGGACACAAAAAAAAATTTAAACGTGTAATTTTTGGCGTCTGATTCGCTTCATCTTTTGCGTCTCTCGTGCTGTTCTGGCATTGAGCTACATCGTGTCGGCACTGGGTTGCTTCCACATGGTGTCGTCATGACGCCGCACAACGCAACTCGAAGTGGGCCCGGTGTGAATTGGGCTTTAAGGTGCACTGACACCAGCATGCCTTTGCTTCATGACACGTCACAACCTGTGTCATGATGTGTCATGCTAGAGAGTAAACTCGTCTTTAAGGGGTGCAGACAGGACGCCAGAGGGGCGCCGGTGTGTGCTACTGTGCACAGAGAATTTTGAAATGTTCGATGTGGCGCGATCTGATCTTCAACACTACGTGCAGCTCATCAAGTGGAGTAAACAAGAAGTGAACACAGCGAGTGGTGACATCAGCAATTTGCATCAGAGCGCAGCTCGTCTGAAGGATTATAACAAGAGGTTAAATCTGTTATAAACATACTTTAACAGCTGCACACAAGAAGGAAAGAACACGCAACTGTTTTATCAAGCCATGACAAGGTAAAACCATCCCTGGTTCTCAAGACCAGGCACCTAAGTGGCTCTACTCTACTCTTTTCTACTCTTCTATTTTACTCTTCCTTTTTAGATATTTAAATATACCTCAGTATACTAGCATAGTTCCACCTTAGAATTGGAATATAATATATAAGATATACCTTACTGGCTATTTGCAGATAAAAATGATTAATCCACCACAAAATAATTATTTTATATACACAGCGTCCAGCTCAAGGCATGTGATAGCCGGTAGAACAAAGAACGGCATCCAGCTGTGAACACAAGGGGTGGGATTGTCACAACTACATTCATGCTATTGCGTGAGTCTCAAGCATGCTCGTGTCAGTGCACCCTTAAGGTGCCCTGATACTTGCCTGACTTTGATCCATGCACTTGCACGCAATCTGTAACGAGTAAACACATCGCAAACCATTGTCATCCATTGTAATCTGCGCGTGGCTTTGGAAAGAATATTTTGAAATGTTCAAAATCTCCGTCACGCATGGACTATGTGAACTTCACGTGAACATTGTGTAGTCAATTAAATAACACTATGTGTGAGTGAGTGCGAGTGATTGCATCAGCACAGCTCATCTGATCAATTCTAATGAGATGTTAAATCTATCATAAATATACTTTTACAGCTGCTCATAAGAAGGAATGAACATGTAACTGTTTTACCAAGCCATTACAATATAAACATTACAAAATAATTACCTTTTATATGATTCCAATTGCGTTTTCCACGTCATGAAGCGCAGGAAAGTGAGAGAAAGAAAAGCTGCAGATGAAACTGTTCTCTGTGATTCCAGAAGCGATTAGAGGAGTTTTCAACAGCCAACTCTGAGAGAAAATGATTAATCTGCTACAAAATATTTATTTTATATGTACAGCATCCACTGCACAAAAGCGGCATCCAGCGGAACAAAGCACGGCGTCCAGCTGGGAACACAGTGGGTGGGATTGTCAAGACGAAGTGCAAGAGAGCACAGAGCCAAAATGCGCGCAGGTGTCAGGGCTCCTTCAGGCCCCGTACACATGAAGACAGGTTCAGGTGTATCCACAAAATTTGTGTATCGTATCAGCATTTCATCCACGTCACCATCATTTTTGGTGGCCAAAAACACTACTTATTCACAATGGGTCCCAGAGTGGATAAATCTAAAAATACCAGATATGCATCTTCGTGTGAACAAGCAATACATAACTTTCCTGAAATAATTATTTTAATAATTATTATTATTTTTTATTTATTATTAATAATTAATTAATTTTAGCTCCACCTCTTTAACATCAGCTGCTCATGATGAATGAGATGTTGTTGTTGTTGTTGACAGTGTAATTTAGCATTTAATTTATTTATTTTTGTCTTGGTGGATCCTCGATTTATTTATTTATTTATTTTTTGCTTGCAGAATGTTGAAGAGATGAAGAATGACGCGAACGCTGGGACCGTTGTAGAAAGCACTTCCAGCTTTATATATATATATATATATATATATATATATATATATATATATATATATATATATATATATATATATATATATATCCCCTTCTGGTTGGTGGTGGAGCACCATATTATAACACAGAGGGACTTTTGTAAAAACACAGCTTGAGAGACTTTATATTTACTCTGTGTGCTGCTTGGCAAAGTTCTGGCTTCTGATGCACATTGATTACGTCCCTACACCAGTCATGCACGTGCTCCACATCTCCACACTTTTTGAAAATGACAAAGAAAAAAGATTATATAGGGAAAGTTCCATTTCTGTGTGGACAAGACCTTAGGTTCAAGTCTTGTTATCTATGTGCATCTGGAGTTGTGTTGGGAAGGTGCAGCCATTGTAAAATCAATCAATCAATCAACTTGTTTCTTATATAGCGCCAAATCACAACAAACAGTTGCCCCAAGGCGCTCCACATTGCAAGGCAAGGCCATACAATAATTATGAAAAACCCCAACGGTCAAAACGACCCCCTATGAGCAAGCACTTGGCCACAGTGGGAAGGAAAAACTCCCTTTTAACAGGAAGAAACCTCCAGCAGAACCAGGCTCAGGGAGGGGCAGTCTTCTGCTGAGACTGGTTGGGGCTGAGGGAAAGAACCAGGAAAAAGAGATCGATCACTAATGATTAAATGCAGAGTGATGCATACGGAGCAAAAAGAGAAAGAAACAGTGCATCATGGGAACCCCCCCACAGTCTACGTCTAAAGCAACATAACCAAGGGATGGTCCAGGGTCACCCGATCCCGCCCTAACTATAAGCCTTAGCGAAAAGGAAAGTTTTAAGCCTAATCTTAAAAGTAGAGAGGGTATCTGTCTCCCTGATCTGAATTGGGAGCTGGTTCCACAGGAGAGGAGCCTGAAAGCTGAAGGCTCTGCCTCCCATTCTACTCTTACAAACCCTAGGAACTACAAGTAAGCCCGCAGTCTGAGAGCGAAGCGCTCTAATGGGGTAATATGGTACTACGGGGTCCCTAAGATAAGATGGGACCTGATTATTCAAAACCTTATAAGTAAGAAGAAGAATTTTAAATTCTATTCTAGCATTAACAGGAAGCCAATGAAGGGAGGCCAACACGGGTGAGATATGCTCTCTCCTGCTAGTCCCCGTCAGTACTCTAGCTGCAGCATTCTGAACCAACTGAAGGCTTTTTAGGGAACTTTTAGGACAACCTGATAATAATGAATTACAATAGTCCAGCCTAGAGGAAATAAATGCATGAATTAGTTTTTCAGCATCACTCTGAGACAAGACCTTTCTGATTTTAGAGATATTGCGTAAATGCAAAAAGGCAGTCCTACATATTTGTTTAATATGCGCTTTGAATGACATATCCTGATCAAAAATAACTCCAAGATTTCTCACAGTATTACTAGAGGTCAGGGTAATGCCATCCAGAGTAACGATCTGGTTAGACACCATGCTTCTAAGATTTGTGGGGCCAAGTACAATAACTTCAGTTTTATCTGAGTTTAAAAGCAGGAAATTAGAGGTCATCCATGTCTTTATGTCTGTAAGACAATCCTGCAGTTTAGCTAATTGGTGTGTATCCTCTGGCTTCATGGATAGATAAAGCTGGGTATCATCTGCGTAACAATGAAAATTTAAGCAATACCGTCTAATAATACTGCCCAAGGGAAGCATGTATAAAGTGAATAAAATTGGTCCTAGCACAGAACCTTGTGGAACTCCATAATTAACTTTAGTCTGTGAAGAAGATTCCCCATTTACATGAACAAACTGTAATCTATTAGACAAATATGATTCAAACCACCGCAGCGCAATGCCTTTAATACCTATGACATGCTCTAATCTCTGTAATAAAATTTTATGGTCAACAGTATCAAAAGCAGCACTGAGGTCCAACAGAACAAGCACAGAGATAAGTCCACTGTCCGAAGCCATAAGAAGATCATTTGTAACCTTCACTAATGCTGTTTCTGTACTATGATGAATTCTAAAACCTGACTGAAACTCTTCAAATAGACCATTCCTCTGCAGGTGATCAGTTAGCTGTTTTACAACTACCCTCTCAAGAATCTTTGAGAGAAAAGGAAGGTTGGAGATTGGCCTATAATTAGCTAAGATAGCTGGGTCAAGTGATGGCTTTTTAAGTAATGGTTTAATTACTGCCACCTTAAAGGCCTGTGGTACATAACCAACTAACAAAGATAGATTGATCATATTTAAGATTGAAGCATTAAATAATGGTAGGACTTCCTTGAGCAGCCTGGCAGGAATGGGGTCTAATAAGCATGTTGATGGTTTGGATGAAGTAGCTAATGAAAATAACTCAGACAGAACAATCGGAGAGAAAGAGTCTAACCAAATACCGGCATCACTGAAAGCAGCCAAAGATAACGATACATCTTTGGGATGGTTATGAGTAATTTTTTCTCTAATAGTCAAAATTTTGTTAGCAAAGAAAGTCATGAAGTCATTACTAGTTAAAGTTAATGGAATACTCAGCTCAATAGAGCTCTGACTCTTTGTCAGCCTGGCTACAGTGCTGAAAAGAAACCTGGGGTTGTTCTTATTTTCTTCAATTAGTGATGAGTAGAAAGATGTCCTAGCTTCACGAAGGGCTTTCTTATAGAGCAACAAACTCTTTTTCCAGGCTAAGTGAAGATCTTCTAAATTAGTGAGACGCCATTTCCTCTCCAACTTACGGGTTATCTGCTTTAAACTACGAGTTTGTGAGTTATACCACGGAGTCAGACACTTCTGATTTAAAGCTCTCTTTTTCAGAGGAGCTACAGCATCCAAAGTTGTCTTCAATGAGGATGTAAAACTATTGACAAGATACTCTAACTCCCTTACAGAGTTTAGGTAGCTACTCTGCTCTGTGTTGGTATATGACATTAGAGAACATAAAGAAGGAATCATATCCTTAAACCTAGTTACAGCGCTTTCTGAAAGACTTCTATGTTGACTCATTTAAACTAACATATTCATCAAAAATCAAATCAACAGCTGCTGTAGAAAAACTGAACAAATGGTAGAAGCCAAATTAACTGAGTTACTTGGTGCACACTCTCCCATGGTTTTTATACCCTTGCTCATCATCTCTACAATGATAAAAGTTCAGGAACATACGAGGTCTGTTAGAAAAGTATCAGACCTTTTTATTTTTTGCAAAAACCTGATGGATTTGAATCACGTGTGCTTGCATCAGCCAACCTTGAACCTTCGTGCGCATGCGTGAACTTTTTCACGCCTGTCAGTTGCGTCATTTCCTGGTAAGCAGCCTTTGTGTGAGGACGTGTGCTGTGCGCTCGGCGGATTTTCATTTCAAGGAAAAAGACTGGAGCAGCGCCGCATAAAATTTTGCCAGAAATTAGGCAACATCCAGGTGGAAACCATTCGGAAGATTCAGGCGGCTTTCGGTGATGATCCTCTGGGCATCACACAGATTAAGGAGCGGTACAACCGGTTTAAAGACATCCGCAAAACGGTGGAGAGCGAGCCACGCTCCGGTCGGCCATCAACATGCTGAAATGACCAAATCATTCCAAAGTGAAGGCTGTGGTGATGCGGGACCGTCATGTGACTATCTGAGAAATTGCAGAAGAGGTGGACATCAGCACTTTTTCGGTACATTCCGCTGTGACAGAAGATTTGGCCATGAAAAGAGTGGTGGTGAAATTCATGCTGAAGCTGCTGACGGCGGAGCAAAAGCGCCTTCGTGTTGAAGTCTCACAGGTCATGCTGTGACATGCCCACCTCTTCCACAATTTCTCAGATAGTCACACGAATAAAAAGTCACCAAAAGCCGTCTGAATCATCTGAATGGTTTCCACCTGGTCCGATACTTTTCTAACAGACCTCGTACTAGATCACCAGATATGGAATTTATGTCAATATGTAACACATTCTCACTCCCAACTTTTCACATTTGTCACGATAAGTTTTAAGTTTGTTTCGAGTCAGGGCTACCATTTCTCCACGTCACATATTGACACAACGGGGTTAGTTACCTTATCAAATATTGACGGTCAAAATGAACCATTTCCTTCTAAATGGGGTGGCAATAGCTCAGTTGGTAGAGTGAGCCATCTTGTGACTGAAAGGTCAGCAGTTCAAATCTGGCTTCCAACCAGTCAAAAATCTGCATATTGCCATTGTGTCCTTGGGCAAGACACTTAACCCATCTTGCCTGTGTATGAATGAGGTGGTCATCGGAAGGGCCATAGGCGCAGAATGGCAGCCACACTTCCGTCAGTTTGCCCCAGGGCAGCTATGGCTACACTAATGTCTTACACCACCAGTGTGAGTTAATGAATAATGCAACTTGTAAAGCAATTTGGGTGTCTTGAAAACCACTCTACAAATCCGTCATTATTGTTATTATTAAATGTCACAATTTGGGTGTGAAACTGTGCTGCAATATGGGATCCTTGACTATGAATGGGCAGCATTAGGGCCCCTTCATGCATAACGTGACCTACGTCGACTAGCGCACGAAGGAGGAATTGCGTGCCAGTTGTGGAAAATTGAAGCTGCCTGCAATGCCTCGTACACGTGTTGCAACTGCCTTCCATGCCTCGTACACCTGTTGCTACAACTATTTACCCACACCAGCAGCTGAAAGACAGAGTGTGCCCTGTGAGAGCCCATTCGATCCCTGTAGCGGCAGGTGTCGGCCAAATTCCAGATGACGCACACAAACATCTAACACTGCTCGCTTGGCACTTAGAAAATGTGTAGCCATTCATGCTGTTTGCATTGAACCAGTCAGCAGGTGACCACTTTCGAGCTGGCGGTGAAATTCGTCTAAGTTCCCCCACGACTGTGAAGTTGACAAATACACAAGTGTCAGCTCCCCCCACAACACGTGTGCATGTGGTTCATGCGCTCCCCCCTCTGCCTTGATAGAAAGAGTGGCGACATGACGAGTCAAAAAAATCAGTCACATGACTCATGGTGCCATCTTGGGTTCAAAATAGCGTTCGCTGTTAATCTGTCTGCATGTATATCCAACTATTTTATTTATTTATTTGCTGAAAATGCTGTGTTGTTGTGTATTTGGAGGCACAAATAGACACAGCAAGGGCTTCAAGATGTAAAGATTCCCTTCAGATCCGAACAGAAGAAAAATTTGGGAAAATAAAGTCAGCCATGTGGGATGGAAGATGACATCATCATCAAAGCTTTAAGAGGTAAATTTGTTGTTAAGTCTCATGTACAGTAAAACTCATCTAAACCATTATTGTATAAACCAGATATTCGCAGTCACCAGACAAATAAAGTTCCAAAGTTTTTGTATCATCTTCCATGTAATAAACACTGTTTATAACAGATTTTGTACAACGGATTTTTCGCTCACATTCGATAAAATGTCCCATCCCATCGCAATGTATTTCCATTCAAACCCCTCACATGTGGGAACGGAGTCATTTCTGTGATTAAAAGTCCAACTGTTTATTTTTTTCAAACCTTGTTCAGACTGGGACGTGAAGCCTGATGTACACCTATTAAATCAGACACACACTTTCTGCTTTCAGCCCCTTGTCTGCCATCATATTATAATAGTTTTTACAGTGTGCACGCTGATTACATATGTATCAGAAAAGTCTGCAAATTTACAGCCCGAAATCGATAAAAGAGGAAAATGTAGAGCTTTCCTTTGATTTGGAGGTGATGATTGTAGAAGGAAAAGCTTGTTGAGGGTCAAATTAGTCCAGAATAAAGCATAATCCAGAGACTGAGTTGCAGCTGTGCAGCTGCATAAATCAGGCTTTAAATTAATTAAATAAATCATCATAAATTGTAAATTTATGTAAATTTGATATCTTAACTATTTATATATTTATTTTGATAGTACCTGTACCTGGATGTGTTGCTGTATGTGGATAAGTGATTTAAAAAAAATGCTGAAAACATTAAAGGTTCATTCAGTAATTCAGCGTAGTTGGAACCAAAATGGCACCATGTTCTGAGTTGACAACACTCTCTAATCAAGGCACTCTACCCTCTGCCCCCCAACACATGGTGTGTGTGTGGTTCACACACCCTCCCCGCAGGCAAGGCGCCTCTCATCTGATCACAGAGTGACACCTTGGTCTGTGCGCTGAATGGACAGGGGGCATGGCTGGCTGCCAACAGCAGCAGTTGACATCTCTGGTCCTGGATGTCACAGCTGCAGAACACGTACCATGTTTTGACGAACACGTGCGTGTGTGTGCTTGCTGTCCTCACGTGGAAATACATAATAACATATATCACTTTTGCAACAGGCTGGAGAGCGCGCACAGCACACACATTGATAGGCTGCCCCAAGTAATACGGACAGTCAGATCATAACATGGCGATCTGAATGTCACATCACCCACCTGAGCTCTGTTGCACATGATGCTGTGTATGTCCTGCGGCACAACGTCCACAAGACGCGTGTTGGGCCGGACACTCCGGGTTCAGCAGATATGGACATAAGAGTGCCCTGCTTCTCATTCATGTTATTTCATGACTGTACGTCTGTGACCATGGGTCATCTCCAGAGGAACAGACGGTTCATACTTGTATTGTCCGTTTGATAAGAGGGATTCAATAAAATGTGGTGTGTGGTTTTACTTTTTTTTTTTTAATACGTCCATCCAGCTGTGCTATGTGGTTATACATTCTCCAGCTGCTCACATTGTGTTCCCACTGCGGCAATTTTGTGCACGTTCATGCACGACACAGTTGCAGCAGGATTGTGCCTGCCCGCCCTTCAGCTATATGTTTTCGTGGTTTGCTCATTCGAGCTGTTCCGCCGTGATTCGCCCTGATTTGTACTTATTCGTACTATGTGTGAAGTGGCCCTTAATGATGTCAATCAATCAATCAATTTTTTTATATAGCGCCAAATCACAACAAACAGTTGCCCCAAGGCGCTTTATATTGTAAGGCAAGGCCATACAATAATTATGTAAAACGTAAAATGTCGTCACACTTTAACAAATAGCATCAACAATAGTCAGGATCAACACCCTGCTAGTATCAGTCGCAGTAAGCATAACAGCATACGCTAACAATAATTGTATTTAGCTTTTAATACTGCCCATCAGTCAGTCAAATGGACCATGTTGATGTAAGAATGTTGAATAAAAACAGCTGAAGGCTACACAATCTGCAATGCTGTAATTCCCAGAAAACGTTCATCAGTGTCTGCATCTATCTGTCTAGCCTGCTAAAAGACTCGAGTCAACCTCATCGTACGTACATTCCTCGCTCAAAATGGACAACGGATCAGCATCTTCTGTTCAATCTGTCATGCTGAACTTCTTGTCACCCTGACCAAGCCTTCTAATTAGTCTCAAACTGGACTCCACCATATTTCAGCTGTCTACAGATCGGACAGATTTGCTGTGTGCAACAACATCAGTAAAGTGAGACTCTTGCTATTTGTGTATGCAGTGCTCAGACATACGAGGTCTATTAGAAAAGTATCCGACATTATTTTTTTCAAAAACCATATGGATTTGAATCACGTGTGATTACATCAGACATGCTTGAACCCTCGTGGGCATGCGAGAGTTTTTTCACGCCTGTCAGATACGTCATTCGCCTGTGGGCAGTCTTTGAGTGAGGAGTCGCCCACCCTCTCGTCGTTTTGTCATTGTTTAGGAATGGCTCAGAGACTGCTGCTTTGTTTGATAACATTTTTTTCAAAAACTGTAAGGCACAACTGAGTGGACACCATTCGATAAATTCAGCTGGTTTTCGGTAAAAATTTTAACGGCTGATGAGAGATTTTGGTCTGGTAGTGTCGCCGTAAGGACGGCCCACGGTGCCTGACGGCGATCTGCGCTTCGAGGCGGCGTCGTCTCATCATTTCAAGTTGAAAACTTCCACATTTCAGGCTCTGTTGACGCAGTAAGTCGTCAGAGAACAGAGAACTTTCAGAAGAAGTCGGCATGAGGAGTTTATTCAGACATTCCATTGTTAACTGACATTTTGTAATGAAAGAACGTGCGGGCAGAGTCGCATGTCGGGCCGGACCCGACCACGGGGGGTCGCGACAGGAAAAACACCTCCGTTGGAAACCTTAATGGGCAAGTTGGAATATGCCCAAGCTGTTAAACAATTTCTCAGTTACTCACTTGTTGAAAGCCATCAAAAGCCGCCTGAATTTTACAAATGGTTTTCAACACGGAGGTGTTTTTCCTGTCGCGGCGCACACAGATTCGTCGAGTCGTCACGGAAACGACTCGGCGAATTTGCACGCACGTCTTTCATTAAAAAATGTCCTTAAACAGTGGAATGTCCGCATAAAGTCCTCATGCCGGCCTCTTCTGAATCTTCTCTGTTCTCTCACGACGTCCTGGGTGAATTAAGCCTTAAATTAGGATGTTTTCAGGTCGAAACAGGCCGACGACGGCGCCTGGAAATGCTGCACGACGTCCCGCTCCGTGGGAAGTCCTTACACCGACAGAAACACCCCATAATCTCTCATCAGCCATTAAACTTTTCACTGAAAACCAGCTTAATTTCTCGAATAGTGTCCACTGGGATATTCCTCACAGGTCCAGAAAAAATTTTGATAAAGCAACGCGCGCCGTCTCGAGCAGCGTGTGAAACAAAGGAATTCAGCCGAGAGGGCGGGACCACATCTCACTCAAGGCCTGCCCACAGGGAAATGACGTCACCGACACGCGTGAAAAAACTCACGCATGCGCACGAGGGATCAAACATGATTGGTGTAATCGCACGTCATTCAAATCCATATAGTTAAAACAAAAAAATAAAAGGGTCGGTTTATTGTCTAATAGACCTCGTACTGTACTTATCAACTCCTGCTTTGATTGCTGCATTGCCTTGAACGCAGGTTTAACTTTATACAGGTTCAGCCTCAAGCCCCATTATCACTTTTACTGATATGCATAGTGAAAGGTTACTAAAACTAAAACTGTGGCAAACTAGTGTGTGAAGATCATGTGATATCATGCATGGTTTGCTGATGTAAGTTGTAACTGCGAAGGTTGTGAAAACAACAACAGTACACCTGTAGTATAACTTTAACACAACATTGGTCCTTCTGGAAAATCTCCCTGTGATATCACAGCATGTACAATGTTTCAGGATCCACAGAAATTACCCAAGATTACCAATGAAAAGAAAGATATTTTTGAGCATATTCAAAATGACACCATTGTTAAAACAAGACAATGGCACAATGGCCAACTTTTCAAACTGTCACCTTCCAAGTTGCATACCCGAATGTCCGTGAAAGTGAAAATGGAGCTTCAGTCAGATCATCTGAAATGTTGTACACCAGTTTGGATTCCATCTGAAATGTTGTACACCAGTTTGGATTCCAGAGTATCAGAATCGAGTCCTTCTCGCTGCCACATGAAGCAGTCTTTCAGTCTTTACAGGTCTGTGCTCACTTACACCCTCTGTCTTCTAACAATGAGCAACAACTGGTGTGCAGCCTTCAGAGTGGTACACTCACATGCACACACACATGACAACTGTTCATGTTTACTCCACTGAAAACAAAACTTTGCTTTTGCATGCTTTGGATGTGTCTCCTGATTGTTTCCAAGCTTGTAATATTTACATATTTTTTTATTGGTTTAAACTGGGACTGCAAGTCCTGATTAGCCTTGCATTCAAATACTTTGTCATAAAATGTACTTACCGTATTTTTCAGAGTATACATCACTTTTTTTCCATTGTGCGCTGTGCAAGTGTAAATTGGACAAAAATACAAGTATCAGTGTTAGACTCGGTATTGGTATTAAATGACTCAGTTCAGGATTGGGGCAAAAACAAAAAACCCTGATCTGGACATCCTTACAGAATGTATTTAAATTGAAGAAGCTGAAATCTGTGAATTTGGACATTAAAAACAGAAGAAGAAAATGCAAAAGATTCATTGATTCTGAAAATAGATGGCATTTTATTTAATAAACCGTTGTTGCTTCACAACTCCAAGGTCATGGGATCGCTTCCCACCTGGTCCTTTCTGTGTGAACTTTTTATGTTCTCCCTGTGTTCCCATGGGTTCCCTCCAGATGCTCCGGCTTCCTCCCACTTTCGAAGACATGCGTGTTAGGTGAATTGGAATATTTTAATTGACCGTAGGTGTAAATGTGTTTGTCTGTCTATATGTTTAGCCTTGTGATATATAGACTGGCATGCTGTCCAGGTTGTATCCCACCTCTTGCACAATGACTGCTAGGCTCCAGCCCCGTCGTGACCCTTGATTGGAGTAAGCAGATGTAGAAGATGAATGAATGAAATGATCTATTAATTATTGCAGCTCTAGTTTAAAGTCACTTTGTAGAACCATCAGAAAAAGCATAAAGGTCTGTGTAAAAATGTGTGCACTGGCGTAGTTTTGATCAGCTGTGCTTTGACACGCCTCTTGTAATGCAATGTGTCAAGCCCTCCTAAGCAGTACAGTATGTGGTTTATTGATTGTTCTGAAGGAACCCGCATTCAGACACGTGTGCACAAGACAGGCTCGAGCCCAGAGCGAGGGAAAGGTGATGTGTGAATGGGTGTTCTTGTCTGAGTCATCCGGGTTTGTTTTCAGCTCCCTTTCACTCAACAGTCCATTAGCTCAGCGTTGGAAAAGCTGATATTGGATTGTAGCTGACACCCCCCCACATCACCATCACTCCCCAAGTCTGAGAGCAAAAGATGAAGACACACGCTCTGCTGAGTGCACTAATGCCCCACACAACCACACACACAGACACACGTTTCTTAATTGTGAAAAAGATAGCAGGAAAAGAGGAAACAAAAGGGTTAGGTACTAAAAATGTGAACAAAATGTGACAGATAAATGCCAAAATGTCCATTTACATCCAGCTGTCTGTTTAGCTTAAAGCTGTAATTTTTTCCAAAAAGAAGTTATCCGTCATTTGGAAAATATGACACCAACCCTGACAAAGTGACTGCCAGCACAAAAGCAGAGCAAAATGGAATCTTAATGAAGATATATGCTGGCTAAAGAGCTTTTCTTTCTTGGCATATTGACATATAAACTCTTAAAATGTGCTACATTTTAGATCTGTTAAGTTTTAGAATTGTTTCTTTTCACTTGAATCTCCTTTTAAATTCTTTAAACAAAGAACAAGTATCCCCCATATGAATGTAGGTGAAGAATATTAGCAGTGATGAAAGCCTCCTTTTGATCATAATCAAAAGAAGTGAGTGATGTAGGTCAATAATTGTTTATTAGTGCACTTGTATATATTGCAATCATAGATAAGACTTTTTGTTAACTACAAACAATCATAATATCACATGACATCCAAATGTCTATGTGACATTATCATGATGCCATATGTACATAAGAATATGTTGTTCAGTTTGAAACAGTTTGAGTGTCCATCCATCCATCCATTGTCTAAAGGGTTATGGGAGGTGGGCTTGATCCTATCCCAGTGGTCATTGGACGAGAAATATATGTACATGGACAAACACATTCACACCCCATTACCCAAAGAAAACCCTCATAAACGCAGGGGGTGGATGCACACTCCACACAGAAGGGACCAGGTTGCAATTGACCTTGAGTCCTTCTGGCTGTGAAGCGACAGTGCTAACCACTAAGCCACTGTGTATTTTCAGGGTTACTGAGAAAAGTTTGGTTTTTAGATTGTATGCCGTCACTTGTTGGGATGTAGTGACATCATCATGACATCATGTACAAATAAGCATATGGTAATCTATTTGCTCATTGATTCAAAGTTTTATCATGTGATTTTTTTTTAAACATTTAATGTCACATGATGTCATCAGTTGATATCATCATGCTACTCATTCATATGCACTTGAAACCATTCTCGTAGCTCTCGCAGTTGTGAAATTATTGTGAAAAATGTGATTTTCTGACTATTCAATGACCTTCACATTTGGTGTACAGCCAGTGCTTATTCCACTTCCAAGCCCAGATAAAGGATGAGGGTAGAAGCAGGAAGGGCGTACATTGTAAATTTTGTCAAATCTCGGCCACACTGGGTGCACAAGTCAGTGCATTTGGAATGCTGGTCCTAAGTCTGGAGAAATGCAGATCACTAATCAAATGACCATAGCGGTTTCAGTCCAGACCAAGGTTACTGATGGCCACCACTAGTGCTGTGTCCAACAGACTGCTGGCTGAAATTGGGCTACTGCTGAGTGAAGAAAGGATGGAGAAGGTGTTGTGAGGCAGCAGTAGAGGAGGAAAGTTATAAATGTGGAAGTGAGAGCTAAGAGTTTGTATGTTAGCAGTATGACTGGTAAACGAAGACAACTGACGAATATGATGGAGAGGAGGAAGGTAGATAGCCTGTTTGTACAAAAATCCAAGTAGAAGGAAAGTAAGGCCAGGAGCAACAGATTCTAACTGTTCTATCAAACGGTTCCATCATGGTGTGGATGGGAAGAAATGTTGTTGGGATCATTCTGAAGGAAGAATACATTAAGAGTGTGTTGGAGGTGCAGTAAGTGTCTGACAGGGTGATGAGTATGAAGTTGGAAATTGAAAGGGTGATTATGAATGCCATCAGTGCATATGCCCCATGGGTAGGTTGTGAGATGGAGAAAAAAGGTTTCTGGAATGAGTCAGATTATGTACAATGAAAGAGTGGTGATTAGAGCGGTCCTGAAAGGGCATTTTGGTGAAGGGAGCAAAGGTAATGAGGAGGTAATAGGTTGATATGCTATCAAGGAGAGGAATGTGGAAGGGCAGATGGTGGTGGATTTTGCAAAAAGGATGGAAATGGCTGTCATGAATATTTGTTTTAAGAACAAGGAGGTACAAAGGGTGACCTATAAGAGTTGAGGAAGGCACACAAAGCTGGACTATATCCTATATAGGAGATGCTACCCAAAGGAAATTGGAAAACGAGGTGAAGATCTGTGAGTAGCATTGAGGTTTCATGTTGACAAAGAACAATACAGATGCAATGTTTGTGTTGTGAATGCTCATGGAGAAGTATTGATAAGGTCAGAAGGAGCATTGTGTGTCTGTGGGTTTTTATGACAGGGTGCCAAGAGAAAGGTTGTGGTGTTGTATGAGGAAATCTGGAGTGGCAGAGAAGTATGCAAGGGTGGTGCAGGATATGTACAAGGACAGCAGTGAGATGCATAGTACAAATGACAAATGCATTCAAGTTGGAGGTAGGATGACATCAAGAATGGCCTTTGTTGCTTGCAGCAATGATGGACAGGTTCACAGACAAGATTGGATAGGTGTTTCAATGGACTATGATGTTTGCAGATGACATTGAGATCTGTAGTGAGAGCAGCATGAGACAAGTGGGAGATATGGACATGCATGCTGAATAGAGGAGGAATGAAATTCAGTCAAAGCAAGATGGAATATATTTGTGTGAATGAGAGAGGGAGCATGGAGGAACAGTGTGGTCACAAGCAGTAGAGGTGGGAAAGGCAGAAGACTTTAAAGGATTATCTGGGGTCAATTGTCCAAAGTAATGGAAAGTATGGTTGAGAGGTGAAAAGAGAGTGCAGGCTGGGTGGAGTGGGTGGAGAAAGGTGTCAGGAGTGATTTGTGATAGAAGGGTATTTGCAAGAGTGAAAAGGAAAGTTTGCAAGATGGTAGTGAGGCCAGCTATGTTTGATGCTTTAATTTTCTTTGGGACTATCAAGACTGGGACTGACAAGGATGGACAGGATTTAACATATGAGAAGGACAGTGTAAGTAGGACAGCTTGGAGACAAGGTCAGACAGACAAAATTTAAATGGTTTAAACATGTACAGAGGAGGGACCCAGGGTATATAGAGAGAAGGACGCTGAGGATGGAGCCACCATGCAAGAGGCCAAAGAGGAGGTTTATGGATGCGCTGAGGGAAACCACGTATTGTAGATTGTTGCCTGACAGAAGAAGATGCAGAGGACAGGGTGAGATGGAGACAAAATCTGCTGTGGTGACCTCTAACGAGAGCAGACATAAATAAGATTGTCATGCTGAGATGTTATCACTAGC
Source organism: Thalassophryne amazonica (assembly GCF_902500255.1). Lineage (NCBI taxonomy): Eukaryota > Metazoa > Chordata > Actinopteri > Batrachoidiformes > Batrachoididae > Thalassophryne > Thalassophryne amazonica. Next base: position 13,074,320 of record NC_047113.1, on the reverse strand, counting down.
AATTCACATGTGCAATATGAATGAAATCAGGAAAGCAGCTCCTGAGATATATATCCACACACACACACAACACAAACAAAAAGTGATTGCAGTAGTCTTGTAAACCCCTCAGAGGCTTGACTAAAAATGCAAGAAATGTGGTTCTGATCTGTTGTTCTTTTCTTTCAGGGGCTGCCAATCACCACAGCCAGTCCACGCTAAGGCCTCCACTGCCCCCTCCGCACAACCACCATACGCTCTCCCACCAGTCTGCCAACAGCCTGAACAGAAACACCTTGAGAGGTGGCCGCAATCCCATTCATGCTCCTGCCCCGGGCACCGGAGATGGACCAACCACACCTGAATCAGTCCAACTACAAGACAGTTGGGTGCTCAATAGTAATGTCCCACTGGAGACCAGGTCAGCAAAGCATGTTTATTTAAATGGCAGTTTTATTTGACACATAGAGGCATTAACGTTAGGTTCAAGACTGGAATTACCTCAGTCTAATCAATGGTTATGCTGTGTTCAGATTAATTATTGTCAACACAAATTTCATCTGTCTGTGGAAGTTGCGGATGCTTGGAAACTGACTTCTTGTCAGTATGCTTCTAATTATGACACACATATATTTAACCGTACAGCTCAAAGGCTAAGTTATTTATGGAATAAAATCACTAATATGATAGGGGCCTGATGTTTAATGACAAACCCATTTTATTAGAGTACATTGCTTAGGGCTCGGTCACACGGCACACGTCGATCACTGAACGAAGGAAAAAAGTCCCAAAGTCGCAAATCGTCGAGAAAAAGTGGACGAATGAGCTGGCACTTCTCCCATCACCAAAAAGCCTGCGAGTCCAGACCGCATAAAAGAACAAAACAAAACCGAGACTAACAAAAGAATACCGAAGTGAACGGTGACCTTGACGCTTTAAACAAAATCAAAATAAAACATTCATGATGATGTTACTTGACAACAAGTATTAGACTGAGCACAGCCTGTGATCATTTCTGCAGCCAACGTGTGCTCTCCACAGTACCTGCAGGTGTGAGAGTTGTCTTGACAACAGGTTTGTCTTCACAAAAACAACGTGTGTGCAAACACACGTTTGCATGCTGTCTGTGGCTAGAACAGATGGCATGTAAATGTACGCACAGCCGTCTATGGCACACAGCCATTTGTGTGTGTGCACAGCCTTTGAAAACTATCAGCGGACCAATTAGCTTCTGATAAATTTAGTTCCGATAACTTTTAGACCACTAACATATTTTTGCAGGCATAGTGAATAAAGCTTAACAGTTAAAAACATTTGTAAAGTCTAAAATCAAAGATTTTAGTGCCTGCCTGTTACGTTTTGTAGCAGACAGCCAGCCATGAATGGTAGAGCTCTATCCACTGCAAGCAGAGTGAAGCTGACTACCAGAATGTAAAAGGAAGAGGGAAAGAAGGGGAAAAAAAACACAATTTCTCTTCATACCATACAGACCTGCTGGTCATTTCACTGGAGTCTTGCACAGGCAGACAGTTTTGACTTATGATTATAATTTTAAACAAACTAATTCCGGATAAGTTATTAAAATTAACATCACATCTGTTGTTTTACAAAGTGAAAATATCAGCTATATGTTTTAGTTTTAAAGTAATGCACTAATTTTGAAGGTTTTAGCGTGCATTTAGACACACATACCGCATTGCATTATGGGTACATTAGCTTCCTGACATCAGTGGTTGGCTGGTGAGTATAACACACAGTTACTGAAATGTGTGGTGGGTTTTACAAATAAATCTGTATTTGTAAATATGTCATTTTTTTCATTTGTAAAAAAAAAAAGGCAATTTGCAAACTGAAAATTCTGTTTAAGTCCTTCATCCCTTTGAACACTGCCATCTAGTGTTCATGGCAGTGTTCATGGCAGTGTGGCACACATATTATGTTGAATAAACCATGTTTATTCAACATAGAAGATCAACATCAATAAAGTGCAGTGAGTTTAAGTGACACACAATATGACACATGCTATTTCTGGCACATTTTCAATTTGGCTTCCATGCGCATCTGTAGCCTGGCAACACAATAAAGATAAAAACAAAGTGAGAGAAAACATGCATGTGGAGTAAGATCAAGATTTTACACTGCATCCTTGATTATTTTGTGTATCTGAATTTGTTGGGGGTTGGGGGTGAATCTGACATGGGGGGAGAGGTATAAAACAGCCTATCCTAAATAAAAGCTTGTGGCATTAATTGAACTAAATCAGAATATATGGGGTATAAAATAATTAATTTGCATGAGTCAGTGTTAGACAAGAAGGGGCACGCAGACTGAATGAAACAGCTAATAGTATCAAATTACACGGTGTCCTAATATGATAGCCAGCACCATTTTGAATATTATTTACCCTTGTCAGCAGCAGCGGGATGGTGACACCAATTTGCATGTCAAAGTTCACTAAGGTTGAAGCCCAGCATCAACAATATGCATAAATTACTTGAGCACAAATGTCACCTCTTGTGGGAAATTATGTAGCTATGGAGACTGTGCAATTAATTTAATTACACTGAAATTAACTGAAATTCAATCTGAAACATTTTAAAGCTGAGCAGAGCATTCGGCCTATAATGTCAAGCCTGCCGTGCTCTCCTGTGAGTTTATTTCGTCATAGTTTAACAAATACATAGAGCGAGTTAAAACAAGCCTCAGACGTTTGAAGTCATTTATCTGTAAGCGAAAAACTCTCCAGCACGTTTGGAACTCATTTGTCTGTTCCAACAGAATAACTTTAAAAACATGTAAGGGGACTGAATTTGTTTCCACTGTTCAGTTCACTGAGCAAAGACATATCCTACAGAATATCATGTTCAGAGTATCGCTGATCATCTCCACCCGTTCGCACAGAGCCAACATCTAACCAAAAAGAAAACTGCCTCTGCTTCGCAAAACCATGCTACACTCAGATCCTCTTTGTCTCCGAGCACATCACATACAAAAAGCTGCCTGTGTCAACACTATTACACATAAAGCCTGATGTGAGGATCATTAAAAAACACAAACTCTTTCATACACCTTAGACGTGCACTTCTTCCCGAGCACAAAGAACACTTCCCAGGCAAACGGACTATTCACGAGGCGCGCGGTGAGAGCGGCAATGCCTGCAGTACATGCATTCTAGCATGCACACACTCACTCTCTGAGCATTTACTTTGCAAGCTGTAGCTGTGTTTCTCCTGCTGGGCGCTGGGCCCTCCAACACTCATGGTCCCGGAGAAGCTCCTCTGAGTGCCGGCCCTATGCAGTATTTATGAGGCCTGGCCATGTTTAATTCAGTCCCACTGATCTCACGTCTATGTGCAACCTGGGCTGATGGATTATGCTCGAATGATGGGTTGAACAAGACTACCTACAGCTTGGAATGCAACACATTTCATGCCAAAAATACAGGAGTTTGTGCAAGCCTGTGTTGCTATAGTGACATTTATTCCATGACATAGTGTGAAGACAGAGGAGAGTTTTGTGGTTGCGAGGTACTGCCATAAATCCTCATTTACGGAGCCTGTTGTGTTTTCTGTTTTTATAGATTTGAATGTGGTGACACAAACAAATATCCTGTTGAGCCCAAAGTGTTGCCAGTATTTGGTCACGTGCAGGCGGTGGAGCTGGGCATGGGCAAAAGCCTGTCACAGTGAATGAAGCCCATCTTTTTTGAACAAGTATCCAGCTCCACCCTCTCCGTCCTCTCTGGGTCTGGCGGTGGCACAGGAAGTGTGGGCTGGCTAGAGCTGCTGGAGCTAGAGAGTGGGTCAGAGCCAGCCAAGCAGAACCAGAGTCGTGCCATCCCTGTGCTGGCAGAGCCGCTCCTCCAGCTCATTAAAGTCAGCAGCCAGGAAATCATGAGCACAAGTGTACACGTGAGAGTTGGAGTGATGTGTGTATCTGTGCATGTTTGCAACTTGAGCTATTAAAAAAATAAAATAAATGCATGGTAGGACACTTCCTAAAAAGTAACCTAAAAATGTTTATCAGTGCCTAGTCCTTGGTCAGAGTACAGGTGACTGACTTTGCTTCCAATGAGTGAGGAATGAATGAAAATAAAATTTCACCAAAAATATTTATTTTATGTATTTGAAGATGATAAAATCCTGTCTTTGGGCTGACTCTGGGGAAAATTCCAGTGACCGCAGGGAAAGTACTGCTGAGAGCTGGGAAACACCGCAAGCCAGGATCCTTTTGGGGGCATGTGAGACCAACAGGCCAGTTATGAGTTTGGACAGTGCCTGCTGTGGTATCCCCCTGGCTTCGATAGATTTGTTTCCCAGTAGCCATGTCCCTTCTCATCTTATTGGGGGTGCCCTGTGTGCCTGCACCTGTGTAACACATCAGGGCCCATGAGGGTGGTGCAAGGCTGCTGAAGTTTGTGGATGAGCTGAGCTGGTGCCACTCTGGATCCCACAGCACCACAAGATATATTTGAAGATTATAAAACCCTGTCTTCGTACTGACTGGGGAAAGTTCCAGTGACTGCAGGGAAATATCTGCTGACTACAGAGAAAGGACACAAGCTTGGATCATTTTGGGTGCACATATAGTGCATCCGGAAAGTATTCAGAGCACTGAGCTTTTTACACATGTTACAGCAGTTATTTTATTTTATTTATTTATTTCTGCAAATATATAAAAAAAAAAAAAAAAAACTAAGAAATCACATGTACATATGTAAGTATTCACAACCGTTGCCATGAAGCTCAAAATTAAGCTCAGGTCCATCCTGTTTCCACTGAACACCCTTGAGATGTTTCTACAGCTTAATTGGACTCAACCTGGGGTAAATTCAGTTGATTGAACATGATTTGGAAAGACACACACTTGTCTACACATAAGGTCCCACAGTTGACAGCGCATATCAGAACACAAACCAAGCATGAAGTCAAAGAAAATGTCTGTAGACCTCAGAGACAGGATTGTCTCGAGGCACAAGTGTGAGGAAGAGTACAGAAACATTTCTGGTGATTTGAAGGTCCCAATGAGCACAGTGGGCTCCATCATATGTACATGGAAGAAGTTCTGATCCACCAGGACTCTTCCTAGAGTTGGCTGCCCATCTAAACTGAGTGATTGGGGAAGAAGGGCCTTAGTCAAGGAGGTGACCAAGAACCCGATGGTCACTCTGCTCCAGTCTTCCTCTGTGGAGAGAGGAGAACCTTCCAGAAGGACAACCATGTCTGCAGCAATCCACCAATCAGGTCTGTGTGGTAGAGTGGCCCGATGTAAGCCACTCCTTATTAACAGGCACATGACAGCCCACCTGGAGTTTGCCAAAAGGCACCTGAAGGACTTTCAGACCATGAGAAACAAAATTCTCTGGTCTGATGAGACAAAGATTGAACTCTTTGGCATGAATGCCAGGTGTCATGTTTGGAGAAAAGCAGGCACCATCCCTATAGTGAAGCATGGTGGTGGCAGCATCATGCTGTAAAGATGTTTTTCAGCAGCAGGAACTGAGAGACTAGTCAGAATTGAGCGAAACATTAACGCAGCAATGTACAGAGACATCCTGGATGGAAAACCTGCTCCAGAGCGCTCTTGACCTCAGGGGTGATGGTTCATCTTTCAGCAGCACAAAGACAAGATATCAAAGGAGTGGTGTCAGGACAACTGAATGTTCTTGAGTGGCCCAGCCAGAGCTCAGACCTGAATCCGATTGAAAATCACTGGAGAGACCTGAAAATGGCTGTGCACCGACGCTCCGCATCCAACTTGATGGAGCTTGAGAGGTGATGCAAAGAGGAATGGGCAAAACTGCCCAAAGATAGGTGCACCAAGCTTATGGCATCATATTCAAGAAGACTTGAGGCTGTAATTGCTGCATCAAAAAGGTGCATCAACAAAGTATTGAGCAAAGGCGTGGTGTACTTATGTACATGTGAGTTCTTGGTTTTTTCTTTTAATACATTTGCAAAACAAAAAAACTTTTTCGTGTTGTCATTATGGGGTGTTGTGAGTAGAAATTTGAAAAAAAATTACTCTTATTCTTATTCACATGTGAGTTCTTAGTTTTTTATTTTAATAAATTTGCAAAAATTAAAAAAAAAACTTTTTCATGTTGTCATTATGGGGTGTTATGAGCATAATTTGGAGGGAAAAATTAATTTGCTCCATTTTGGAATAAGGCTGTAACATAACAAAATGTGGAAAAAGTGAAGCGCTGTGAATACTTTCTAGATGCAGAGTACGCCACATTCAAGATATATATCTTTTTACAAAAACATTTATGAAGTGTGAATCTTTTGTAAAATGAAAAAAAAAAAAACCTGCAAGAGGTGATTCATGTTGCAGGAATCATCAGTGACTGGCAAAAAGTGGAATTTGCATTTTATCTTCCTGGACAGGTTTCAGTTTATCTGGGTAGGCTGCCTAAGTAGAGCCTATGCATGGGAAACACTGTATTATTGTAGTAAAGCATATTTTACTCAATTATGTGGTTTGTTGCACTGGTGCTATGCAGTGCACTTTGTGGAGTTATGCCGCATTGAAAAATCGATACCAGCCTGAAGTGCACTGCGTAGCCACTCACTGTTGTGCAGTTCTAACTCCAAATTAGGTCATGAACAAGGACATGGTCATTTATACTTAAAATGAAAGTTAAATTTACTGAATCCCTTCACTGCATGGGAGGAATTGAGAACTGAGAAACTAATACTGTTCTGGTGGATTTTCTGCAATTGGTCAAAGAAGACCATCATTGTATCCGCATGTTATGAGCCTTCAGATGCACCTCTGAGGCTTGTTAATAATATCTTAGTGAATCGCACAAAACGTCTGATTTTTGCTTTGATCACCAATTTGGCATGAAACTGACTCAATGCTAAGGGTGTTCCAATTAAGTGATATGAATTAAAAATTGATTTTAACGTAATAAATGCAACTGTATCGATACACGGAAACATGAATCTGTTACAATGTGCTCTAAACTGGTCGATGGCTCTATTTTAAAGAAATAAATTGATTGAGTTAATGTTGTTTCTTTGTTACTTCTGCATCTCTAATGGCTCACCCAGGTTGCAGGGACATTTAACTTCATGAGGTTAAAAACAAAATCAACATGCTTGATTGTGGTAGGAGGTATAACTGTTAAATGCACCTGTTTTAACTTTATGTTTGGTTCACAATTTCTTAATACTCACCTGATTCAGAACATAGGGTGACCAAACATCCTGTTTTCCCAGGACATGTCCTGTTTTTACATCCTGTCCTGGCCATCCTGGGTTGTTTTTTTTAGAAATTGATGACATTGTCCTAGTTTTCATTGTTTTTCATTGGGTCATTAAACTGACCGAATGGTCACCCCCATAAAAATTGGTCCGCTCTGCCTTCACTGCGCATGCATCGACACCGGCATTCGAGTATCATTTGAGTATCTCATTGTCGGACCAAGTGTCCTGGTTTTCGGTAATCAAAATATGGTCAGTCTATCAGAATGGGAACATTATGCTATTTACGCTATGCTAACAGCAGCTGCTTCTTCGCCTGGGCTTCTTTTATGCTGCTCATCCTGCTACTGTATGTGGCGTTTCCCCCAGTAGTGAACAAAAGGCAAGCAAGAGGCAGCATCAATGTGCAACCCATGTTCCCATACAAACCTGAAGAAGGTCCCTGTTTTTTTTTTTTGGTTTTTTTTTATGAAATATGTATTTGAAGGTAAGCAATGCCACTTTTGGAAATTTTCCATAATAAAAAAATTAAGTATCATTCCTGAATAGTATTGTAGCCCAGGCACCTAAATAGAGAGTATATCATTTTATATGGGAGGGATGCACAACCATAGTCGATACCTGATTCAATCACAGTGATTTTTACTCTTATTTTAATATAGCCCTTAAAATACCACACTGGTCATTCTAATGTTTGAGCTCCAAATATAGAAGTATCACATGTGTCGATATCTGGTAACAACTTGCTAAGCCATGAAACTGAAATGTAGAAGCTACAAGCACTTTTCCTGCATTTCCTGGATTGCGCTGGGTGGTCTGGTACAATGAACTTGGTAATACTTGAAATCGTCATCCAACAGGTCATCCGTTATATGAACCAATACAAGTTTGGAGGTGGTACACAAGACTCACCAGACACTAAGTATGGGCTGTTGGGGCAACTCTTTGATACAAACTCATTCCACCAGTACCCAAGAATGTTTCAGAGAGACCTTGTACCAAAGACATCTACTCGTCACTTTAGGAAACTGGTTAGCGTCCAAGTCTCACAACCATACATACATACAACCCTAAAGACTTGAACCCTCCTGGATCCAGCAACTCCATGATTCCATAAAATCTGATGTGGACAACCCACTTCCCACTCATTCCTGTGTATTTACTGCACAAAATCTTGCTTCATTGTAATGCAATGGAAGCACAAGTATGACTTTGGCTTTATTTGTGCACAGTGTAAGTGAATGGCAACGCACCATCCACCTTTGTTTACTGTGTCTCCATCCCAGCATGTGTGTCTTTGCTTTTTCTGTGGCTGTGACCACTGTTCACTGTAATCATATGTAAATCTTGGCATTTGATGTCCACTTAGAGGATGTGTGCATGTGAGTACGTGCTTATGTATCTGTGGGTTTGTGTGTGTTTGTGTGTGTCTGTATGCTTGTGTGTGTGTGTGTGTGTGTGTGTGTGTGTGTGTGTGTGTGTGTGTGTGTGTGTGTGTGTGTGTGTGTGTGTGTGTGTGTGTGTGTGTGTGTGTGTGTGTGTGTGTGTGTGTGTGTGTGTGTGTGTTTTAGCTTGACCTGATAGTGTGACAATTCTCTGAGAGGATGAAGACTGATCACCTAAGAACACCCTGGGGCTTGGATGACTGGCAGAAAAAGAGAGAGATAGAAACAGACGAGGGGGAGCGGTGATATAGCAAAGAAATATAAGTCGGGAGAGCGGGAGAGAGAGAGAGAGGAGAATTGGAAAGGAATGGTTTACGGTAGAGGAGGGAGAGATAAAGAGGAAGGTGAGAGAGGGAGAAATGAAGAGAGGCTGTGATTGAAGGAGATTGTTTTGGGGGAGTGTGTGAGATAGAAAGGCAGAGCAGGGAGATTGGGGCCCATAGAACATAGATACATTTACCAGTCTGAGATAAATGACTATAGATGGCTGCTGCCACTGTGCGTGCTTGTGTGTGAGCAAGCAAGAAAGACAGCGAGCGAGAATGTGATTTTCAATGTGCATACCAGGGCGTCTCTTTCACCTGTGTGAATGCGTTGCAGGTCTTTTGCTAGAAATCACCTGATTTCCAATTGGTCCCTTGGAGCCTCTCGGCTGGCTGATGCCAGTTTCAATCTTGATCTGATCTCAGGACATTCCCCTGCTCACTCCGCTATGGACCACGGCTCTAGAGGAGAAATAAGATCACTGAGGGGGTTGCAGCATCTCAATTTATCTGGTGGAGGGTGTAGCAGGTAGGTTAGTTATGAATGTATTACTGTGGCGACCGAATTGGAGATGCTCCCTGTGGAAACCACAAGGAGGTGGAGGAGAAGAAGAGGAAGCACAAAGAAAAGATTCATGCCCAGCTTTCGAACTTCTGTAATATACATGGGAGAAATAAAGAGTAGAGATCTTCAAGGGCCCAAAAGTTTTGACCCAGTCTGAAACTTGCCGAACATTTTTTTTGTTTTGTTTTGGGGTCTTTTTGCTTTTTAATTTATATTAATCAACCAGGAAGGCACCCAATAATTTGTAGATCTGATCCATAATGGATCCAGTGATAATTACAAGGGGACTCAGTAAGCACTGCTGATACCTTTGAAGCCTTTTTTTAATGTATAGCACCAGCGTCTGGTATGTATTATGAATTGCAAATGGTTTTAGTACAGATCTTTCATCCAACCCATCTGTCTGAGGTGGATTATTAAATCCACCCCAAAATGACTGAGAACAGTACTGTGATGAGCCAGTGGTAACAAGAAGTGTCAGTTTCAGTGTACGTAGCCCCCAGATATCAACTCTACTTATAGATGAATGAGAGCAAAAAAATATGGGTAACAAAAAAGAAAGACGTGATCAGAGTTAATGTTATTCACACTTGCAATGAAAATCATGCACTAGTGGCCCTGTTTACATACATATAAAAATCCTGCTGCTATCTGATTATTGGCTGTTATCTGATTAATAAGCGGTCATGTAAACAGCAAAATCCGATATGCTTTATCCAATAACAACTGTAATCTGATTATGACAAATTGGATTAACACCCCTGGATTTCTCTCAATACTCCAATTTCTTCAGTACAAACACAATAATCTGATTTATTAAGTTGTTTTACATCTGCGCATGTGGAAAAGCAGTTGTCACTCACATTTCCAGAGGTTCAGTGGGGTGATCTGCTGTCACGTCACAACATCCTTCATCAGATCACAAAGTTCAAAGAGACCATTGTGTGTCCAAAAAAATGTGATTTATAGACAAATACATGAAAGGTGAGTGGAATTTCCAAAACAATGTAAAAATATAGCCAGTAACCCTCAAGTGTCCTTCTTAATAAAGGTTTTAATGACTCACGGCAAGGCGACAGGATCAGGAGCACAGATGCGTTTCGACTAGGTCTTCATTTTGTTCATTTTGCTATTGTTTTTGTTGTGGGTCACCTCTACTGGTGGTTGGCTCTCACTGCGGTATTGTATCACTTCCTGTTCCGGAGCACAGCGGTGTTTTTCTGTATCTGTTAGCTGTTTAATCTGCGCAGTTAGATTGATCTAGTTAACTAGATAACGATTTGTTTCACAGTGTAATCTTCACGTGCCTTAACTAAAGCACTCCCTCTGCTGAATCACCTCTAAATTATTTACACATTATTCACTTTGCATGTTTTTAGGAATCCGCTAGCTTAGCGCAGCTACTAGCTCTTAGCCGGTTTATCATGGCGGCTTCTCCTGTCTCTCCCGCACTTTTCTGCTCTGGGTGTGAAATGTTTAGTTATTCCTCGGCCTCCTTTAGCAGTAATGGTACTTGTAATAAGTGTAGCTTATTCGTAGCTTTGGAGGCCAGGCTGGGCGAATTGGAGACTCGGCTCCGCACCTTGGAAAATCCTACAGCTAGCCAGGCCCCTGTAGTCGGTGCAGACCAAGGTAGCTTAGCCGCCGTTAGTTCCCTCCCGGCAGATCCCGAGCAGCCGGGAAAGCAGGCTGACTGGGTGACTGTGAGGAGGAAGCATAGTCCTAAACAGAAGCCCCGTGTACACCGCCAACCCGTTCACATCTCTAACCGTTTTTCCCCACTCGGCGACACACCCGCTGAGGATCAAACTCTGGTTATTGGCGACTCTGTTTTGAGAAATGTGAAGTTAGCGACACCAGCAACCATAGTCAATTGTCTTCCGGGGGCCAGAGCAGGCGACATTGAAGGAAATTTGAAACTGCTGGCTAAGGCTAAGTGTAAATTTGGTAAGATTGTAATTCACGTCGGCAGTAATGACACCCGGTTACGCCAATCGGAGGTCACTAAAATTAATATTGAATCGGTGTGTAACTTTGCAAAAACAATGTCGGACTCTGTAGTTTTCTCTGGGCCCCTCCCCAATCAGACCAGGAGTGACATGTTTAGCCGCATGTTCTCCTTGAATTGCTGGCTGTCTGAGTGGTGTCCAAAAAATGAGGTCGGCTTCATAGATAATTGGCAAAGCTTCTGGGGAAAACCTGGTCTTGTTAGGAGAGACGGCATCCATCCCACTTTGGATGGAGCAGCTCTCATTTCTAGAAATCTGGCTAATTTTATTAAATCCTCCAAACCGTGACTATCCAGGGTTGGGACAAGGAAGCAGAGTTGTAGTCTTACACACCTCTCTGCAGCTTCTCTCCCCCTGCCATCCCCTCATTACCCCATTCCCGTAGAGACGGTGCCTGCTCCCAGACCACCACCAACCAGTAAAAATCTATTTAAGCATAAAAATTCAAAAAGAAAAAATAATATAGCACCTTCAACTGCACCACAGACTAAAACAGTTAAATGTGGTCTATTAAACATTAGATCTCTCTCTTCTAAGTCCCTGTTAGTAAATTATATAATAATGGATGAACATATTGATTTATTCTGCCTTACAGAAACCTGGTTACAGCAGGATGAATATGTTAGTTTAAATGAGTCAACACCCCCGAGTCACACTAACTGCCAGAATGCTCTTAGCATGGGCCGAGGCGGAGGATTAGCAGCAATCTTCCACTCCAGCTTATTAATTAATCAAAAACCCAGACAGAGCTTTAATTCATTTGAAAGCTTGTCTCTTAGTCTTGTCCATCCAAATTGGAAGTCCCAAAAACCAGTTTTATTTGTTGTTATCTATCGTCCTCCTGGTCGTTACTGTGAGTTTCTCTGTGAATTTTCGGACCTTTTGTCTGACTTAGTGCTTAGCTCAGATAAGATAATTATAGTGGGCGATTTTAACATCCACACAGATGCTGAGAATGACAGCCTCAACACTGCATTTAATCTATTGTTAGACTCGATTGGCTTTGCTCAAAATGTAAATGAATCCACCCACCACTTTAATCATACCTTAGATCTAGTTCTGACTTAACTTAACAGTATTCCCTGAAAATCCCCTTCTGTCTGATCATTTCTTAATAACATTTACATTTACTCTGATGGACTACCCAGTAGTGGGGAATAAGTTTCATTACAGTAGAGGTCCTTCAGAAAGCACTGTTTATAATATTTGATGCCACAGAGACTTTTGTTTCATTTTGAAGCAAAGTCATTTTTGGCACAATGAAGATAGCACTGGAAAGAAGTAAATAACCTTGCGTGGACTATATTTTTTAGCTCAAACACTTTTCAATATCAGTGACACTCGTAGCATTATAAAAGGAAAAGCTCAAGGAGGATACATGGGGACTTTTAGTATGTTGTTGGAGATGATGACTAGCTTTTGTACTAATTTACATTTACTCTGTAAATTTACTCTGTAGTCCATCTCTGTAGACTACTCTGTAGACTACTCTGTAGTCCATCAGAGTAAATTTACATTTACTCTGATGGACTACCCAGCAGTTGGGAACAAGTTTCATTACACTAGAAGTCTTTCAGAAAGCTCTGTAACTAGGTTTAAGGATATGATTCTTTCTTTATGTTCTCTAATGCCATATACCAACACAGTGCAGAGTAGCTACCTAAACTCTGTAAGTGAGATAGAGTATCTCGTCAATAGTTTTACATCCTCATTGAAGACAACTTTGGATGCTGTAGCTCCTCTGAAAAAGAGAGCTTTAAATCAGAAGTGCCTGACTCCGTGGTATAACTCACAAACTCGCAGCTTAAAGCAGATAACCCGTAAGTTGGAGAGGAAATGGCGTCTCACTAATTTAGAAGATCTTCACTTAGCCTGGAAAAAGAGTCTGTTGATCTATAAAAAAGCCCTCCGTAAAGCTAGGACATCTTACTACTCATCACTAATTGAAGAAAATAAGAACAACCCCAGGTTTCTTTTCAGCACTGTAGCCAGGCTGACAAAGAGTCAGAGCTCTATTGAGCCGAGTATTCCTTTAACTTTAACTAGTAATGACTTCATGACTTTCTTTGCTAATAAAATTTTAACTATTAGAGGAAAAATTACTCATAACCATCCCAAACGCATATCATTCTCTTTGGCTGCTTTCAGTGATGCTGGTATTTGGTTACACTCTTTCTCTCCGATTGTTCTGTCTGAGTTATTTTCATTAGTTACTTCCTCCAAACCATCAACATCCAGGCCAATCTCCAACCTTCCTTTTCTCTCAAAAATTCTTGAAAGGGTAGTTGTAAAACAGCTAACTCATCATCTGCAGAGGAATGGTCTATTTGAAGAGTTTCAGTCAGGGTTTAGAATTCATCATAGTACAGAAACAGCATTAGTGAAGGTTACAAATGATTTTCTTATGGCCTCAGACAGTGGACTCATCTCTGTGCTTGTTCTGTTAGACCTCAGTGCTGCTTTTGATACTGTTGACCATAAAATTTTATTACAGAGATTAGAGCATGCCATAGGTATTAAAGGCACTGTGCTGCAGTGGTTTGAATCATATTTATCTAATAGATTACAATTTGTTCATGTAAATGAGGAATCTTCTTCACTGACTAAGGTTAATTATGGAGTTCCACAAGGTTCTGTGCTAGGACCAATTTTATTCACTTTATACATGCTTCCCTTGGGCAGTATTATTAGACAGCATTGCTTAAATTTTCATTGTTATGCAGATGATACTCAGCTTTATCTATCCATGAAGCCAGAGGACACACACCAATAAGCTAAACTGCAGGATTGTCTTACAGACATAAAGACATGGATGACCTCTAATTTCCTGCTTTTAAACTCAGATAAAACTGAAGTTATTGTACTTGACCCCACAAATCTTAGAAACATGGTGTCTAACCAGATCCTTACTCTGGATGGAATTACCCTGACCTCTAGTAATACTGTGAGAAATCTTGGAGTCATTTTTGATCAGGATATGTCATTCAATGCACATATTAAACAAATATGTAGGACTGCTTTTTTGCATTTGCGCAGTATCTCTAAAATTAGAAAGGTCTTGTCTCAGAGTGATGCTGAAAAACTAATTCATACATTTATTTCCTCTAGGCTGGACTATTGTAATTCATTATTATCATGTTGTCCTAAAGGTTCCCTGAAAAGCCTTCAGTTAATTCAAAATGCTGCAGCTAGAGTACTAACGGGGACTAGAAGGAGAGAGCATATCTCACCCATATTGGCCTCTCTTCATTGGCTTCCTGTTAATTCTAGAATAGAATTTAAAATTCTTCTTCTTACTTATAAGGTTTTGAATAATCAGGTCCCATCTTATCTTAGGGACCTCATAGTACCATATCACCCCAATAGAGCGCTTCGTTCTCAGACTGCAGTCTTACTTGTAGTTCCTAGGGTTTGTAAGAGTAGAATGGGAGGCAGAGCCTTCAGCTTTCAGGCTCCTCTCCTCTGGAACCAGCTCCCAATTCGGATCAGGGAGACTGACACCCTCTCTACTTTTAAGATTAGGCTTAAAACTTTCCTTTTTGCTAAAGCTTATAGTTAGGGCTGGATCAGGTGACCCTGAACCATCCCTTAGTTATGCTGCTATAGACTTAGACTGCTGGGGGGTTCCCATGATGCACTGAGTGTTTCTTTCTCTTTTTGCTCTGTATGCACCACTCTGCATTTAATCATTAGTGATTGATCTCTGCTCCCCTCCACAGCATGTCTTTTTCCTGGTTCTCTCCCTCAGCCCCAACCAGTCCCAGCAGAAGACTGCCGCTCGCTGAGCCTGGTTCTGCTGGAGGTTTCTTCCTGTAAAAAGGGAGTTTTTCCTTCCCACTGTTGCCAAGTGCTTGCTCACAGGGGGTCGTTTTGACAGTTGGGGTTTTTCTGTAATTGTTGTATGGCTTTTCCTTGCAATATGAAGCGCCTTGGGGCAACTGTTTGTTGTGGTTTGGTGCTATATAAATGAAATTGATTTGATTTGATTCATCAGTGTGTAAGGCCGTTCAGGAAATGATGTCTTTTATGGTAACACCAATCAAAAACAGGTGTAGAACTCCACAAGACATGCAAATGCAGACATTACTAATAATAAACCAATTTTTCCAAAACCAGAATTTCCAAAAGCCATGATGTCATATTTCAATGCCGTGAACGTCCTCGCTAAGAGACAGAGAGAGAGAGAGAGAGAGAGAGAGAGAGAGAGAGAGAGAGAGAGCACTCTTTTTTCAGTATCTTCTCTTTCTTTCACCACTTCCAAAGAAATCCAACTAATAAACTTAAATTTTGTGAACCCAGATTTTCCAGTCTTCAGATTACTTAAGTGCATGTAAATGTGAGAGATCAAATTATTGCAGTTTTATCTGATTACTAACAGTTATCTAATTATGGTTATGTGAACGTGGCCGCTGTCATCGCAGTATTGTTCCATGTGCTAATCAGTGACGAAGTAGAATGTCATACTTTTGCTTTTGATTTTATCCACCTCTTTTTTTATTTTTCTGTCAGTGAAAACCAAAGAACTTCCACGTGTACACGAGCTTCTTGCAGCAAAGAAAGAGGGTGTCAAAACAGAATGGGAGAAGGAGGTAGCCACTACTCTTCCTCACGGGTGCACCTTTTTTCTTTCTTTCTTTTTTCATGGGCTGCAGTTCAGGCTGTCAACAGCAGATTTATCTTCACCTCAGCCAATTTTTATAATGTGCATATTCTGGAGCAAAGGTGTCAAACTGATTCCAGAAAGTGCCAAGAGAGTGCAGGTTTTCTTTGTAACCATTGACTCTACCAGGTGATTTCACTCATAAACATCACTTTGAGCAGATGGTGGAGTCAGTGGTTACAAAGAAAACCTGCATCCTTTTGGCTCTTCCTGGAATTGGTCTGACACCTGTATTTTAGAGGGTGGATTTATCCACTGCGGTACGCACACACTCACCAGTTGCCAAATACCGCAATTGCATGCTTGAACAGTTAGCACTTGCCACATACATGCACAGTGCTTTTTCTGTATGTACCTGAGGTAAGGCACATTCCTATAAGGCACAACATTTGCTAATATTTTGCACGTTCTAAACATTGTTTTTCAATATTCCCAAAAAATCTGCAATTAGTCTGCACTTGTGCATTTATTTCAAAGTAGAAGACTTGCAGCATGCAACTTGTGCTTACGTGTGGTATGTTTATCCCAAATAAATGCAGGCTTTTTATCAACCATGTGAGAAGGGCTGTAAATATTCTGACATAAACTCAACACCCAAGACAGCAGAACAGTACTTGACTCAGACCTGACAAGTTAAAGTTAAATTTCCTGCACACCAAGGAGACCTCAGAAAACATATTTAAAAAACATGATGGCAATGATACCAAAAATATAATCTTGTTGTCATGAAGTACCTTACGATTCTAACATCACCTGCACCTTTGTTTGTTTGTGCACAGTCAGGTACATATGGTGCATCAAGAAGGTATTTCAGAGCACTTCACTTTTTCCACATTTTCTTATGTTACAGCATTATTCAAAAATAGGTGAAAATTTTTTTCCTCAAAATTCTACACACAATACCCCATAATGACAATGTGAACAAAGTTTTTTTTAGATTTTTGCAAATTTATTTAAAATACAAAAAAACACACACACACACACAAAACCACACATACATAAGTATTCACAGTTTTGACATAAATCTCAAAATTGAGCTCAGGTGCATGCTGTTGTCATCGATCATCCTTGAGATGTTTCTACAGCTTAACTGGAGTCCACCTGGGGTAAATTCAGTTGATTGAACATGATTTGGAAAGGCACACAGCTGTCTACATATAAGGTCCCACAGTTGACATTCAGAGCACAAACCAAGCATGAAGTCAAAAGAATTGTCTGTAGACCTCTAAGACAGGATTGTCTCAAAGCACAAATCTGGGGAAGGTTACAGTAACATTTCTGCTGCTTTGAAGTCCCAATGAGCACAATGGCCTCCATCATCCATAAATGGAAGATGTTCTGCTCCACCAGGACTCTTCCTAGAGCTGACTGCCCATCTAAACTGAGCAATCGAGGGAGAAGGGCCTAAATCAGGGAGGTGACCAAGAACCTGATGGTCACTCTGTCAGAGCTCCAACATTCCTCTGTGGAGAGAGGAGAACCTTCCAGAAGGACAATCACCTCTGCAGCAACCCACCAGTCAACCCTGTATGGTAGAGTGGCCAGACAGAAGACACTCCTCAGTAAAAGGCACATGGCATCCCTGTACTGGCAGTATTGTTATGATTGGATGCATTTCTGTGGCAAAAAACTGTCTCGCTCTCTTAATGACAATCGCACCTGCTTCTAATTAGTGATGAATTCTGCATTTATTGACCATCCAGAAGGTGTCAGTCACGTCTATGAGATATTACCATAGAAAGGCCTTGTCCTCATTGCATGCCCTTTTAATTTGGTGAGTTACAAGATGACAGCATGTATTGTTTTTGAGATACTATGTCAATAAGTTGGAGGGGATAGAGTTATCTATCTATTCACTCAGAGCATTTTAATGGCTGCATGCCTGGGCTTATCCAATGCTGTACTTTTTTTTTCAACATTAACATTTCTGCAGTTTGTAAGACTGCTAAAATCACTTGAATACTTTATGTATGAATATCACTACTCTTTGGGAACTTTACAGACTTTGCTTTAATGCACCGCACAATGAATGAATGACTTTTACACTGCGCCCACTGAGCTTTTGATAATCACAGCAGTGAGAAATTCTCACAATGGTGTCCTTGAGCATACTCTCTCCCCGAGCGCTTTGTTTCATCCTCAGATCTGACCGATCTGACTCGACCTCCATTAATCATTCTTTACCTCTGATGATAATTCTGAGAACGCTATCATAAGCAATTGTGTGTTTGCGAGCGCTCAGAAAGTAAAAAGTATGTGCGTGGGTGCGTGCAAAAGCATGCGCACCCGTTTGCTCAGGGGGGGAATGTGAGCTTTGACTTCCTGCTAATTACCCAGCATGCTCTCTGTTCTGTGGTTAATTGTCCAGGTCCTCTATTCTCTCAATGGGGGAGCAGAGTTGGAATGAAGTGAAAGTACATCCTCCCTCTCTCTCTCTATCTCTCTCTCTTTCACTCTCTCAACTAATCTGTGCTTTCCCCTCTCCATCCTCCATCCCTCGCATGTGTCACTGCATTCCATGCATGGGTGCAAATCAAATGTTTGGTCACACGTGCGGGGCAGCCTCATGAAAGAAAGCCACATGCATTTTTATAGCTTGTTTGTGTTGGCGTGCGAGTTAGCGCTTGCTTGTGCAGCCTGCTTGTGTGTGTGTGTTGCACATGTAAGACAGGATGCATGACAGCAAGGTAACAACAACCCTCAGACGGATGGGGTGGGGACTTCACACGGAGGAGCATAGGGGATGGGGGGGTTGCTTGTGTCAGTTCGGTCTCCAATTACGTGTGACGTTTCCACGCTGGACCACTGTCAAAAATCCGACAATGTTCACACACAGTTGCACATACAGTATGCACACACATCCGGGCCTAATGATACAGAGCTGTGATTGCTGGCTGCCCGCTATGATAGAATCCCTCCGTAGCCCTGCGCAACATAAATCAATGTCAATTACCTCCCCAGAGCATATTAGACACTTTCCATTCCCGCTCATAATTAGTATCGCCCATAGATATATTCCCATCTCACACCAAGCACACAGCGGAGCTTCTGCACACAAACAACAAAGCCAAGGAGCAAAATTAATTCAGTGCTCCAGTTCAAACACATAAAATCACACCATACATATATATATTGTAATTAATTTTCTCCAGCTCTGCCATCACAGAGTGCGGCAAAGGCTGTGAAAATGAATTAAAGCGCAGGCGCACACGGATTGACCTTGGGAGTGCATGCGTGCGTCTGCACGTGCATGGCCTTCTTGCATTCGAGATTGTGTAGGTTTACGCGTGAATATTAAAATTGATGGCTCTGACACAGAGAGTGTGGTATTTTTAGACAATAACCTCATATTTCTTTGGCGTGCCACCTTCTCTCACTCTTTTAGCCTCTATCTGTCTTTTTTTTCCTTCTCGTCTCTGTTCTTGTTCGCTCACATTGATGGTGCATCTGACTGTTAAAAGAGGGGGAAACAAGATGAAAAGAGATGGAGGAGAAGAGAGGAGAATCCTGCAGGATACCAACACAGCAATCAGCGGCATGAGAAATTATGAGAGAGAGAGAGAGAGAGAGAGAGCAGTCTGACTGAATAATTGATAGAGAGTGGAACACTGCTCCCAAAGCAAATCTTCATCCTCTGAGCACATCACCTGTTTTCACCAACTGTTTTTAGACTTGCAGACACATGTACAGACACGCTGTTTGGAAAAAGCATTTATTAAAGACATCAGAGGAATCACAGACTGCGCAGCGAGGTGCAGTTAAACAGCTTTTTAAATCACAATCATCAGATGGTGCTCCAGAAGAGAGTTATGACTGATCCTACTCATCTCGACTGAATAAATAAGACGGACCGAGCACTGACACATGCACATCTGCTTGCGTTGTGTTGGTCTTAACCTTACTAAAAAGCATCGCCTTGTTTCGCTGCACTCACGTTGTGCTTAGCTGGTGCATTTGTTAAACCAGTCAGTCAGCAGTGTCTGAACAGAAGGACAAACAAATCTTTTACCTGCCGTATTTTTTAGATAAGTAGCACCTATGAAAAAATGTCATGAAGAGGAAAAAAGTCACTTTTTTAACATATATTTCAAAGAATGAATAATAACAATTCAAAAATCATACATAGTATGAATAAGTACATCTCAGGATGACTCACAACGAAACAGCTCATATGAGTGAACCATGAAAATATCGCGCAGACGGGCAGGTTTGCACGATCCCAGTGCGATGGTTCGTGCATGCGACGGTGTCTTTCAAGCAGGAGCACAGTGCGAGCAGCTGCACCACATCATGCCGCTGATGTAGAGAACAGTAAGATAAAAACCATCTGTATGAATAGGGAATATCACTAGGTTGTTATAAATAACACATAAAAGGGGACGCAATACAGAACACCGCAGTTAAATAACCCTGGTTAAATAAAAAAAGGTCACTCACAGGATTCAAACTCGTAAGCTCTGATTACCAGATGGAAACTTTACCCACTGAGCTACCATCACTGTCCTGTGAAAGGTGCAGGAAAATACATGATACCAAGGACGTGTTTAAAAAATAAAACCACACACCATATAAAAACATTGCATTTTATTGAATCCCTCTTATCAAGCGGACAATACAAGTATGAACCATCTGTTCCTCTGTAGATGACCCATGGTCACAGACGTACAGTCATGAAATGACATGAATGAGAAGCAGGGCACTCTTATCATGTCCACATCTCCTGGCGGCATGTCCTGCCCAACATGTGTGTCTTGTGGCTGGCCCACCACAGGACTGACATCATGTCATGTGGAACAGAGCTCACGTTGGTCACGTGACATTCAGATCGCCGCTGCGTGTTATGATCTGACGGTCTGGATCACCCAGGGGGAGCCTGTCAGTGTGCGCACCATGCACACATTCATTGTAGTCCATTGCAACCGTGATATATGTTATTATGTATGTCCACATGATGACAGCAAGCAGACACATGTGCGTCACAGTGGGCAGTTGTTAGTTCATGTCCGTCCAAACACAGTACGTGTTCCCCAGCCGTGACATCCAGAACCACAGATCTCCACAGCCGCTCCTGTGGGAGGACACACCCCCTGTCAGTTTAGCGCAAACACCAACGTGTCACTGTGTCTGTTTGCAAAGCCACACTTGGGGGGCACTTAGACAAATATTACATCCAGCTTGACAGTGAATGCCTGCTGGCTGTTTTTGTGATGATAGCACGAATGGACACACGTATTCTAAGTGCCAAATGAGCAGTGTTATATGTTTGTGTGTGTCAGCTGGAATTTGGCCGACACCTGCTGCAAGAGGGTTCGATGGACTTGCACAGTGCACACTCCATCTTTCAGCCACTGGTGTGCACAAATAGTTGCAGCAACAGGTGTACGAGGCGTTGGAGGCAGGTACAATTTTATACCTTTTGCATACGATTCTTGCTTCATGCACAATTCGACCAAATTCATACTATGTGTGAAGGGGCCCATAACAAATCACATTTGAAAAGCTCTTGCTCTCAACAGCATCACTGACTGTGGAGACTGTGGTCTCTTCTAAGCAATTCCACCAACTCTGGAGGAAGATGAAGCACTTTAGATTTTTTTGTAGCAGCAGATAGTTGACAACAGGTTTTACACAAATGATAAAATAACCCCCTCTCTCTTCATAAAGGTAATATATATATATATATATATATATATATATATATATATATATATATATATATATATATATATATATATATATATATATATATATAGTTGCATTTTATTACACATCTGTGATGGCACCATCCATGCTGAAAGGTACATCCAGGTTTTGGAGCAACACATGCTGCCATCCAAGCAACGTCTTTTTCATGGACGTCCCTGCTTATTTCAGAAAGACAATGCCAAGCCACATTCTGCACGTGTTACAACAGCGTGGCTTCGTAGTAAAAGAGTGCGAAAAGAGTGCAGGTGCGAGACTGGCCTACCTGCAGTCCAGACCTGTCACCCATTGAAAATGTGTGGCGCATTATGAAGCGCAAAATAGAGACCCCGGACTGTTGAACAACTGAAGTCGTACATCAAGCAAAAATGGGAAAGAATTCCACCTATAAAGCTTTAGTGTCTTTAGTGTCTTTAGTTCCCAAACACTTATTGAGTGTTGTTAGAAGGAAAGGTGATGTAACACAGTGTTAAAGATACCACTGTCCAAGCTTTTTTGAAACATGTTGCAGGCATCCATTTCAAAATGAGCAAATATTTGCACAAAACAATAAAGTTTATCAGTTTGACCATTAAATATCTTGTCTTTGTGGTGTATTCAATTGAATATAAGTTGAAGAAGGTTTATAAATCATTGTATTCTGTGTTTTTGTTTTTGTTTTTTTGTTTTTTATTATACACAACGTCCCAACTTCACTGGAATTGGGGTTGTATATAGATATATAGATATCTATAGATATATAGATATCTATATATCTATATATCTATAGATATCTATATATCTATAGATATACAGATATATAGATATCTGTATATCTATAGATATATATACAGTAGATATATAGATATCTATATATCTATAGATATATGATAAAAGTATTGTACTTTAAGAAAACCTGATAAACATTCATAAATATATGAAATGTGCAATAATTTCAACTTTGGTGATAATCGATATGAAAATTTGTTTCTATTTAAATGTCATTTTTCAACATATAATTCGCACCAGAGTAGAAGTTTCAGGACCTCAAAAGTGATTTTAGATAACTTTCACCCATCACACATAATAAGAAAGTGGAGGAACCAGCCCAGCACTGCAAATATT
This sequence comes from Thalassophryne amazonica, assembly GCF_902500255.1. NCBI lineage: Eukaryota > Metazoa > Chordata > Actinopteri > Batrachoidiformes > Batrachoididae > Thalassophryne > Thalassophryne amazonica. The sequence goes on along the minus strand of NC_047113.1, from coordinate 13,051,381 downwards.
GTCATAGTCTGACAAAGTTGGGAGGAAAAGAGGTGTGATCAGCAGTGTCAGAATGCATCCAGAGTAGCTCATCCACACCTGCACGATGGCATCCAAAGCGCATGTAGACAACAGGTAGATAATAAAGACTGCTGTCAGATGGCCATAAAAGGCACTGAAGACTGCCCGATGTCCAAACGTTTGGATGGCAAATACGGGACTGGACTGGGAGCGAGCAATGTGCTCCGTGCACATGCGTGGGGCTGCAATTATCACTCAGCCATGTGTGTGTGTGTGTGTGTGTGTGTGTGTGTGTGTGTGTGTGTGTGTGTGTGTGTGTGTGTGTGTGTGTGTGTGTGTGTGTGTGTGTGTGTGTGTGTGTGTGTGCGCGCGCACGCACATGTGCCACTGGACAGCTTCGCTGAAAGTGGCACGTGTGCGCATGTGAGCAGGGAACAGCATGGCCAACTGCTGGCAGTTCCCACGGAGTCTTTCCAGGGAACTTTCTTTTTTCTTTTTTGCTCACTTCAAGAGCACAACGCAACTCTGGCCACCGCGATGGTCAGATTATCACATGGGATTCATTTGTTATTATGGCTGAGAGGATTTTAACCACAGGCTGCCGGTTTCAGCTCCACATCCACATCAGCAATGTGAAACACTCCTGGACTGCTGTTGTAGGTGAGATTCATGTTTATTCATCACAGCCTGGCACAACAGTTCCATGTCATATCTCCTTCAGAGTTAGCATGAGATCTGGTCAGCTCAGAGCCTGACGCGTGCAATGGTGCGTTACTGCGCCCTACAGAGAGGTGCAGCCGCCCATTTTATGTACAGATATGATGGTGACAATATTCACATTATTTAAGTCGCCAACGGGAAGGAATGGACAAATATCTGTACTGTAAGGTCTGTTGTGGTTATAACAGCCTGTTCAGATTTGCAGCACATGGTGCTTTCGGTTTGATAGCTGCTGTTCACATTCACTGTACATGTTAATAATTCATAATGTTTATCGTGATGAAGCATGCCACATACATTTCAATAGTTCCTTTGTGCTCTGGGGGAGGGGGGGATGGACATTATTATATGTGGCACATGCAGGTCATACCGGCAGGCATACCATGCCAGATCCATCTCGAGGTTCCCTCGTATGCGCTCAAATAGTTCCATATTCCATTTTGCTGCTTCCCATTTTCGGAATATGTAAATTGTGGTCAGATGGTCCTCAGATTGCACATGGACCACTGTTGGATAGGTGTCCCATCTCGATGGTGCCCGGAGGATTTTGAACATGTGCAACACACTCGGGGCTGCCGGCCAATTTTGACCACCTGTGTGGACTTCCGTAAATGGCTGTCAGAACATTTTGGAACTGAAATCCGACACTTTTCGGATATGCGGCGATTCGTCATTCTGGTGCCATTCTGCGTGATTCCGGCTATGTGTGACGGGAGTATTAATGTATGAGCAATTGTGTTGTAAAATTATTTAAATATTGCATGATCATTTGCAAATGTGTTTGTTTGGTAATCTAGTGGCCAGTATACTTACAAAAATTATTATTATCTATATTATAATAGTCAAGTGGCCTCTGTGTGTATGTATGCATGCGTGCGAGCGTGCGTGCGTGCGTGCGTATTGCTTCAATCACAGAGAAACTGGGGAGACCTGACATTTGCCTTTTGTTATGTTTATGTATTTTGGGTCAAGGATGAATACTGCAAAAACAGAAAGTTGATAGAACTAATATTTTTGGAGACATTAGGGATATTAGCTAACGACAGTGAACAATGAACATTGTGCTGCAATGCACCATGGGGTTTTGGGGTTTTATATGTTGTTGTTGTTGTTCATGTTAGTTTAACAGTGCTGTTCGTATTAGTGATTTATTGTTTTTGTAGTTCAGTTGGGTTAGTCAGTTTAGTTAAGTGTCATGTTGCCGTTACCATGAGTGGGAAGTGTAGTGCGTTTGATGTTTTCTGCCACTGTTTTCTATGTGGGTGTATAAAAATAAAAGCACCTGCTTGGGGCAGAATGCAGAAAAGATGAAACCACTGGCTCAGTTTTCATTCTGCCATGCAGCTCACTACAATATATTGAAACCAATGTGCCGTGTGTGTGTGTGTGTGTGTGTGTGTGTGTGTGTGTGTGTGTGTGTGTGTGTGTGTGTGTGTGTGTGTGTGTGTGTGTGTGTGTGTGTGTGTGTGTGTGTGTGTGTGTGTGTGTGCATGATTTTATTTAGTAAGCTCAATGTAAGTACATAATATAACTGTAAATATGTTAAAAATACATGGATGACACAAGAAAGTGAAAACACTTATTTCCAATGTGGTCCATTTAAAAATCCAAGTAGTAACAAAATACTAATAACAACATGATAATAATAATAATAATAATAATAATAATAATAATAATAATAATAATAATAATAATAATAATAATAATAGTGTGTATATGATAACAAGAATCTAAACAATTTATACATTCAGTAAGACAGTAAATTAACACAAAAAATACAGAAATTAACAGGAAACAAATGAGTTCCTCCTCTAAGAACTATTGAGGTCTAAGGTTCTAAAAACATTCTTGACTTGCACGCCATTCCAACCCATTACAGAAACTTTGCAGAATTTATTACCACCCTTTAAAAATGTCAGCTACCTATTTTAGAAACACTACCCAATCTAGAGCCCATGGATCCCCACAGGCAATGCGCTAGTAATTATTATTCATTAATCCATTTACTATACCCACCTACTCCACTTAAGAGTTACAGAGGAACTGGAGCCTATCCCAGCAGTCATAGGGCATGAGGTGGGGGTACACCCTGGACAGGACACCAGTCATTATTATTATTATTGTTATTATATCATGCCACTAAAAAGGGGTGGGTGGAGGCATCAAATACTATTTATATTATAATGCAGAGATGTGTGTGTGTGTGTGTATGTGAGTCGCAGGACCTCCCAAACTGGAAGAAACATCACATTGTGTACTACTTGTGATTTGAAACAAGTGCTTCAAAATGTTCAAATTGGTGTTGAACCATATTAAAACATATGTATAGACCAGTGCTGCATTGCTTTTGACTTTCATATTTAAAATCCTGCAGTCAGTGCAGGATGTGTATGTGCTCTTGCACATACTGTATTTTCCAAAGTATAAATCAAAGATTTATTAGTTTGAGAGGTCCTGTGTCTAATATACAGAAAAATCCCACTCAGCTCATCTCAACTCAAGCTTTATTGTCATATGCAAAGTAAAGAAACATGTTTCCATGCACAATGAAATTCTTACTTTGCCACACTACACTGAATGCCCAAAAGAAAGAAAAGCAATATCAATAAAATAAATCTAAGTATAAATCTCAGTTTAAAATATGTATATCCCTTATTATTATTATTATTATTATTAATAACAATAATAATAATAATAATAATAATAGTTATAATGACTTTCCCAGGAATCAAAGCAGTAAAGAAACTCTAATATTAAAAGAATGAATTTCGATAATTAAAAAACTACACTGCAAAAATGCACAAAATCTCAAATTAAAGAGCTGATAATATGGAAAATAGGTGTGTATTTTCAAGTGCAACTTATATATGGGTTTATTCTTCCAGAAAATATGGTAGACTTGTTGGGAAAGTGTAGTGACACGGACCCACAACAGGGGGCGTAAATGAACGGACAATGAAAGAGTCGAATATGAACACTTTATTGTTGTGAAAGGGCACAACCAAAACAAAGAGGAATACAGAATTTATGAAAACAGTCAATCCACAAAGGTGACGTGTGGGCAGGCTCGAGGATAGAAGATATCTGTCCTGAGAAGAACCGGAACCACACGATTTCCTCCACCACCGAACCTGGAGAATACTGGAGCCGCCAAGTCCCGAGTCCCCAGGTGGCCACTGTCTCCGAATGTCGGATCTGGTACTGCTGGCGAGGAGCAAAAACAGTAAGACGTGGGTGCGTGCACACCCAGAAACAACAATGGTGGAGATTACACCTCCACCTCTAACACACACTCGTGCAGCTCCTGTCTAACCACTTATCTGGTTGGGATGTGAAGCGAAGCCGTCGCTGAATACACCAAACGCCAATCTCACAGATAAGGCACACCACAGGAAAGTGGCTGCAAAAAGAGTTCAGACTAAGACACAGTTTAGATTACGGCAGAGAATATTACCTTCACTGGTAGATGATATCTCGGCAACGAGGTTGAGATGACATCCGGTTTTTATGGAGTGGAATGATGTAGTGAAGATGGATGACAGCTGGCATGAGATAATGAGTGACAGCTGTCACCCCCGGCTGTGTCCGTGGCGGCAGCGCCCTCTCGTGCCTGAAGCCCGCACTTCAGGCAGGGCGCCCTCTGGTGGTGGGCCAGCAGTACCTCCTCTTCTGGCGGCCCACACAACAGGACCCCCCCTCAACGGGCGCCTCCTGGCGCCCAACCAGGCTTGTCCGGGTGACGGCGGTAGAAATCGGCCAGGAGGGCTGGGTCCAGGATGAAGCTCCTCTTTACCCAGGAGCGTTCCACGGGTCCATACCCCTCCCAGTCCACCAAATACTGGAACCCTCGGCCCATTCGACGGACGTCCAGGAGCCGGTGCACTGTCCAAGCCGGCTCCCCGTCGATGATCCGGGCAGGAGGCGGCGCCAGACCGGGAGCACAGAGGGGTGAGGTGAGGTGCGGTTTAATCCGGGAGACATGAAAAACAGGGTGGATCCGCAGTGAAGCCGGGAGCTGGAGCTTCACTGCAGCAGGACTGAGGACCTTGACGATCTTGAATGGTCCAGTGAACCTATCCATCAGTTTGGGGGAGTCCACCTGCAGGGGAATGTCCTTGGTTGATAACCACACCTCCTGCCCGGGCTGTTATGCAGGGGCCGGGGACCGCCGGCGGTCTGCATGGGTCTTAGCCCTCGTCCGGGCCTTCAACAAGGCAGAACGGGCAGTGCGCCACACCCGACGGCACCTCTGCAGGTGGGCCTGGACCGAGGGCACACCGACCTCTCCCTCCACCATGGGAAACAATGAAGGCTGGTACCCCAGACACACCTCAAACGAGGAGAGGCTGGTGGCAGAAGACACCTGGCTGTTATGAGCATACTCGATCCAGGCCAGATGGTCACTCCAGGCCATCGGGTGCGCAGATGTCACACAGCGGAGGGTCTGTTCCAACTCTTGGTTGGCCCGTTCTGCCTGTCCATTTGTCTGTGGGTGGTACCCAGACGAGAGGCTCACGGTGGCCCCCAGTTCTCTGCAGAAACTCCTCCAGGCCTGAGAGGAAAACTGGGGACCATGATCCGAGACTACGTCAGTTGGTATCCCATGCAGACGGACGACGTGGCGGACCAGGAGGTCTGCAGTCTCCTGGGCTGTTGGGAGCTTCGGGAGGGCCACGAGGATGGACGTCATGCCCTGGGACGATGGAAGGCCCGTGACGAAATCCAGGCCGATATGGGACTAGGGGCGATGAGGTACCGGAAGCGGTTGGAGAAGTCCTTGGGTCCTCTTGTGGTCTGCCTTGTCGGCTTCCATGGACGCCCACCAGAAGTGCTGCCGGACAACTGCCACGGTCCTTCGCACCCCTGGATGACAGGAGAGCTTGGAACCGTGACAGAAATCCAAGACTGCAGCTCTGGCTTCTGGTGGGACGTACAGACGATTCTTCGGCCGAGTTCCGGGGTCCGGGCTCCGTGCCAGGGCCTCCCCGACGGTCTTCTCCATGTCCCAGGTGAGGGTAGCCACAATAGTGGACTCCGGAACGATGGGGTCCGGTGGAACCAACAGCTCTGTTTTGACTTTGTCTTCGTGTACCTGGGACAAGGCATCTGATCTTTCGTTCTTGGTCCCGGGGCGATAGGTGATCCGGAAGTCAAAACGCCCGAAGAACAGTGACTAGCGGGCTTGCCTGGGGTTCAGCCGCTTGGCGGTCCTGATATACTCCAGGTTCCGCTGGTCAGTGAAAACCGTGAATGGCACAGACGCTCCCTCCAACAGGTGTCTCCACTCCTCAAGAGCCTCTTTCACCGCAAGGAGTTCTCGGTTGCCGACGTCATAGTTCCGTTTGGCCAGGGTCAACCTGCGAGAAAAATAGGCACACGGGTGAAGAACCTTATCGGGCTCTCCGCTCTGGGATAGCACGGCTCCTATCCTTGAGAGTCAGAGGTGTCCACTTCAACCACAAACTGGCGGCCAGGGTCGGGCTGCACCAGAACTGGTGCAGTCGAGAACCGTCGTTTCAACTCCTTGAACGCGGCTTCGCACCGATCCGACCAGGTGAAGGGGACTTTGGAGGAGGTCAGGGCTGTCAGGGGGCTAACTACCTGACTGTAGCCCTTAATGAACCTCCTGTAGAAATTTGCAAAGCCGAGGAATTGTTGCAGCTTCCTACGGCTTGTTGGTTGGGGCCAATCTCTCACCGCCGCAACCTTGGCCGGATCAGGGGCGACGGAGTTGGAGGAGATGATAAACCCCAGGAAAGACAAAGAGGTGCGGTGAAACTCACACTTCTCGCCCTTCACAAACAGCCGGTTCTCCAACAACCGCTGCAGGACCTGACGTACATGCTGGACATGAGTCTCAGGGTCCGGAGAAAAGATGAGTATATCGTCCAGATATACGAAGACGAATCGGTGCAGGAAGTCCCGCAAGACATCATTAACCAAAGCTTGGAACGTCACGGGGGCATTAGTGAGGCCGAACAGCATGACCAGGTATTCAAAATGACCTAACGGGGTGTTAAATGCCGTCTTCCACTCATCTCTCTTCCGGACCTGAACCAGGTGGTACGCATTCCTAAGATCCAACTTGGTGAAGATTTTGGCTCCATGCAGGGGCGTGACCACTGAATCTAACAGGGGCAACGGGTATCGATTGCGAACCGTAATCTCATTCAGCCCCCTGTAATCAATGCATGGACGGAGTCCGTCGTCCTTTTTGCCCACAAAAAAGAAACCTGCACCCATCGGGGAGGTGGAATTCCGGATCAGCCCGGCAGCTAATGAGTCCCGGATGTAGGTCTCCATTGATTCGCGCTCAGGTCGTGAGAGGTTGTACAGCCTGCTGGATGGGAACTCAACGCCTGGAATCAAATCAATGGCACAATCGTACGGACGGTGCGGGGGAAGGGTGAGTGCCAGATCCTTGCTGAAGATGTCAGCAAGATCGTGGTACTCAACCGGCACCGCCGTCAGATTGGGAGGGACTTTGACCTCCTCCTTAGCATGTAAACCGGGAGGAACCGAGGATCCTAAACACACCCGATGGCAGGTTTCGCTCCACTGAACCACCACCCCAGACGGCCAATCAATCCGGGGATTGTGTTTCAACATCCACGGGAAGCCCAAAATCACGTGGGAGGTAGAAGGAGTCACAAAAAACTTGATCTCTTCCCGATGATTTCCAGACACCACCAGAGTTACAGGTTGTCTTGTGCATGATTAAAGGGAGAAGGGTGCCATCTAGTGCCCGCACCTGCAATGGCGAAGGGAGCACCACCAGAGGGAGCCCTACCTCCCTTGCCCATCTGCTGTCCAGCAGATTCCCTTCTGACCCCGTGTCCACCAGTGCTGGGGCTTGAAGGGTTAAATCCCCGCTCAGGATTGTAACTGGGAGTCGTGTGGAAATATGTGTATGTCCCACGTGAATGTCTTGGCCCACCCTAAGCCCAGTTTCTAAGGGCGGGCGTTGGTGTTTAACCGATTGGGGCAGTCTCTTAACTGATGCTCACTCAAGCCGCAGACAAAGCACTCCCCGCGGGCCAGCCTCCTCTGTCTGTTAGGTGGTCTAAATGTAGCCCTGCTTGTGTCCATAGCTTCATCAGCAGGGGGAGCTGTAGCCACACGGAGCGTTGAGGCTGTGGAGCGTGGGGAGGGCGGAACCTTTTCGGACCCGGAAGGGAGAGGGACGGCGCGTGCCCGGCCACGTCCTTCGTCTCGCTCCCGACGGCGTTCCTCCAACCGATTGTCTAACTGTATAACGAGATCAATAAGCCCATCTAAATCCCACGGTTCTTCCTTGGCTGTCTCATTGACAGCAGCACGGTTGAAGCAGTATCTCCTCTGTTAGGGTGATCAAAAACCATTTTGAACTCCCTCACAAACCCAGTATAAGTGGTAAGGAGCCGTGAATTTTGCTCCCAAAGCACCGTAGCCCAAGCGCGTGCCTCACCAAGAAGCAAGTTAATTACATAAGCCACCTTACTGGCGTCAGACGCGTACATTACGGGACGTTGTGCAAAGATGAGCGAACACTGCATAAGAAAGTCCGCGCACGTCTCCACACAACCTCCGTACGGCTCTGGGGGACTTATGTATGCTTCAGGGGATGGTGGGGGGGTCGTTGAACGACCAGTGGAACGTCTATATTCTGCACCGGGTCGGCAGGAGGAGGAGCTGCAGCAGTGCCCTGAGTGCGCGCTGAGAGCCTCCATCCTGCGATTAAGGATGACGTTTTGCTCGGTCATCAGATCTAACCGAGCGGTAAAGGCGGTGAGGATTTGCTGCAACTCACCAATCACGCCTCCTGCAGACGCCTGTGCACCCTGCTCTTCCATTGGTTGTCCAACAGATGGTTGACGCCCCTCAGGATCCATGACGCTGGCCGAGATATCCTGTTGGGAAAGTGTAGTGACATGGACCCACAACAGGGGGCGTAAATGAACGGACAATGAAAGAGTAGAATATGAACACTTTACTGTTGTGAAAGGGCACAACCAAAACACAGAGGAATACAGAATTTATGAAAACAGTCAATCCACAAAGGTGACGTGTGGGCAGGCTCGAGGATAGAAGACGTCTGTCCTGAGAAGAACCGGAACCACACGATTTCCTCCGCCACCGAACCTGGACAATACTGGAGCCGCCAAGTCCCGAGTCCCCAGGTGGCCACCGTCTCCAAATGTCGGATCTGGTACTGCTGGCGAGGAAAAAAAACAGTAAGACGTGGGTGCGTGCACACCCAGAAACAACAATGGTGGAGATTCCACCTCCACCTCTAACACACACTCGTGCAGCTCCTGTCTAACCACTTATCTGGTTGGGGTGTGAAGCGAAGCCGTCGCTGAATACACCAAACGCCAATCTCACAGATAAGGCACACCACAGGAAAGTGGCTGCAAAAAGAGTTCAGACTAAGACACAGTTTAGATTACAGCAGAGAATATTACCTTCACTGGTAGATGATATCTCGGCAACGAGGTGGAGATGACGTCCGGTTTTTATGGAGTGGAATGATGTAGTGAAGATGGATGACAGCTGGCATGAGATAATGAGTGACAGCTGTCACCCCCGGCTGTGTCCATGGCGGCAGCGCCCTCTCGTGCCTGAAGCCAGCAGTACCTCCTCTTCTGGTGGCCCACACAACAAGACTGCTTGTTTGGAAAAAAGAAATTAAATTATTGGATGACATGTTTCAGGGATCGGTGTTCAGTCGTGCAGCTGATACAGAAAACTAACATGTCATTATTAAAACAACATAAATGTGTCATACATAGACAATAGAAAGAAATTTTTTGTCAACTGTAACACAGCAATTCAAAATTTTAAAATTTAAGTTAATTTTTTTGACATGTAACAATGCATGTCTGCTACATACTTAAGACACACAACAATACAGCTTAACTAAAATTAATATTCCAAACTGCAGAAATAGATGAGCTCTGATGGTAGAAATTGGTGCTCAGCATAGTAAATAGCATTTATTGAAGCCCATATTCATCTATTATATAACTGTTTTTCTTACTGCCATCATCTATTGCAGTAATTAGTGCTGGTTGAGGTACTACCGGTAATACAATAAAAAATTTTTTCTTTGTAATCACCACTTTCTTTGAAAACCTCTTTAACACATGCACACGTGTGTGTGGGTGTGTGTGTGAGAGAGTGTGTGTATACGTGCGTGTAAAACATTGAATAATCATTGAATTTAACAATTTAAATAAAATTATATCATTTGAAATTGAAACATCACTTTGTAAAATAAAGATGTTCTTCTGGAATTTCTCATTCTTTTGAGTAGATTTAATGTGGGCTTCAGCAATAACAAAAGATGTTTTAGACCAAAAAATAAATAAATAAAATTTCTGGTTTATTCTAAGTGCATGGTATGAGCACTTTCACACAGTATAATACTGGTAATTATGCACTTTTCAAAAGTCACATCAAGTCAATTCAAGTCTAAGCACATACACTGGTGCTGTGTTTTGCCGCATCCGCAACCACCGCCCCAAGTCCTGGATTGCAACCACACAGGCAGGCAACTGGTCTATTTCCAGATCTCTAAAATAGCTATCTGTCTACCACAGCTAGTCTTTTAGAAATATACTTTAATATCAGTGTGTGCAGAATGGTGTTTTCTATCAAGATATAAAAAAATGTAAGCATAAAATGTCAAACAAACTTGAAATAACAAGAAACAAAATGGAGAATGCCTCTAAAACTATATTGTTTTAGATTATTTATTTTTATTAAGTATTTTATCATATGCATGCCTTTATTTAATTATTTATTATGTGTTTATTTTGCATTTATTTATGTTTTTTATTTTGTCCCTTGTGATGTTGCGATGCTCCTTTTATGAGATGTTATGTGCACACAACTCTCTTGCGAAATGCATATTGTTTAATGACTACTGTATTTTCATGACAACCAGTTTGTTTCCATTTAATTTCTCTTATAAATCCTAATTGTGCCCAGTGAGGATATCCAGCAAAAGGTTTGATTTCAAGTTCAGCATTACTGTATTACAACAGAAAGGTCCAGCAAGAATGTGACATCATCTCTCACAGCTTTAAAAATTAGAGCAGTACAATGAATTCAATGTGCATATATTTATGTTCATCAAAAACACACTATCTTCATTGTAACTACAAAACTGCTTAACCTCATTTCAGCTCCACCCTCTGCTCTCGATAGTCTTTTTTTTCCAGGTGGTAAATCCAACCTAAAGGCATCACCAAGCTCCAGCGTTCGCTCTTTCCACTTTATTCGTACTTTTTGTTTGGTGACCTCAAATAATTCCCACAGTAGTTTTGTCCTACTTTAATGGTTGCAGAGTTCGAATGAACCCAAGTAAATGAACACACCTTTACCACTGTTACCGCTGCTTTACCCGTCGAAACTTAATCTTCCAACAAAGTCCTCACCCTCTGTTTCTTGAAAGCAAAATATCTTAATCCCAGAAATGTCTGCCTGCAAGGTTACAAAATAAAAAAAAAAACAGTTTGAGAAGACACTCAGCTGCACAAACAGACACAAACAGAATCAAGCAAGTTCTCCAAAGTGAAACAAAGCAGACAAAAAGTTTTGTTCAGTTGTGTTTGAGGCAATGAGTGACCTCACCTTGTCTGATGTGTCGCATTCACCTGAAGGCTTTCACCACCTTGTTGCACCACCTGGAGTCTGTGTGGAAGCATCTCCTCACCCCCACTGTGTGTGTGTATGTGTGGAAGAAGTCACAAAGGTCTCTCAGAGTTGTTATTTCCCCCCTGTGTCTTTGGGAAGTTTTGTGAAGGTCTAGGAAGGTTGGGGGTTTTTTGTTGTTGTTGTTTTTACTGTGGCAGCAACGATCCTCAAAGGTCAGAGCACAATAGAAGTCTTAATTCACAGATAGAAGGATGTCAGCCTTTTTTGATTATATGAAATTGGATGTGATCACACAGAACCCGCTGAAGAAAACAAAAAGGTACAAAAGCAAGAAGGAGACAGAGCACTAAAGTGAAGATACTCTGTGAAGAATAGAAGGAATTGGAAGAGGGGAGGAGGTCAAGTCAGAAAGGAGACATGTTGGATGAGCAGGTGCGGCGATATCTGAAGATAATGGGTAATATGAGCAAAGGACGATGGTTCAAATCCCTCTCTTATCCTTTCTGTGAGCCATGACCTCTACGGGGTGATAAAGGAGGAAGGCAGGAAGGATGGCACCAATCCTCCACAACCGTCAAGTGCAGGTGGAGGTTAAAAAGAGACCTTGGACTGGAACAAGCTGAATTGGAGACACAATCACTTCAAAGATGTAGAAAAACATAAGGCAGGAGGGTTTCATCAGAAAGAGAAATTGAAAAATCTCTTTCACACATGTGACCCCGTGTTTGGAACATGCTCTCTTTGTTGTTTATCTTTCCCACACACACGACAAAGCTCATTGCTAATTTCAATCGGCTTCCTCATCGTCAAGTGCAACATGAGCATTTTTGTCAAGCAGCCTTTCGCTGTGTATTTGTGTAGTAACTCTTTGTCTCTGCCATCTACAGGCACTTCTTGTTCAAGACGTCATCGGGTACCACTCCACTCTTCAGCAGCTCCTCCCCCGGTTACCCTTTGACCTCCGGAACGGTGTATTCTCCACCGCCTCGCCTGTTACCCAGAAATACCTTCTCCCGTTCAGCCTTCAAGCTAAAGAAGCCGTCCAAGTACTGCAGCTGGAAATGTGCCGCGGTGACCGCCATTGCAGCAGCCGCCCTCCTGGCCATCCTGCTGTCCTACTTCATAGGTACATCTGTGCACCAGATTTTCAGGGATGCCACAAAATCCTCTAAAATTGTTTTTTTATTTACATTTCATGTTGAAGTCCCCTGCTTAAAGCAGAGTGCGCATTTTAAACAGGGTGTTTTAAAGTCCTGTAATATACTCGTATGTCGCTTCAGTCCATACAGTATCTCACTGAGCAGGTCTGCACTGTGTGACATTCACACACAAACCATAGTCAACTAGTGTGTCAGTCTTCATCTCTCTACCATCAGAGAGGGGGTGAGGTCAGCAATGGCTCCTTTTCATTTCAGTCAATAGGCATACAAACATTTGGTGGTGCTGTGTGTGTGCATGGGGGGGGGCACCTTTAAGGCACCAGGTAAGTGGGGTGTTGGGGGATGAAAAGCTCTTTGAATAGTCAAAATGGGCAAAAGGTTAGAAAAATAGCAAGTAGCCAGAGTGGAATGTCTGGGCATTCCATACTTTTGCACATTGGGATTCAGACAGCTTTGCAGGTGATTTAATAAGAATAATTGCACAAACGGCAGCTGTGACCCAAATGGGAGTGGGGGTTCGGGGAGGGGGGGTGTGACAGAGGTCAACAGGAGTCGCTGTGCATATGGTAGTCAATGGACCTCACTCCCATGGCAGCCAAAGGATTCTATGACCTCTCAGTCCAGAACCCAGGTTTTAGCCAACCAGACAGCGCGTCCACCTCCCATGCTGGAGGGGAGCAAGTGGGAGGGGTTACAATCACAACACAATGCAGAGCAAGCCGCTACACTCGTGAACAACCCTGGTGTGTCCCTATCATCCATCACAAGAATGCATTTGCTGGACCATGTGAAAACAGGTCTAAAGTTTAGTGTTTTGTAAGAGTGCAGCACTCAGATGTGCCTTGCATAAGCAGGTTCACCACACATACACTATGTGGTGAGATGCGTGAGTGTGTGTAAGTGCTAGGTGGATAGCACCACAGTCACTCGGATGACATCATTAGCCAGCACGTTTGGTTGTTGTTAGCTGTGCCTATGCTACAAACACATACTATGTGTACCCTCTGTCTGAAGTATTATAAAAACGGAGTTATTGAGTTTATGGTGTCAGAAGACTGACGGACAGAACGCCTGATGGAGATGGCAAAGTTTGGACCACGGGAGCAATTTCACTTTGCAAAGCCAGCAGAGTGGCCAACTTGGAAGCAGTGTTACAGCAGGTTCCGTGCGGCAACCAAAGTTGATAAAGAGCCTGTGTACCCTCTGTCCTGAAGTTTTAGTAAACACTAAGTTACTGAGGTCACCTACGTGTTTCATTAACATGACACACTTTACACAGCAAATGGTGCATAACTGGAATATGAAACTGAGTCAAAAACAAAAATAATACCAAAATAAAGCAAATAAAACCCATGAGAAAAACCTTTATTTTTATTAGGGCTGGGCAAGTTAACATGTTATTATCGCGTTAACGCATTAATTAATTAACGCCGACAATTTTTTTTTTTACCATACGTTAATGCAGGTTTTTTTGTTTGTTTGTTTTTTTTGCAAGTTTGTCCACTTTAATTTTAAAGTGCTTCCAGACAGCGTAGTCGACAGAACTGAACCCGCTAAGTTCTCCTGAGTGAGCCCCGCACCCAGCGCTGGAGCACCCAGCGCTCATGCAGCTGGGAGTGTGTGGAGACAGACAGGAGAGGATTCAGTTTTTACAAGGTTCCAGACTTTAAACATTGAAATGAAAATATAATGGCTTACAATACATCATTAAGATGCATTAAGATGTTGTGCTGTGCCAACAAAACACCCACAATGCTCCCTTGTATAATGCAAAGTCTTAATCCAGGCCTTTTCCATCCAGCACTCAGGCTTTCAGTGAGAATATAATAAGTGCCCTGTAGATCGCAATATGTGCTCAGAGACGCCCCAAATGGATTTGGGGCAAATGGACAATGGACCATATGTTTTTGACCGTGGGAGATAGAACCACAAGATAGAGCCCTAAAGGTGCCTGTGTATCCTCCTTGAGCTTTCACTGTTGTGAGTTTGTCATCATATTGTATATTTATGTAAACAACTAGCTGGGGTACCCGGCGCTGCCGGGGTTAACCGGTTTTAGACATAAGCCAAATGTCAATCATTTTAATCAAAACAATTGCCCAACATTTGTTTTTGTAATGGTGATATCTTATAAATATAATTAATTATACTCAACAAAAATATAAACGCAACACTTTTGGTTTTGCTCCCATTTTGTATGAGATGAACTCAAAGATCTAAAACTTTTTCCACATACACAATATCACCATTTCCCTCAAATATTGTTCACAAACCAGTCTAAATCTGTGATAGTGAGCACTTCTCATTTGCTGAGATCATCCATCCCACCTCACAGGTGTGCCATATCAAGATGCTGATTAGACACCATGATTAGTGCACAGGTGTGCCTTAGACTGCCCAAAATAAAAGGCCACTCTGAAAGGTGCAGTTTTATCACACAGCACAATGCCACAGATGTCGCAAGATTTGAGGGAGCGTGCAATTGGCATGCTGACAGCAGGAATGTCAACCAGAGCTGTTGCTCGCGTATTGAATGTTCATTTCTCTACCATAGGCCGTCTCCAAAGGCGTTTCAGAGAATTTGGCAGTACATCCAACCAGCCTCACAACCGCAGACCATGTGTAACCACACCAGCCCAGGACCTCCACATCCAGCATGTTCACCTCCAAGATCGTCTGAGACCAGCCACTCGGACAGCTGCTGGAACAATCGGTTTGCATAACCAAAGAATTTCTGCACAAACTGTCAGAAACCGTCTCAGGGAAGCTCATCTGCATGCTCGTCGTCCTCATCGGGGTCTCGACCTGACTCCAGTTCGTCGTCGTAACCGACTTGAGTGGGCAAATGCTCACATTCGCTGGTGTTTGGCACGTTGGAGAGGTGTTCTCTTCACGGATGATGCGAAGGAGATGTGTTGCACTGCATGAGGCAAATGGTGGTTACACCAGATACTGACTGGTATCCCCCCCCCAATAAAACAAAACTGCACCTTTCAGAGTGGCCTTTTATTGTGGACAGTCTAAGGCACACCTGTGCACTAATCATGGTGTCTAATCAGCATCTTGATATGGCACACCTGTGAGGTGGGATGGATTATCTCAGCAAAGGAGAAGTGCTCACTATCACAGATTTAGACTGGTTTGTGAACAATATTTGAGGGAAATGGTGATATTGTGTATGTGGAAAAAGTTTTAGATCTTTGAGTTCATCTCATACAAAATGGGAGCAAAACCAAAAGTGTTGCGTCATGCAGGCTTTGTTTTGCAATCAAATTTATAACAAAATTAAACACAAAAGGTAGGTAACAGTAAATGTAAATATCAATGAATCAAAATTGAGGTCGTGGTGTATTTCACTGTTTTTGCATTGCAATTTTACAAACATAAAATGAATGTATTCAGACAGGAAGACAAATTGGGTTGTACAGGACAGTCAGGTGCTTAACAGTTGATAACATAAAGTAGCTGAAGAAAGGGATTAAATAAACAAAGATGGCCAACACATATACAGAGCTGGAAATTTGAATCTGCCTGGTCATACCCACAGCCGGCTATTTTGGGAGGTAATTTTCAGTTCAACTTTTTTTAAAAATGGTACCAGTTTGTTCCCCATGTCATGAGGATTCAGAATATATATAGTTTTTAGGGCTACATATTATAGTTTGGGAGTTTATCCCAGACAGACAGACAGACAGACAGACGTAGCCCTTTATGTATATAGATGGCCTTATGATGCATGCATTTTTTGTTATATAAATAACAAAAAATGCATGCATCATGAGGCCATAAAGTTGAACTGAAAATTACCCCCAAAATAGCCATTTATGTAAGACCATACGGTACCATGTGCAATAAACTCCCAAACTATAATATGTAGCCCTAAAAAACATACACTCAACAAAAATATAAACGCATTTTGTATGAGATGAACTCAAAGATCCAAAACTTTTTCCACATACACAATATCACCATTTCCCTCAAATATTGTTCACAAACCAGTCTAAATCTGTGATAGTGAGCACTTCTCCTTTGCTGAGATAATCCATCCCACCTCACAGGTGTGCCATATCAAGATGCTGATTAGACACCATGATTAGTGCACAGGTGTGCCTTAGACTGTCCACAATAAAAGGCCACTCTGAAAGGTGCAGTTTTGTTTTATTGGGGGGGGGATACCAGTCAGTATCTGGTGTGACCACCATTTGCCTCATGCAGTGCAACACATTTCCTTCGCATAGAGTTGATCAGGTTGTCAATTGTGGCCTGTGGAATGTTGGTCCACTCCTCTTCAATGGCTGTGCAAAGTTGCTGGATATTGGCAGGAACTGGTACACGCTGTCGTATACGCCGGTCCAGAGCATCCCAAACATGCTCAATGGGTGACATGTCCGGTGAGAATGCCGGTCATGCAAGAACTGGGACATTTTCAGCTTCCAAGAACTGTGTACAGATCCTTGCAACATGGGGCCGTGCATTATCCTGCTGCAACATGTGATGTTCTTGGATGTATGGCACAACAATGGGCCTCAGGATCTCGTCACGGTATCTCTGTGCATTCAAAATGCCATCAATAAAATGCACCTGTGTTCTCCGTCCATAACAGATGCCTGCCCATACCATAACCTCACCGCCACCATGGGCCACACGATCCACAACACTGACATCAGAAAACCGCTCACCCACACAACGCCACACAGGCTGTCTGCCATCTGCCCTGAACAGTGTGAACCGGGATTCATCCGTGAAGAGAACACCTCTCCAACGTGCCAAACGCCAGCGAATGTGAGCGTTTGCCCACTCAAGTCGGTTACGACGACGAACTGGAGTCAGGTCGAGACCCCGATGAGGAAAACGAGCATGCAGATGAGCTTCCCTGAGACGGTTTCTGACACTTTGTGCAGAAATTCTTTGCTTATGCAAACTGATTGTTTCAGCAGTTGTCCGACTGACTGGTCTCAGACGATCTTGGAGGTGAACATGCTGGATGTGGAGGTCCCGGGCTGGTGTGGTTACACGTGGTCTGCGGTTGTGAGGCTGGTTGGATGTACTGCCAAATTCTCTGAAACGCCTTTGGAGACGGCTTATGGTAGAGAAATGAACATTCAATACACGAGCAACAGCTCTGGTTGACATTCCTGTTGTCAGCATGCCAATTGCACGCTCCCTTAAATCTTGCGACATCTGTGGCATTGTGCTGTGTGATAAAACTGCACCTTTCAGAGTGGCCTTTTATTGTGGACAGTCTAAGGCACACCTGTGCACTAATCATGGTGTCTAAACAGCATCTTGATATGGCACACCTGTGAGGTGGGATGGATTATCTCAGCAAATGAGAAGTGCTCACTATCACAGATTTAGACTGGTTTGTGAACAATATTTCAGGGAAATGGTGATGTTGTGTATGTGGAAAAAGTTTTACAACTTTGAGTTCATCTCATACAAAATGGGAGCAAAACCAAAAGTGTTGCGTATATATCTTTGTTGAGTGTGTGTATATATATATATATATATATATATATATATATATATATATATATATATATATATATATATATATATATATATATATATATAAATTGTTTTGACTAAACACATATTTGATGGTTTGGAACATTGCCTTGAAAGTAAATAAATGCAAATGCTGACATCCTGAATTCATTGACAGATGGCGATAATAGGAATGTACAGAACAATGTGGGAATGACATGACAGGTTATAAAAAAAGCATTTTTGCATTTTGTAGATTTTCAGTTGCTACTAAAAAATGCATTCATCAAAGTAAGCAAAATCCTCAGTCTCTGGATTTTCTCTAATTGATATTACCTCAAAAAACATGGGACAAATGTGCAGATACTGTGAAAGATAGAAAAAAAAATCATCACACTCAACTAGGGCATGTTTATAATATTTGATGCCACAGAGACTTTTGTTTCATTTTGAAGCAAAGTCATTTTTGGCACAATGAAGATAGCACTGGAAAGAAGTAAATAACCTTGCGTGGACTGTATTTTTTAGCTCAAACACTTTTCAATATCAGTGACACTCGTAGCATTATAAAAGGAAAAGCTCAAGGAGGATACATGGGGACTTTTAGTATGTTGTTGGAGATGATGACTAGCTTTTGTACTAATTTACATTTACTCTGTAAATTTACTCTGTAGTCCATCTCTGTAGACTACTCTGTAGACTACTCTGTAGTCCATCAGAGTAAATTTACATTTACTCTGATGGACTACCCAGCAGTTGGGAACAAGTTTCATTACACTAGAAGTCTTTCAGAAAGCTCTGTAACTAGGTTTAAGGATATGATTCTTTCTTTATGTTCTCTAATGCCATATACCAACACAGTGCAGAGTAGCTACCTAAACTCTGTAAGTGAGATAGAGTATCTCGTCAATAGTTTTACATCCTCATTGAAGACAACTTTGGATGCTGTAGCTCCTCTGAAAAAGAGAGCTTTAAATCAGAAGTGCCTGACTCCGTGGTATAACTCACAAACTCGCAGCTTAAAGCAGATAACCCGTAAGTTGGAGAGGAAATGGCGTCTCACTAATTTAGAAGATCTTCACTTAGCCTGGAAAAAGAGTCTGTTGATCTATAAAAAAAAGCCCTCCGTAAAGCTAGGACATCTTACTACTCATCACTAATTGAAGAAAATAAGAACAACCCCAGGTTTCTTTTCAGCACTGTAGCCAGGCTGACAAAGAGTCAGAGCTCTATTGAGCCGAGTATTCCTTTAACTTTAACTAGTAATGACTTCATGACTTTCTTTGCTAATAAAATTTTAACTATTAGAGAAAAAATTACTCATAACCATCCGAAAGACATATCGTTCTCTTTGGCTGCTTTCAGTAATGCCGGTATTTGGTTAGACTCTTTCTCTCCGATGGTTCTGTCTGAGTTATTTTCATTACTTCCTCCAAACCATCAACATGTCTATTAGACCCCATTCCTACCAGGCTGCTCAAGGAAGCCATACCATTAATTAATGCTTTGATCTTAAATATGATCAATCTGTCTTTATTAGTTGGCTATGTACCACAGGCTTTTAAGGTGGCAGTAATTAAACCATTACTTAAAAAGCCATCACTTGACCCAGCTATCTTAGCTAATTATAGGCCAATCTCCAACCTTCCTTTTCTCTCAAAAATTCTTGAAAGGGTAGTTGTAAAACAGCTAACTGATCATGTGCAGAGGAATGGTCTATTTGAAGAGTTTCAGTCAGGTTTTAGAATTCATCATAGTACAGAAACAGCATTAGTGAAGGTTACAAATGATCTTCTTATGGCCTCAGACAGTGGACCCATCTCTGTGTTTGTTCTGTTAGACCTCAGTGCTGCTTTTGATACTGTTGAGCATAAAATTTTATTACAGAGATTAGAGCATGCCATAGGTATTAAAGGCACTGTGCTGCGGTGGTTTGAATCATATGTATCTAATAGATTACAATTTGTTCATGTAAATGGGGAATCTTCTTCACAGACTAAGGTTAATTATGGAGTTCCATAAGGTTCTGTGCTAGGACCAATTTTATTCACTTTATACATGTTTCCCTTAGGCAGTATTATTAGACGGCATTGCTTAAATTTTGATTGTTACGCAGATGATACCCAGCTTTATCTATCCATGAAGCCAGAGGACACACACCAATTAGCTAAACTGCAGGATTGTCTTACAGACATAAAGACATGGATGACCTCTAATTTCCTGCTTTTAAACTCAGATAAAGCTGAAGTTATTGTACTTGGCCCCACAAATCTTAGAAACATGGTGTTTAACCAGCTCCTTACACTGGATGGCATTACCCTGACCTCTAGTAATACTGTGAGAAATCTTGGAGTCATTTTTGATCAGGATATGTCATTCAATGCGCATATTAAACAAATATGTAGGACTGCTTTTTTGCATTTGCGCAATATCTCTAAAATTAGAAAGGTCTTGTCTCAGAGTGATGCTGAAAAACTAATTCATGCATTTATTTCCTCTAGGCTGGACTATTGTAATTCATTATTATCAGGTTGTCCTAAAAGTTCCCTGAAAAGCCTTCAGTTAATTCAAAATGCTGCAGCTAGAGTACTAACGGGGACTAGAAGGAGAGAGCATATCTCACCCATATTGGCCTCTCTTCATTGGCTTCCTGTTAATTCTAGAATAGAATTTAAAATTCTTCTTCTTACTTATAAGGTTTTGAAAAATCAGGTCCCATCTTATCTTAGGGACCTCATAGTACCATATCACCCCAATAGAGCGCTTCGCTCTCAGACTGCAGGCTTACTTGTAGTTCCTAGGGTTTGTAAGAGTAGAATGGGAGGCAGAGCCTTCAGCTTTCAGGCTCCCAATTCAGATCAGGGAGACAGACACCCTCTCTACTTTTAAGATTAGGCTTAAAACTTTCCTTTTTGCTAAAGCTTATAGTTAGGGCTGGATCAGGTGACCCTGAACCATCCCTTAGTTATGCTGCTATAGACTTAGACTGCTGGGGGGTTCCCATGATGCACTGAGTGTTTCTTTCTCTTTTTGCTCTGTATGCACCACTCTGCATTTAATCATTAGTGATTGATCTCTGCTCCCCTCCACAGCATGTCTTTTTCCTGGTTCTCTCCCTCAGCCCCAACCAGTCGCAGCAGAAGACTGCCCCTCCCTGAGCCTGGTTCTGCTGGAGGTTTCTTCCTGTTAAAAGGGAGTTTTTCCTTCCCACTGTTGCCAAGTGCTTGCTCACAGGGGGTCGGTTTGACCGTTGGGGTTTTTCCGTAATTATTGTATGGCCTTGCCTTACAATATAAGGCGCCTTGGGGCAACTGTTTGTTGTGATTTGGCGCTATATAAATAAAATTGATTTGATTTGATTAATTTTATCAGAACTTAAAATAAAATGTTTGTATGTATATGGCGGTGGGTCTTGTCTTCTACCATATTGCTTCCATCAGTTTTGCAACAACAATCGCCATATTTACGCCCACTCTGGCTGGTCTTAATGTAGGTTGAGGTCTTTGGGACATTTTGGTGATGTCAGGGTGGGGGGTGGGGGTGTGAAGGGGAATATACAATAAATACAAGTAATTCACCTATAAATTAGACCCCCATGTAGTGTCAAATGTAACTCTGTTGTAAAACCAGCATAGGTGGAAGAACATGTACATAGTGTGGACACTACTAGCATACTGGCAACTTAGCTGAAATTATTTCACAAAAGTGACAATTGATGCAATGTTGTACATCAAATATGTAAAAATAACTCAGCAAGGATTTCTTTATTCCATCGTCATGATACACAGCAATGAAAAAATTCATCACATTGTGCTCCAATGTTGCACTGTAACTATGACGTAAAGTAACTCTAGTGTAAAGCCAGTGTAAACCTGGCATAGGAAGGTTTGTGCATAGCGTGGTGTCAGCTAGTGTGCCGGCTATGGATTAAGTTAAAATTCTATCACCACACTGATTATCAGTATGCTAAACATGGAATAAATGGAATAAAAAAAATGGAATAAGCTACATGAGAAACTCCAACGATGTCCAAATATCATTCAGTTTAAATATTTATACAAAGAAGTGGTGTTCGACGGATATGTATCTGATGGAAAATGTTGAGTTGTGTTGTATGATGAATGTTCTTCATTTAAATTCTTACTATTAAATGTACTGGGGTAACTAGAACGAAATAGGAGCTGTTATGAAATACTCACTTCCCTCAGCGGTAGTTATGAGCTACTACTGTTCAGACTTTTTTGGAAATTAACGTGTATGAACTGGCATCTAGCCGGGGTTGATTTGACCATATGAGTGGGTGTAGGCATTGATAAGTGTTGCTTCTGCCTACACCTTTTTGGCACCATGTTTATTGTTTATTGTTTTCTTGTTCTTTCTTTCCTGTAACTTTTGTTTTTTTTTGTTTTTGTTTTTTTTTTTTGTAGTGATTTCGTGGTCTGCAAATGAGTGTTTGTTTGTTTGTTTGTTTTTTGCATGGGTGCCTAATAAATTCAAATTCAAACATATAAAGATAACTTCCTTTATTTATTTATTTATTTATTTATTTATTTAAGCCATCTCTGATGTACACAAGGTTGAAAAAGCTGACTCATTGTGTTCACATTGGTCTTTAAAACACAAATTTGTCATTTTGAAAAGATAGGGTTGGACCAGCTTAAGCACTGTCACGGATATTAGAAGTGGGCAATACCGGGAATTTTGGTATTGATCCGATACCAAGTAAATACAGGCCCAGTATCACCGATATCAATACCGATAACAATACTTTTTCATATTTAAGCATCATAGAGCCAAAGGATCCAAAAGACCTAGGACAGAATTTCGCCAAACATTGTACGTGACAACAAAATACTTTATTATCACAATCAACATTTTTGTTTAAAAAAAAATATCACTCAACACAACTTAAAACAAAATCTCTTGAGGTAGAGGGCTGACAAACCACAATACAAGGGTGCACTGCTCCGTGTTGTGTGACACAGTGCAGCGCTGCTCTTACAGAGAGTAGACTTTGATGAATCTGCGTGCGCAGCAGTCAGTGCGTGCGGGACAGAAAAAAAGCTTGCGTATCAATCTTTTTACACGAGGATCTTTCAATATCAATACCAGCGTTGGTATCGATATTATCGATATTAGGATCGATCCGCCCACCTCTAACGGATATGTGGCATCACACTTCAGAGCTCCTTTTCTCTGGCAGGTTTTAAAAGCGTCGTGATGACACTGTACACTGTGTTATGACGTGATGTAATTTACAACATATATGGACTCAAATTGTATCACTCTTACCAGCTATCATAAAATCAATAATATGTCACATATAGCAACTGCGACAGTGTGAAACTAATATTCCATTCAAAGGATCCTGTCAACTGGATTAACCATTCCAGTCAATGATTGTGCACAGTACAAAGGGGCACCTGGTGAACTGAAATCACTTACTGAACAGCATCATGTACACAGTATTGTAAAAAAAAAAGTTTGAATCTTTTAATGACATAAAAAAAAATCATTTTTTTTATATTAACATTTTGGGTGGGAATCAATCAATCAATCAACTTTTTTTTTTATATAGCACCAGATCACAACAGACAGTTGCCCCAAGGCGCTCTATATTGTAAGGCAAGGCCATACAATAATTATGAAAAACCCCAACGGTCAAAACGACCCCCTGTGAGCAAGCACTTGGCTACAGTGGGAAGGAAAAACTCCCCTTTAACAGGAAGAAACCTCCAGCAGAACCAGGCTCAGGGAGGGGCAGTCTTCTGCTGAGACTGGTTGGGGCTGAGGGAGAGAACCAGGAAAAAGACATGCTGTGGAGGGGGGCAGAGATCGATCACTAATGATTAAATGCAGAGTGGTGCATACAGAGCAAAAAGAGAAAGAAACAGTGCATCATGGGAACCCCCCACAGTCTACGTCTAAAGCAGCATAACCAAGGGATGGTCCAGGGTCACCTGATCCAGCCCTAACTATAAGCCTTAGCAAAAAGGAAAGTTTTAAGCCTAATCTTAAAAGTAGAGAGGGTATCTGTCTCCCTGATCTGAATTGGGAGCTGGTTCCACAGGAGAGGAGCCTGAAAGCTGAAGGCTCTGCCTCCCATTCTACTCTTACAAACTCTAGGAACTACGAGTAAGCCTGCAGTCTGAGAGCGAAGCGCTCTAATGGGGTAATATGGTACTACGAGGTCCCTAAGATAAGATGGGACCTGATTATTCAAAACCTTATAAGTAAGAAGAAGAATTTTAAATTCTATTCTAGAATTAACAGGAAGCCAATGAAGAGAGGCCAACACGGGTGAGATATGCTCTCTCCTGCTAGTCCCCGTCAGTACTCTAGCTGCAGCATTTTGAATTAACTGAAGGCTTTTTAGGGAACTTTTAGGACAACCTGATAATAATGAATTACAATAGTCCAGCCTAGAGGAAATAAATGCATGAATTAGTTTTTCAGCATCACTCTGAGACAAGACCTTTCTGATTTTAGAGATATTGCGTAAATGCAAAAAGGCAGTCCTACATATTTGTTTAATATGCGCCTTGAATGACATATCCTGATCAAAAATGACTCCAAGATTTCTCACAGTATTACTAGAGGTCAGGGTAATGCCATCCAGAGTAAGGATCTGGTTAGACACCATGTTTCTAAGATTTGTGGGGCCAAGTACAATAACTTCAGTTTATCTGAGTTTAAAAGCAGGAAATTAGAGGTCATCCATGTCTTTATGTCTGTAAGACAATCCTGCAGTTTAGCTAATTGGTGTGTGTCCTCTGGCTTCATGGATAGATAAAGCTGGGTATCATCTGCGTAACAATGAAAACTTAAGCAATACCGTCTAGTAATACTGCCTAAGGGAAGCATGTATAAAGTGAATAAAATTGGTCCTAGCACAGAACCTTGTGGAACTCCATAATTAACTTTAGTCTGTGAAGAAGATTCCCCATTTACATGAACAAACTGTAATCTATTAGACAAATATGATTCAAACTACCGCAGCGCAGTGCCTTTAATACCTATGACATACCTACCTACCTATGAATAAAAGTAAATTAATTAATGATTAATTAATCAATAAAAAGCCTTTTAAATTTGAAAGGAAAACGAATCTCTACAACATGGCACAAATGAAATAAAAATATAAAATCCAAAATGAAGGTGTGCACAAGTATGGACACTTTTAAGTATAATACAACTGAATCATCACTTTTACACCCAGTTATCATTAGACAAGTCAGGGAATGATACATAAACATTTCCAAGACAGTGTCTGGGATTTTATTTACAGTTGTGATCAGAAGCTTCCATACACTTATTATGGTAATTTTGGTCTTTTAATAATGTCCCTGAACTGTTCTTTTGCTAGGGTGGAATGAGTGTACAGCATACATCAGTGATGATTTTAAAAACAAGAATTGGGTGACCTGTTAATGACCATGACTAACGACAACTGGTAGTTTCTCCTTGCCCACATACAAAATGGATGGACAGCACTTGTTGAATTGACCAGTACTCAAAACAATGGGAAAATACAATGAACTCAGTGAAAATCTAAGGAGGAGAATTGGAGATTTATACAAGTTGGGAAGGTCTTTTGGAGCCATTTCTAAACAACTGTTCAACAACTGTACATAAGTAAAAGTTAGTCGGATGTCTCATCATTTTGCCAAAGTTTTGAAAGAAGACCCAAACTGTCACCCTCAGAGAGGAAACTCAGTTCATGAGCAATCCAGGAACAAGTCCCAGGCCTGTTATGAACTGGAAAATGCTGGAACACCAGTGTCACTGTCCACAGTGAAGTGAGTTTTACATTGCTATGGACTAAGAAAGAACTCCCTGCTCCAAAATAGCACCTTCAAGCTAGACTGAAAATTGTAGCTGTCCGTATAGACAAGCCAAATGCCTTCTGGAGAGACATTTTATGGTCAGACAAAGATTGAGCTATTTGGCCATTATATCAAGGGGTATGTTTGGAGGACTAAAGGTGAGGCTGTGAAACCTAAGAACACTGTATCACCTGTCAAGAATAGCGGTGGGATCATCATGCTGCCCCAGAGCTGTTCCACCAGTGCATTGCACAAAGTGGATGGAATAATAAAGAAAGAGGACTACCCCCAAAGTATTCAATATAATTTCAAATCAACAGTTAGACTGTTGAAACTTAGCCACATTTGGATGTTCCAGTGGGACAACGATCCCAAACACACATCAAAACTGGTTGTGGGTTGGATAAACCATACTAACATTAAGCTTCTGGAATGGCCTTTCCAAAGCCCCAACCTCAACCCTACTGAAAATTTGTGGACTATGCTTAAAAGCCGGGTCTGTGCCAGGAAAACAACCAATTTAAATGAGCTTCATCAATTCTGCCAGAATTATGCCCGAAGCTTGTTGATGGCTACCAAAAGCATCTGGTCAAGGTGCAGTATGCTAAGGGACATTTAACCAAATATTAGTGGGGGTGTATGTATATATTTGAGCCTGTGTGTATGAATTCTGGACTTGTGCACCCAATTCTTGTTTTATAAACTCATTAATCATGTCTGCTGTACAGTATAATCATTCCACCCTGGTAAAAGAACAGTTCAAGGGCATCATTAAAAGTCCAAAAGTACCATGACATTCATGCCCATGATGAGTGTACGTAAACCTTCGACCACAACTGTACATCAATCATCAAGAAATGCAAGAGTATAGTTGTATATGTTAAATCTGGATATGGCAGTTCTCAAAAACTGAATGACTGCCAAAGAAGGAGACAAGTGAGGAAAGCCATTGGTTTGTGCAGCTCTATTCTCTTTCACACACTTGAATTCAGACTGAGTGAACACATACATTGTTACACACAAAGAATCCTTGGTTAGCCTTGTTTGTTCTTCACTGACCCACAAAATAAGCCAACTTTGTTCTTATTTGCATTTATTCCTGACCATTATGAACTCGTATCAGGCAAAAGACCCGTTATGAATACAAAGCGCATTCTTGAGGTACAAGCTCTGTCACTGTAGCCTTGTGCTGCTCTGTCAAAATCAGACTCAGCAGGAGTCCTGGACTCCACTTGGCAATACCAAACAGTCAGTCAGACAGACAGGAAAATGCATAAACTGCACCACACTGAGGTGGTTTCCTTGAGCAGGTATCAGAGGAGGTACAAAGACTTCAGAGAGCCAGCAGGGAGGTGGATGTCTCTCAATGATGTGGAGCCAGTCCACACTACTTAAAGGAAAGGCAGATACTCAGAAGAGAACACTTACCAAGCACCTCAGGAAGAGATTCCAAAGACGCTCGACTGATTGAATGAGTGTGAATTGCTGTATGTTTGAGTGTGTGTGGGTGTGGGTTTTATTCCTTCTTGACCTCATCCACCAGGCAAGTGGATGCAGATCTGTGTCTGTGAGAACCAGACGGGCGAGACAGCAGAAAGAAACAAGAGCAGCCAGGTATTCTGTGCAACCTCTGTCTTTATGTCAGAGTCATGCTTCTTCCGAGAGATGCTTGTGTCTGACCACATTTGGACTGTGGCTCAGTTAGTATTACTCCTGAAATCATTTATTTACTCCATTTTTGCATACAAGCGCTAGAAAGTAATTTAATCTGGATCATTTCACACTAATTGATTGATATTAGCAGGTAGCCGTCTCCTCCTCTTATTTAACTGTCCAATTTCGTTCTGGCACTTCCGCAGATGCAGTGTCCACAAAATTCATAATACCTCCAACTTAGCACTAGCCAAAGATTACAGTTTAGCCATTCTGGAAGTCCCCCAGACATGGAAAGAAAACAACACTTTTGTTCCAGTCACTCATCAAAGTGGGTTGTCATTTTTGTTTTCCTGTACTTTTTCTGAGCCCTACATGCCCTCAGACCCTTCTAAACACAAAAACAAGCAGAAGTGAGCCATAAAAATCCCTAGTTCTGAGTAAAATTCTGCATGGGAAGACCTCATGAACTATGTAAATACTAAGTTTGCGAGGTCTGTTATATCACAGTGGCTTGGAGTCAATTGTAGGTTGTATCAAAATTTTGTTTTACTACCATGAGTCAAAATATGATTTTGCACTCACCGACTCTGTGACCTAATTACTATGCAAATCAGGTCACTGCTGCCATAGTGATTTTTCTAGTCACAAGGACTAGCCATGTGCAGCTTTTGGCTAGTTTGGGCCTCATGGCCTTGGAAATATAATGACAAAAGTTTGGAAGGATGGATGGAAGAACTGTTCAGTGCTTGCTTTGGGTTTTGGTTGAGTTCTGGAAACCAATAGCTTGGGTGCCTTTGTTGGCACATTCTCAGAGCATAATCCAGTACACAGGTACCTCAGTGATGACAACCCCAACAACTGAAAAAGGCCAAGAAGATGCTCACATTTCACCATCCCTGTGGCAGGTTGATGGTGAGTTTCAAAAGGTAAAAATGGACAAGAGGTTTTTTGGGTAGTTGCCATCTGGGAACCGCGGGAGTTCCATAATATGGTGGATGTGGCAACATGCAGGACCAGTGCATGCTCCCAGACATGACCGTACCTGTCAACCCTGAAGTTTTTTTTTTTTAAAGGCATTTCCATGTCATAGCCATGAGTAACCACAGACATGATCCTGCATGGGACACAGTTCCAATATCACCAAGGTATTTTAATGGTAGAAACAAAAAAACACATTTCTCAACTACATCCCTAAAAACAAGCAACTGTGGCTTCACTGGTCACCAAAACACTGTAATTATCAACAATCATTCACAAATCAAAAGCTACCAAATGCCCTACTTTACATTTGTCTGATTGAACAAGCCCAGACATCTGCCAGTGTGCCAGCATTAATTGTTTAAACTAAAAGATAGCTGCAAACTATTGTAGTAAAAGATGCCAATATGAACCAAAATAGGAGGTTCACTGGTCCTCATCTATGTGTAGAAGCATCCAAAACTCAGAGCTGAATATGCAGTAGTTTCTAGGGCATGACTAAGAAATTCACTCACTCACTCACAGACTTTCTGCATTATGTGTATACCTGCCCTGCTAATTGCAGGGAAAATGGAAGATATTGATTTAATTTGATTAATAATTAGCATTTTGAGCAGCTAATCTGCTGTATGTACACCAGGTCCTGTCAGATCTGAGAGGCTAAGAAAAATATGTCTTGACTTGTGCTTGCATGGCTGGGAGACTGCTGAAGAAGACCAGGGGGGCTGTGTGTATTTGTTCAGGTAGAACTGGAGTTGCATCAGGAAGGGCATCCGGCATAAAACATGCCAAACCACAATGAGGATCTATACTGGAACTGCTGTGGTGACCCTGTACAAAATGGGGGCAGCCCAAGGACGAACAGCAACAGCAGCAAAAATTAGCATTTTGCATCATGTTTGTGACAGAAAGTATGTAAAGACTGAAATAATTACTATCTTCTTCTTTATTATTAATGGAATTTGGGATTTGGCAAACACAATACATTTGGTCCCATTTCAAAATAGCGGTAAATCAAATCTAATGTAGCGGCTGCAGGACTTCCAATCACAGTGGCTTCAGCAAGAATTCTAGCTACGATTTTACACGTATTGCATACGATTCCTGCTTCATGCACGCTTAATGCACAATTCAACCAACTTTGCACTAAGTGTGAAGGGGCCCCAACTTTTGACCCCTAAACAAACTGAAGGTGACCTTTCTCACCATTTTTGCTATTATTTACTGCATAACTTCATAGAATTCATTCATAGATGGTCCAAACTATACATTTTTGAAATCTTTATCATCAGACAAATAATATGGAATACCTTTCAATACGACTGAAGCATTTTCAGATTTTGATCCCTACCTGGCCGCCTATTGAAAATTCAAGTGGACATTCTGCTTTTTCAAAAGAGTAATGTCAAAGGAATATTTGTGCCAAATTTGGTGCTTACATCACCATTTGAAGGATTGATCTGTAAATATTCACTTATCTGCTGTCCTATACCTCATTCTGTAGCTGTACTATACCTGCATTCGCCCATTAACACACCCGTGTTAGGGAGCTACCATGCAATGCACTCAGCTGTACACCGGGAGTAATTGGGGGATTAAGGATCTTGCCCAAGGGCCCTTAGTGATTTTCTGGTCTGGCAAGGGCTTGAACTGAGGAGCCTCTGGTCCCAAGCCCAACACTTAACCACTAGACTATCACCTCCCCTGAAATTACACACAAAAAAGTGTCTTCCCACTCATCACTAAATAACGCAATGGTGCTATCTGACTCATCACATCATAATAGAAAGGAGCACCGACCAAGCGTAAACATATGAGGAGCTGGGATTGAGAATGTGTACGTTAGGCATGTCACTAGATATATAAGCTAAAATGTTGAGTTCATTCGCCATTGTACGTAGTAGTACTTGTAGCAGCAGTAGTATATAATTTAGAATCCTGAGCCACACCCAGAAGAGTATTGACCCACAATGACCTTTACATAATTTTCCAGTCAATGTAATCAATAGTTTTTGAGATATGCACACAGACACACACAGGCAGGCAAAGCCAGTTACACTCCCAGAAGTGTGAGGATGAAGCGGGCGAAAAGTGATGACATGTATGTAATATTTGTATTTTTTTGCACGTCTGCCTGTGTGAGTGCGTGTGCATGTGTGAGCGCACGTCGAGGCAGATGTGTCACTGTGACCCCCTGACTGGCCTCTTACTCCAGAGACCAGAGTCAACAGATGGGGGATCTCAGGAAACAGTGGCATCAGCACAAAGAGCAAACCCCTCATTCCCTCCGCATACATTATTAATATCATCTTCAATTATTTATTTCAAACATATAGATATACCATGTAAATGCATCACCATCATCTATCCATCTGCAGTGAGTTTTATGGATGTGCCCATATACTTTGGGTGTGCATTTACATCCATGCCCATGTGCTTGTGTCCATGTTTGTGTGCCTGTCTGCACATTTTGTGTGCCCTTGAGAGTGCTGCGTGTCCTCCAGAGAAGATCAAGGCCTCAAGCCTGGGGCGCACTGACAGATCCCTCCTCTCCTGAGCTTCACGCGGTCACACTGCACTGGTCAGCCGCATACTGTATGTAGCTACGAAAACCTAGTGGGCAGAGAAAGGGCACGCATGACCACCACAAAGTGCACAAAACCACCCAACCGCCAGAGCGAGAAAGCAGTGCAAAGAAAGAGCTGAAAGTTTACCCAATTTATAATTAGCAGTCTGGAGCTCATGTGGGGTTTTAATGACATAAATATTTGTTTTCATAAGTGAGCACATAATTATAAGAAATATCCAGCTGATGGCATTTAAGTAAGGATAGAAACAGTTGTCATCTTCTACATTTTTTACCACATCAGTGCTGGTGAGCCATCTGGTTATGTGCCAGATGCAGATACATCTTGTTAATGATACTGCCTGTCAGGCTTAATAATTGGTAGCGTCTGCCTATTAGCCATGCAGAGATATTTTATTCATAAAATTCTAAATTTTATTGTTTATTTTTTTATTTAAAAAAATAATAATTTCCAGTCAAATGGTGCATTTTCACTCCACCTTACTAATAAGTGTTCTTGTGTTTTGCATTATGCACGCTTTTGCTAAACTTAATTGTCCACCCGGCTGAAATTGAAATGATAGTTTATTTTTATTATTGCCTCTGCTGTCTGCAGGGCCCCTTTGTGGCTGTGTTTCATCTGTGCAGAACAGAGCTGTAGCAGCGCTGCCAGTCCTGAAACTCTTGTGTTTACCTTGTTTTGTGTAGCGCTAATCCTACAGCAAGTTTCAGTCGGAAGAATTCAGTGCTCATAAGGGGGGTTGGAGTGCCTTGTTTGTGTGTGTTTTTTGTGTGTCTGTGTGTGAGAGACTGTATTGTTCACCAGCGGGGATTGCGCAGAGCACCCAGAGCCATGCAGCGTGAAGAGGACCCCTCTGAGGCATCCGCCCAGGAGCCCACTCATAAATTACACCAGGACACATGTGCCTGAACAGCACTTTTCTTTCTGTTTGTGTGCATGTACATGTGTGCGCACGCTCTTCCCGTGGAACAACTTAGAGGATTGTGAATGTGTGTGCGTGTCCAATTGAGGTTGCGAGGGTGTGTCGGCCTTCAAACGTTTTTTCAAAACCATTAAACAGTGGTCACCAAATATTTCATTTGAATAAAACCAACTATCTATCTTTTCAGCTCAATGGGATAACAAGTTGGACTACCAATATGTAGACCTGGATTTGATTACCAGGTCATCCTACCTGACTGTGTCCTTGGAAAAGACACTTCATCTGTATTGTGCCAGATCACCCAGCTGGAAATGGGTACCATCCTGCTGGGGAAGTAACCTGAGTCACACTGGCATCCCATCTGGGGGACAGTAGACTCTCATCCATGTCACGCTGCAGAACCTGCTGGGGATAAGTATCTCAGGCATACCTGGTCTGGGCCTACAGGCAGTTTAGACAATCGCTAAGGGCGGGTCCATCCGGGAGGGGCACCACAAATGAGGGGGAAAAAGTAAATCTTCATTATTCTTATACTAAAAAGAAACGTCTGTGTGAGTGCGAGTATGTGGCTCGCATATCTCTCTGACTGTTTGCCAGATCGGCCTCAGCTTTCAGATATGGCTTGCGCATGGCACAATGATGTGCATCTATTTTTATAAAAATTTGGGGGAATAATTTTCAGAACCGTTATTTTGAAACCTTTATTTTCCTTACAGGGTTGGCCCACTCAGGAAATGCATTGCTTATTAAAACATGCCTGTGACTAAGATCAAGCACACACTCTCTTCTTCAATGGTATTTAGTGCACCAGTTTAATCGGCTAACATTAGCTTAGCCTTAGCTGAACAATCAACGGGTCCGACGATTTACCCAGATTGATCCACACTGACTTCAAATGTGAGTAAATTAAGTACTTTGATTTAATTTTAATCATTTAATTGTTTTTGTGGCACTTGTAAATGCCGAAATGTGCTCCGTTGTACCCCTGTGAACAAATCAAGTGCACTTCTTTTCTTCTATGGTGGATAACGGCATTATTGTTGCATTTCTGCCACCTTCTGCATCAGTCTGTTATAGAAGTACTAAATCCTATGGATGAGACCAGTGTCTTTCAAGTATTTCAAAAGCCAAGACTTTCCAACAAACCTAAATGTCCCTGACTCACATTATCAATAACTACAGAATTCACATCCATATGTTTGGGCTTCATGTACACTATGTACACTGTGTTTATTCCTTTCTATATCTGTATGTGTGTTTATATGTCTGATCATGTTGGATGAATGTCAATCTTTTTCTTGCAATAACTATTTGCATGTCTCTTTGCATCTCAATGTCAACCATGTCTTAACTAACGTACACTTTGTCTGTTAAAACTAAGTAAGTACATCTCTTTGTACATCCCACCTTCAAACACAGCCTCATACAACCATCCATGAAAAATTTACTTAAGCTCCCAATTTTCTATAGCAACACAAACGTCCTATGGGCACTACACTAGTAGCTAAAAAATGCTATAACATAGGTGTAAGCTTATTTGTTTGTGTTACATATAGTTCATGTTGTGTGTGTCTGTTTACCCATATCATTAACCCACTTAAATCCACTTGGGTGCCGGCACCGCCACGTGACAGTGGCTGTATTTTGCAGAATAGGCACTTAATGATGTCACATACTCTTCTTTTCAGATGCTCTTTTGAGGTATCTAAGCATAAAATGTGGTCTCAAAACAACTCTCAAATGATCATGCCATAGATGAGTTTTCTGCAAGGAAATTAAAGAGAGTCAAGCTGTAGCAGGTGAAATGAGGGTGAGGAGATGGTTTTGTAGGTTTCTAGTCACAAGGTTTCTAATTTGTTCTCCATATTCTTAACTGTTATTGACTTTTTATGACATTTTATTCTATTAAAAAACCTGATTGATTTAGTTTCTTGTGTGAGTACGTATGTAAATGTGGAATTTATTGTGTACGTCTGGGACAGCATTAAAAATCTTGCCTAGGGCACCAAAATGGATAGGGCTGCCACTAACCTCAGGGCCTATAAGAGGATGTCCTTCTTCTACCAAGTGGAGTTGAAACATCTGTATAACTTGTCAAGATTGAAGCTGATGGAACTCATGTTATAGTGATTTAACAAACAAACCGAATTCAGTTAGTTATAAAGAGAAAAAAGAAAACAGAACTTGAAGAGTGGATTACACAACTTGTGGAACTTTTAAAACAAAAACATGTGGGGTTATTTACACTGAAAAAATGCTTGGATTTCTTGACATGAAGTCTGGGCAAGCTACAGCACTGCACAAAACCTCAAGCCCCCAAGTAATATGAAACAAATTTAGGCTCTTTCTTTCACACTGCGCAAAGCCGGACACAGCACAATACAAGCATCGGCGGTAATTTCCAATTTCCCATTACTTCCTTCACATAAACAGCAAATCATTTGTGGGGCCATGGATGTGTTGGTCTAAAGACAAGGTGTGGTCAGGCATAGTGTAATTTTTACCAGGAAGGAAGAAGAAGCCATTCTTGTACAGGCCCTGAGGCCCACTGATGTCAGTGCTTATCCCTCAGTGTCATAGCTGGAACCATATATCACTCCCTGGACAGGATGCCAGCCCTTTGCAGGTGAATTCCCCAATCATGGCTGCTACCCAATCCTAGTGGGGTGGACTGGCACAATGTAGATGAAGTGTCTTGTCCAAGAACACAACGATGTCACATGACAGAGAATCTAACCCACATCTACATATTGGCAGTTCAACGCCAATCCCACTGAACCACCTGTTGACACAGAGACTCTGGATTAATACAGCTTTAACATTCGAAACAACCTGTGTTTTGATGCAATAATGCATTACAAAGATTAATTGCACAAGACAAAATGTGAACAGTTTTGTTTATCATTAAAGAAGTTATGTGTGTCAGTGTGCCTATGTCCTTACTAATCCCTCCTTTGTGCATGATGGTCAGTGAATAATCTTCATAACCAGCAGTGGAGGTAGCAGGTGTGGAAATTCAAACTATTATAGCAGTTACTACACTTATAGCATTTTGTGGTACTTTTGCCTCATGTGTAAAATCTTCCCTTTACTAGAAAACCTCTAACTTCTGAGTGCACTCTCTCAATAGCAACACCCAAGAACTTGGCATACTTTTATACTTAAAGCAATGACATATGTGTCCCAGCACACTCATAGGCACGTGGCCTTGTGCATCACTTGGGTGTTTTAGTTGGTTTGGTGTCTCTGCCAGATTGTAAGTTTTAGCCCTGCTCTCTCTCTCTCTTTCTTCGTGTGCTTCTTTTTCTAGTGTTTGCTCGTGTGATCTTTTTGGTGTTTCACCCGGATCTTGTTACCTAGTATTGAGTACGGCCCGCTATCTTAAATTTGTTATTTTGGTGAGACACCATGTAAATTACTGACCTTTACTCATGATCTGGATTTCTCTCTCTGTTGTTGCCACTATAAGGCCGAAGCTCCACTGACACTTTTCGGTGCGCTGTCCGTGGTTCTGATCTGTCCACTCTGAGTGAGTCTGCTGTATCAGAAACTGTTGCATGTCAGACTGACCTACTGTATTTTGACCTCAGTACTTACCATTAATTAAGAGAGAACTATCTGTTGTATTGATTCAGTAACTGATTCCTGTGGCTGAAATAAAACCTTTTCTTGTGAACTGTGCTGTTTACTGCATTGGGGTCTTCAGGTCCTGGATCTGACAAGATGACACTGTAGCTGAATATATGCTACACCCAAAAGATGCCCATCATGAACATGGTGAATTTAACTTTGCACCCAGCACTCTATTTTGTGCAGAAA
The DNA here is from genome assembly GCF_902500255.1 of Thalassophryne amazonica. Taxonomy (NCBI): domain Eukaryota; kingdom Metazoa; phylum Chordata; class Actinopteri; order Batrachoidiformes; family Batrachoididae; genus Thalassophryne; species Thalassophryne amazonica. Next base: position 13,015,584 of record NC_047113.1, on the reverse strand, counting down.
TTTCATGCTGTCAATAGCAATGTGTAGTCTGCCCCAAATGTACTTGCACATTGTGTCTCAAACTGTGCATCATAGACATGTTTCCCTTACTTCATCAGCAGATCTACAGAAAATACAGAATACTTGTTTTGCATTTATGAAGTTGACAGATTAATTAAGAAGTCAGTAGAACTGTGCGTTATCTGTATTAAACAGTAAATGCAATGAGAGAGAAAGACTGATGGGTGACTGATCAGCCACTCCATAGTCGTCAGCATTGAAATGATACTAGATATGCATAATGTCAAAATTAATGGAGCATAGACAGATACTCATTTCAGACATGTCACTTCATGCACACAAAAGACACGTGGACACAAGTGTGGTCACAGTTGCATACCTGCCTAATGTCACATGTTTCTTGCTTTGAAGAAAAGCCAGTGGATTGCAGATGACTGGTCATCAGTCCTTCCCAGCTTTAGAAGTTGCCCAACACTTACATGTACACTAAAGATTTGGAAAGCTGGGAATCAACATGCATCAGGAGCACAGCACACTGTAAATCTTTGGAAAAAATACACTCTCTGAACGTGAAATGTGCTTGTTTGTGTGTGCATCTGAACAAAGAGAGAAGGTATTTATGTGTGAGGACGGGCAGACCTATTTTTTGGTTATGCTCCAGACTCCGGTGGGGTATGGCCCTCTCTTTCCATGTGGAGGAATGACTGAACGGATGGAAGGAACAGGATAAACGAGAGTGCTTGTTCCTCATTCCCCAGGCGTCTTGTTTGCTTGCTCCGCATGGAGCACCAGAGCCAAAGGAGAGGTGGTTGCTAGGATACAGGTGAATGGTTGGGATACGGGAGGGAAGATGGGTCCATCTTTGTGAACGCCAACCTGGACAGGCAGAGATAGAGGACATCGAAAAGTGTGAGGAAAAAGAAAGAGGATGAATAGAGTTGGAGCAGGGAGGCCGGGGGAAAAGAGGGGAGATGTGTCACTGCTGCCATGTAGCAGCAACATAAAGGGAAGAGGAAAGGAGGAGGTCAGGATTTAGAGTGTGAGATGGGGGAAACCAGGACAGAAGAGACATGTGCTTAGAAAGATGGGGAGATAGCGAGGAGGAGTAGGAATGGTAAGACAGCCAGGTGTGGGGAGGAGGAATTAGTGGTAGAGGAGGTGATGAAGGAGAGTGTGGCCTCCTGAGGTTCTGTCACCTGGAATATCTGTGGGACTAATGCCTCCTAATTGATCACAGCGAGCAGAGGACAGAAGGAGTGTGACTGAGACAGAGAGTCTGTGGAGGACATAATCATAGAGATGGTGGAATTTTACAGCAGGATGATACGAGACACAGAAAATGTCCAGAATGGGTTTTCCCTTTTTTCTAGACAGAAAAAAAAAAGCTGTCTTGTGTAATGAGACTGATTTGATACAGAGATGAAAGCTGGAGGACATGTCAGATTAGTCCTGTCCAGGTGGACCGTTTTCACACAGACACAGGCGTGTCCTTGACTAGAATGAGTAAACTTGTTAGCGGGCGATCGTGTCACCTTTGCAGGGGTGTTTTATCTGAACGTGTGCATGCATGTGTGTGTGCGTGTGTGTGATGGCTGAATTTGTCGGTCACAGTGGCACACTCCGCATGGTATTGTCACCACTGATGAATGAGCACACACACACACACACACACACACACACACACACACTTGGAGGCAATGTATTTTTAGTTGTAGTCTCAGCTCCCCTGTCTGTTGATTAAACAGAGTCACACGCGCGCACGCTGTCATGGAGTGTGACCTTCATGCCTCTAAGCCCACCTCTTTCCATCCATCACCGCTGTCTCTTTGCTCCAGACTGATCACAGTCATTTACCGTCCATTCTTCCAGGTTATATGGGTCTCACATGACAGCATTCGTACCACATTTATGATTTTCTTAATGTTTAAAATTGAATCCCAATTTAATCAAAGAAGTTAACACATTATAAAACCTAAGGATACAGTAAATCCAGAAAGTATTCACAGAACTTCACTTTTTCCACATTTTGAAAAACAGGTGTGGGTTTTTTTTTTTTTTTTTTGCAAATTTATTTTTAAAAAAGCTAAGAAATCACATGTACATAAGTATTCACACCCTTTGCTCAGTACTTTGTTGATGCACCTTTAGCAGCAATTACAGCCTTAAGTCTTTTTGAATATGATGTCACAAGCCTGGCACACCTATCTTTGGGTAGTTTGCCCATTCCTCTGAGCAGTATGAGGTTGGATGGGGAGCATCGGTGCACAGCCATTTTTAGATCTCTCTAGAGATGTTCAATCGGATTCTGGTCTGGACTCTGGCTGGGCCACTCAAGGACATTGACAGAAGTCACTCCTTTGATATCTTGGCCGTGTGCTAAGGGTCATTGTCCTGCTGAAAGACGAACTGTTGCAAGGTCAAGAGTGACAAACCAAACCAACAAACTGAGGTCAAGAACGCTCTGGATCAGGTTTTCATCCAGGATGTCTCTGTACATTGCTGCATTCATCTTTCCCTCAATCCTGACTAGTCTCCATAGCATGATGCTGCCACCACCATGTTTCACTACAGAGATGGCATTTACTTGGTGATGAGCAGTGCCTAGATTTCTCCAAACATGATACCTGGCATTCACACCAAAGAGTTAAATATTTGTCTCTTCAGAACAGAGACTTTTGTTTCTCATGGTCTGAGAGTCATTCAGATGTCTTTTGGCAAACTCTAGGTGGGCTGCCATGTGCCTTTTACTAAGGAGTGGCTTCCATCTGGCCACTCTACCATACAGGCCTGATTGGTGGATTGCTGAAGAGATGGTTGTCCAACTGGAAGGTTCTCCTCTCTCCTCAGACAAATACTGGAGCTCTGACAGTGTGACCATCAGGTTCTTTTCCACCTCCCTGACTAAGGCCCTTCTCCCCCAATCACTCAGTTTCGATGGTTGGCCAGCTCTTGGAAGAGTCCTGATGGATCCAAACTTCTTCCATTTACAATGGGACCTTCAAAGCAGCAAAAATATTTCTGTACCCTTCACCATATTTGTGCCTCGAGACAATCCTGTCACGAAGGTCTACAGACAATTCCGTTGACTTCATGCTTGGTTTGTGCTCTGACATGCACTGTCAACTGTGGGACCTTATGTGCAGACAGGTGTGTGTCTTTCCAAATCATGTCCAATCAACTGAATTTACCCCAGGTGGACACCAAATAAGCTTTAGAAACATCTCAAGGATAATCAGAGGAAAGAGGATGCATGTAAGCTCAATTTTGATCTTCATGGCAAAGGCTGTGAATACTTATGCACACGTGATTTCTTAGTTGTTGTTTTTTTTTATTATTATTTCTAATAAATTTGTGAAAATCTAAAAAAAAAAAAAAAAAAAACTTTTTGCATTGTCATTATGGAGTCTTGTGTGTAGAAGTTTGAGGAAAAAGAGGAATAGCATCCATTTTGGAATGAGGCTGTAATATTGTCTGGATGCACTGTACTTTTTTTCAGTTATTTTCATCATCAATTACTCTTTAATTGGGATGTAACAAACATATATTTTCAATTGTGATTAAGCCTTTGATTATATTCATAATTAATCGATGAATTGCTTAGTATGTAAAATATAAAATAGTGCAGGACTGCTAATTAAAATGTTATAGAATCAGCTGGTCTCCAGACATCTTTTTTTTTACAACCAACAGTCAAAAAAACTGAAATACAAAACACTGAAAAGCAGAAAGGTCTTTGATTTAAGAAACTGAGGCCAAATACTTTGTATTTTTTATACAGTTCAATTCCCTACTTATCATATTGGTTTTTAAATCAATCATTTATCTTTAGCTCAGCTCTCATCATTAAGTTACAAATATGGTGCAGTGACCCAGAGGACCATTTTACTGATTTCATTCATTAGATCTTTTCTTCATGAAATTGGAAGCGTTTGTAAGATAACGTAGTGAGCGCTGGCTCATGTTGGGATTAGAAAGACTTGTACAAAAGCATCTAGGATTTGATGTTAACATATTTAGATAATTTGCTGTGCAAATTAGCACTCATAGGGAAGAACACAAATCTAAAACAGTTGCATTTTCACTAATATTCCTTCAGTGCTTTCAGCACTTGATTAATGCTGTAGTTATTTAATTGATTAGCATCAGCCTCTTGAAATGGGACGGCCCCAAAGCTCAGCGAGTTACCGGATTTTGAGTGTGATACTAATCATATAAAAATGCTGAATTTTAAAACTGAAAGATTAGCTAATTTATGTAAATGTCTACCATCCTGGTGTTACTTGAATGACACATTTTACCAGAATACATTATTTGCTCACAAATCAGCTTAATTGGCTAATTTCTGTGCAAGTTATATCCTACCTAGCTAAGCTGGCATGAGGAGGCATTTTATGCTGTGTTTACACATAGACAAAACGCATTACGAATGTCACATTTGCGTCATTCGTGGCAAATCCCTCACATTCTTAACATGACTTAACGTATCTGAATAGGTTTCTTAATAGTGCGTGTTGGTGCGTGATATTCATGATTTTCGTGGAGCATGTTTTTGGCTGTAAAAAAATCTTCCACGAATGTCACGCACCACCCTCATTTCGCCTCATGTCGTGGAGGTCGCAGCTGAGCGTGTTGATCTGTCTTGATTAGTGGTGATCCTTAATCTTTAATAGAGTTTGACAGCGTTCTTCTCTGACGTGCGCACAATTAAACCCTGCTGCACCACATTCAGTTTCATTGCTGCAGTATGCTGAAGAAGGACAGTGATGCCAAGTTGGCTAAATGTTTTGTTCCAATGCTCATCAGCGCACTCCTGCAGGTGTTCCACCTACTGCTGCTGCTGTGCCTGATGTTTGGGAAAACGCGTGAGATGAGAGCCGCGTGAAGCCACACATCTGGCTCTCTCCGTCTCCTCCTCCTCTCTGTTCCACTCCACTCCATGGCACAGAGCCCAACTAAGCATGCAATCACAAAGTTCTTCTGCTGTGGATTTTGTGGAGCAACCTGGAGCGATCTGAATTGTTCAGCAGCTGATGGATGAATATGGGTGTGTGTGTGTGGAGGCAATTCGCCTAATTCACAACGTGACAGAATGTAACGATGCAATAGTGCGGAACAGCACGCAACAGCATGGAACATTATTCTTGACCATGCGTAATAATTCGCCAGCAACACGTGCCATTAATCATAATGCGTGGTAACAGGTTGCAGCAGTTCCTGAGGATAGCTGACGCCTCTGCCTCAAATCATCACATTCGTGATCAGAGGCCAAGAATGTGTACTTCGTGGCTTGTCGTCGTTATGTGTAAACGCAGCATTAGCTGTGGGTCTGTGTGTAGGCAGGTATTAAGTTCAGAACTGCATGAAGAGAGTGTACTATCCGCTATTAACTTACATCTGACTGCAACTTACAATGAACTGTTTTAAGAATGCGTCAACCAATCAACAAATCAACCAATCACTTAGCAGCAACTCAATGCATTTAGGCATCTAGACGTGGTGAAGAAGACTTGCTCAAGTTCAAACCGGGCATCAGGATGGGGAAAAAAGGGCGTTTAAGTGCCTTTGAATGTGGCATGGTTATTGGGGCCAGACGGGCTGGTCCAAGTATTTCAGAAACTTTGGATCTACTGGGATTTTCACACGTAAACATCTCTATGGTTTACAGAGAACGGTTCAAAAAAGAAGGGAACAAAAATGCTTTATTGATGTCAGAGGAGAATGGATAGACTGATTGAATGGGCAAATGTGTGACGCTGTCATGTCATTATGGGCCAACACCTCTCAGGAACTTTTTACAACACCTTGTTGAATCTATGCCACAAATAATTAAGGCAGTTCTGAAGGCAAAAGGGTGCCCAACACGATTCTAGCAAGGTGTACCTAAAAAAGTAGCCGGTGAGTGTATTTCAGTGTATTTTTGTTTCTGTTAGTGGTCACTATTTTTGTATCAGGTATCAACAGACTGGATCATACTGTTGTCACAAGTGCAAGTGAGATATTTTCTGCCAATTAAGAGGAATAAAACATGTTCCAAACATTGCTGTGTTCTTGGTTATACTGCAAACTGCTGCTAGTTTGTGGAAACTGGGGAAGGAGATGCTTGAAAGCCACAGCAACTTATATCTGTGGAGCACATTTTGTCACAGGTCATGCTTTTAGAAAATGTATGAAGTGATATAAGTTCCAATAGTCCTCCTGTATATAAGCATGTGTTTTGTGAATATGTTTTACTATGCACTTGCATTTGTGTGTTTGTATGACAGCGTATTAAGGCTGATTTCTTTTCTGTTTTTAACTCGAGCTGGCTGGAGAGGATATCAATATCCTGAGGAAAAAAAGAATCAAAATTTATAGGGATAAAGTCATGTTTTTACCAGAAAAAAAATTCAGAAATGTCTTTCCCAGATAATACCTCAAAACCCAAATTCTCCTAACAGATTAGTAAAATCCCACATCCCTGGTCATTCACTCATATGCTTGTTTGTACCACACACAAAAAAATTAAATACATTTTAAAAATCAGCTTGTGTATGTGGGTGGAGTCAGATTTCCCAATTAAAAAGAAAAAAACAAGTAAATTCTAATCGGAGTTTTATATAGCCCAAACTAACATATTGAGGTGTTTTATTTTGTCGAGTCACCAGTCCAAAACCTAAAAATAATTAATTCAAAATGAGATAAAAACAGAGAAGCAGCAAAGCCTTCCAGATGGGCCCAGTCATAACTTGCTATTATCCCTGAATAAGTTCCTTAATGTTTCTATGATAATGATAAAATGATCATGTTATTTCTATGTAATGGACAAAGTGAATGATCCCTAACTGTTTTAACTCTATTTTTTTAAGTGAAAAATACCCCACCTTGGACCTGTGGTGGTTCTATGGTGTTGTGGATGCAGCAAAGCACAAAACCAGCACATGCTCCCAGACCTAGCTTGAGTTCAAGTGAAATACTAATTTACAGGGTTGTAGCCAAATTAACAAATAGACAGCTGGTTAAACAAAATATAAATATTCCAGGAGACTGCATCCTTGCAATCTGTTTAAGGCTCATTATTTTTATATGCTTTGACCCAGATAATTTCACCCAAATTTGTGAAAGAAGCACAACAGTTTGGAGCACATACAAAATGTTTATATATTGTTGCAAATGAATTTTGTCCTACCATAATTTCCGGACTATAAGCCACGACTTTTTTCACATGCTTTGAAAACTGTGACTTTTACAATGATGCAGATAATTTATGGATTTTTACAGGCTTTTTCATAAGTCGAAATTTGTCAGTTGATGTTGTCAATTGATTTCCTGAAAGCTGCACTCCTCATGCTGTGTAAATTCACACAAAGTGTAAATATACGGTCTTACCTGTTCATTTTAGTGAAGAAAAATCTCTCTCTGGCACTTTGTGCTGGAGCCGCAACATCAGATCAGTCAGCGGAGCGGAGCCTTCTCCCCCACCCTTCCAAACCGGTTCTCTGTCTTGGCGCAACAAGTCGAAAAAGTCACAGTGCCTCATTAATGTCTCCTTTACCACAGACTCCATCCTATCCTGGCTGCACTCAATGAAAGTTAGAAAAAGAAAAAGTTAAAATTACTCAGTTCTCTGTGTGAAGCAGAGACACCGTGCATGCACTGGATGATGTGCGTGTCAATATTTACATGTAACACTTCAGAGAAAAAATACGGAACCTGGGAGAGGTCACTTAAAGTGATATTTTTTCTGGCCATGATAATTTGTGCATACGTTTTCCTTTAATTGAGCCCACGAATTAATAAAATGTGCTCTCAAATTAATAAAATGTGCTCTCAAATTAATAAAATGTGTGAACATTTTCCTGGCTGTGATAATTTGTGTGCACATTTTCCTCTCCGTGATCATTCGTGCACACATTTTCTTTAATTGAGCCCTTGAATTAATAAAACAAGCGCACGTTTTCTTTTAATTGAGCCCTTGAATTAATAAAACATGCGCACGTTTTCCTTTAATTGAGCCCTCGAATTAATAAAATGTACACATGTTTTCCTGGCCGTGATCATTCGTGCACACATTTTCTTTAATTGAGCCCTTGAATTAATAAAACGTACGCATGTTTTCCTGGCCGTGATAATTCGTGCACATTTTCTTTAATTGAGCCCTCGAATTAATAAAATGAGCACACGTTTTCTTTTAATTGAGCCCACGAATTAATAAAACGTGCGCACGTTTTCTTTTAATTGAGCCCTCGAATTAATAAAATGTGCTCACATTTTCCTTGACGTGATAATTCGTGTGCACGTTTTCCTGGCCGTGATCATTCGTGCACACATTTTCTTTAATTGAGCCCTTGAATTAATAAAACGAGCGCACATTTTCTTTTAATTGAGCCCCTGAATTAATAAAACATGTGCACGTTTTCCTTTAATTGAGCACTTGAATTAATAAAACGTACGCGTTTTCCTGGCCGTGATAATTCGTGCACGTTTTCTTTAATTGAGCCCTTGAATTAATAACATGAGCACACGTTTTCTTTTAATTGAGCCCTCGAATTAATAAAATGTGCACACGTTTTCTTTTAATTGAGCCCTCGAATTAATAAAATGTGCGCACATTTTCCTGGCCGTGATCATTCGTGTGCACGTTTTCCTGGCCATGATCATTCGTGTGCACTTTTTCTTTAATTGAGCCCTCAAATTAATAAAAGGAGCACACGTTTTCTTTTTATTGAGCCCTTGAATTAATAAAACGTGCGCATAGTAGAGAAGCTTGAATCTTCGACTGGACTGGGTTGCTTGACGCGAGGACGTTTCGCTTCAAATCGCAGAAGCTTCCTCAGCTAAAATTCTTGCTCTGGAAGTCTGACTTCTGTCTGACTCTTGTAGAGAAGAATAAAACAGAAGCCAACAAAAGCTGGAGTTTTAAACCTAACCAGACCCCTCCTACTGAGAGGCAGACTGCTACAGGCTAGTGACTAAACAATAGCTCTAATTAGCAACTATTGTGCTGTAGTTAGCACACCTAATGGCAGGACAGCTGTCCCTCTAATGATGGGATGGATGCCTTTCTGATGGCTCCCTTTATGACGTGAATGACTCATTACCATGAACAAAAGACTGAAACTCCTTTGACCTGAGTACCCCATTGTAAACAGGGGATAAAGTGTGTCTCAGACCCCCTCCCCGGTTAAGGCTGGGTTTCAAACGTTTAACAAAGAATGCCTCCTTGACCCCTCTCTCAAACCATTTCTTCTCTCTGGCTAATATTTTAACTTCCTTGTCCTCAAACGTGTGGTTAGTGTCTTTAAGGTGGAGGTGAACCGCAGACTGAGGTCCACTGGCGCCCTCTCTGCGGTGCTGGTATAGCCTTTTGTGTAAAGGTTGCTTCGTTTCACCTATGTAGTGTTCGTTACAGTTTTCCTGACATCTGATATAATACACTACATTGCTCTGTTTGTAACTAGGGATCCTGTCCTTAGGGTGAACTAATTTCTGTCTCAAGGTGTTAACCGGTTTAAAGTAAACTGGGATTTTGTGCTGTCTGAAGATCCTCTGTAGTTTTTCCCCTATTCCTGCTAAATAAGGGAGAGACACTCCTCTTTTTCTTGTCTCCGTCTCCTGTCTATCTGGTCTCTTTGTTCTCTGGGACTTCTGCACTTTGTCCAGGGACCATCATGGGTACCCACATACTGTGAGGGCTTTCCCGACACGTTGTTCTTTAGCCCTTCCCTCTGCAGTTGTGGGCACCTGTAGGGCTCTGTGTTGAAGCATCCTGATCACCCTGAGCTTGTGTTCAAGGGGGAGGTTTGAGCCGAAGAGCAGATATTGGTCAGTGTGAGTTGTTTTTCTGTAAACCCCTGTCTGGAGTTGCCTGTTCTCTCCAATCGTAACATCACAGTCCAGGAAGGCTAAATGGTTGTTTCTGGCATCCTCACGTGTGAACTTGATATTGGCGTCCACCGAGTTGATGTGTTCTGTAAAGTCCTCAACTTGCTGTTGCTTGATTTTGACCCATGTGTCATCAACATATCTGAACCAGTGACTGGGAGAGATGCCCGTGAAAGACGTCAAGGCTGTCTTCTCCACTCACTCCATGTACAGATTGGCCACAATGGGGGATACCGGAGACCCCATCGCACAACCATGAATCTACCTGTAGTAATTCCCCCTAAATGTGCGCACATTTGCCTTTAATTGAGCCCTCGAATGAATAAAAATGAACTCCATAATATGAGCCAAACTGTCATACTCATGAGGGAGAGACGCTTCACCCTCAGCATCCTTTTTAATGTGCTTAAACTCCTGATGATACCATGCTGGGCAGCTAGAGTTCTCTATATGTCCTTGTGCGCCCAAGCCATGATGATATACCCTGACCACATCCATTTCTAATGGGGAAATGTATTACACTGTCTCCTGGTTTGTTGACTAATAGTCAACATTTATGTGTCAAGACAATATTGAATAACTGAGTGCAAGTTTTACAAATTGTGGCCACATTTAAGTAGATCGTGCCCTTGTTTTAGTCAAACGATGCTTAAAACGTGCTCACAATATAATAAAACGAGCGCACAATATAATAAATCGTGTGCACAATATAATAAAACGTGCGCACAGTATAATAAAACGAGCGCACAATATAATAAATCGTGTGCACAATATAATAAAACGTGCGCACAGTATAATAGCTCCGTAAGATGGTGACTTTAAAAGAGCTTGAGATGATTGTTCATGCGTTTGTCTCATCACGTTTGGATTATTGTAACAGTCTTTTCACCTGTATGAATAAGAAGGAGTTGGCCCGCCTGCAGGTTGTGCAAAATTCTGCTGCGCGCCTGCTTACCCGCACCCGCAGGAGGGACCATATTACTCCTATCCTTAATACTTTGCATTGGCTGCCTGTCTCCTACAGGATTCATTACAAAATCCTGGTATTGACTTTTAGAGCTCTGCATGGACAGGCACCGGAGTACATCAGGGACCTGATCCAGTCTTATGCTTCCTTCAGGAGCCTCAGGTCGTCCAATCAGAAGCTGTTGCTGGTTCCTCGGACTCGTTTTAAAACTCGCAGGGACAGATCTTTTAAAGCGGTGGCGCCTAGCCTCTGGAATGAGCTTCCCTGTGCCCTTCGTTCTCTGGACTGTATAGATACTTTTAGAAGGCAACTAAAGACGCATTTCTTTAAGTTAGCTTTTTAGCCTAATATTGTATTTTATTGTTTTTATATGTTATTTTTAGATTATTTTTGTATGCCATGTGCAGCGCTTTGTGACCCTGGTCTGTGAAAGGCGCTTTATAAATAAAGCTTACTTACTTACTTACTTACTTACTTACTAAAATGAGTGCACAATATAATAAAACGTGCGCACATTCTATCCACATGCAAAACATTTTGCGATGACACTTCCAGGGCTCCGTTTAAAAAAAAGCATTTACGGTACGTTTTTAATTCAAAGTTAAAAAATCTTTCTGTCTAACATCTTTCTGTGCAAATATCTCATGTTACAGTGTAAAGAACCACAGCTTATAGAAAAGTGCGGCTTATTTATGTACAGTTTCTTCTTAAAATTGGTGGGTACGACTAATATTCAGGTGTGCTCTATAGTCCGGAAATTACGGTACTTTTTCTAACAGTAAACAAGGTCATAATGCTAAGTCTAAGTCTGTAAACTCACTGTCCACTACATTATGTACAGTTCTGCTCAGCATTATTGGCATACTCTACCTAAAATTTAAATGCAGAGATTCAAATATGATTGAAAATATCTTAGAATGTATTTGGAGTTCAAGGATGCCATTGATGCTGACCAGGACTGTACGAGGGTAGGCTGAAAAGTTCTAAGGCTCACTATAATGCAGTTAATGCATTACTCCGTCATGAGGAGCCTTAGAACTTTTCAGCCTACCCTTGTACACCTTTCAAGAACTGGGTTGTACCCGCTTTAGCCTTAAGAACTGAGCTCAGTTTTAATTCTGCATGACATGGATTCAACAAAGTGCTGAAACATTCCTCAGAAATTTTGGTCCATATTGGGATGATTGTGTCACACAGTTGCCACACACTTATACCACCAGCCTGAATTGTTGCTACAAGGCCTTGCTTTCATGTTGTTAAAGCCAAATTGTGACTGTTCCTTCTGAATATTGCAACAAAACTCAAGAATAATCTGAGTAGGCATCTTATTTTCCAGTCATCGATTGTTTGGTGAACTGTAGCCTCAGTTTCCTATTCTTTGCTAACATGTGTGGTATCCATTGTGGGGTTCTACCACTGGAGTACTTCTGCTTCAAGGGTTCATATTTTGTGCATTCACAGATGTTCCTGAAACAAGCAGTTATTTGAATTAATGGTAATCTTCTGTGAGCCCGAACGAGTCAGGCCATTCTTCTCTGACCTCTGCCATCAATAAGCTATTTTTGCCCAAAGAACTGTAGTTCTGTAGAAGTCTTCTTTTTCAGATCATTCTCTGTCGACCCTGTGTAGCCTGGCACAGTCAGACTGAGAATTTGTCTGACACTTATGCATTCACATTTAATTTCCAGGGGTGCAATACAATAGGACGTAGACAAAATTGCCTCTGGTCACAATTGGATAGACATACAGCCAATCAAAGCAACAAAGCATGTGATGTAGGCAGAGCGACAACTACACTAGTTTCAACAAACGTGCAGTCGGGAGAAAGGCAAACACAAAGGCACATTTTTAGAGCCATTCATTGTTTTGATTTGTTTTTTTCTTTTACAGGCATTATTTTGTCCTCAGCATTAAAAACAGAAATAAAAACTGCTTCAAATAAGTGCTCCATATCGGCAGGAGCCACAGTAGCTCTTCGGTGCTACTCAATGAGTCATTGCATGAGATAAACGATTGCAATTGGCCCAGCCTGTTTTTGGCCAAGAGGAAATGGCCATGAATGGGAGGATGCCCAGAGCCTTTTGTTGTGTGGGCCGCTGAAGAGGAGGTACTGCTGGCCCACCACCACCAGAGGGCGCCCTGCCTGGAGTGCGGGCTCCAGGCACCAGAGGGCGCTGCCGCCTTACGAGAGCAGTCAGGGTGACAGCTGTCACCCATTACTGGACACAGCTGACTCCACTCAGCACGGAGGTATATCATCAGGACGGCGTCTCCACCTCAGTGCCGAGATATCGCCTTAAGATTGAGGTAACGTTCTCTGCACGCATATTCTGCATAACCAGATAAGACTTGTTAAACCTTTTCAGGACAGCTGACTACTGAAAGCTAATTACTTGGATAAGTACTCACCTTCCTGCTGTATAGTGACAAGAGGTGGAGGCGGCTTCTCCCCTCTCCGTTTACTGGGTGCTGTCGCATCCACACCTGTGTGTTTGTTGCTCTCTCCCGCCAGCAGTACCGGATCCGACGAGCGGAGGCAGTGGCCACCTGGGAATTCGGGACTTGGCGGTTCCAGTACTCCCAGGGTTCGGTGGCAGAGGAGATCTGGGTGGTTCCGGTTCGACTGGGACGGACGTCTCCTACCTTCGAGCCTGCCCACACGACACCAGCGGATTTCGACCTAAACCCCAAATTATTGATTGTTGTATTAGTTGTGCTCGTTTCACAACAGTAAAACTTGTTATTCACCTTTCTCCATTGTCCGTTCATTACGCCCCCTGTTGTGGGTCCGTGTACCTACACTTTCACAACACCTTTCACAGTTAATTTATTCGTGAAGTGAATTATGGGTGTACCAGACTAGTAGAGATGGTTTTGCATGAAAATTTCAACTAGATCAGTAGTTTGTCAAAAGCCATATTTTGCAGAGTATAATTAGCACTGGAGTAGCATTTATCACTTCATGCAAAATGTAAGCCAATTTAGCTGCTCCCTTGTTTGCACTTGGGATCTCCACAATAAATCTGAGGTGGATCTACATGTTGAATTTAGCATGTTTTATGCTGGATTCAGCTCCTTCAGCTTTCAGGCTCCTCTCCTGTGGAACCAGCTCCCAATTCGGATCAGGGAGACAGACACCCTCTCTACTTTTAAGATTAGGCTTAAAACTTTCCTTTTTGCTAAAGCTTATAGTTAGGGCTGGATCAGGTGACCCTGAACCATCCCTTAGTTATGCTGCTATAGACTTAGACTGCTGGGGGGTTCCCATGATGCACTGAGTGTTTCTTTCTCTTTTTGCTCTGTATGCACCACTCTGCATTTAATAATTAGTGATTGATCTCTGCTCTCTTCCACAGCATGTCTTTTTCCTAATTCTCTCCCCTCAGCCCCAACCAGTCCCAGCAGAAGACTGCCCCTCCCTGGGCCTGGTTCTGCTGGAGGTTTCTTCCTGTTAAAAGGGAGTTTTTCCTTCCCACTGTCGCCAAGTGCTTGCTCACAGGGGGTCGTTTTGACAGTTGGGGTTTTTCTGTAATTATTGTATGGCTTTGCCTTGCAATATGAAGCGCCTTGGGGCAACTGTTTGTTGTGATTTGGCGCTATATAAATGAAATTGATTTGATTTGATTTGGATTAAATCACTATATTATTCATTTATAAGCCACGTGTGTAAAGGAGCAGAGCTATCTAGCTAATCAATGACACTATAAGGGCAGAAAATGCCAGTAATATGCTATGGTATTTCTTAAGAACAAAGATTCTTTCTTTCTTTCTTTCTTTCTTTCTTTCTTTCTTTCTTTCTTTCTTTCTTTCTTTCTTTCTTTCTTTCTTTCATGATCTGGTTCCGAGGTCTCCTTCCGGAAGCAAAGCATCTTGTGGCAGATTTAAGCCACACCATAACTTTGGGTGCAAAGCGGGGCTAATAAGCCCCGCTTTGCACCCAAATAGAAGATATTAGATATTCGCACCTAAATAGAAGATATTAGGTTGAGCACATCTCAGCATACTTTGGTCCAGTCATTGTATCCAGCTACTGAGCTGGGGACTACCACTGAGGTGCTACCTAGATTCACGGAATGTAATAGTATCTCACTAGGTGTGCTGACAAAACTCGTGATGTCTACTAAAAGCACAACTTGTTTATTTGATCCTATACCAATAAAATTGTTTAAGGATCTTTGGCCCATTCTTGGGCCAATTGTGCTGGAAATTGTTAACCTTTCTCTAAACTCTGGATCTGTTCCAAATTGTTTTAAATCTGCCGTGGTTAAACCACTACTCAAGAAATCTAATCTTGATCCTGGTGTATTGAAAAATTATAGGCCGATATCAAATCTATCATTCTGCTCTAAAATTCTGGAAAAGGTGGTTTCACGGCAGCTTGTGGGCTGTGTTACTGAGAATGACCTTTTTGAGCCACTACAGTCTGCTTTTAGAAAACATCACTCCACAGAAACAGCACTTATTAAAGTAGTTAATGATCTTCTGCGAGCAATGGACTCGGATACTACTACAGTATTGGTGTTACTGGATCTCAGTGCTGCATTTGACACAGTTGATCATCATATTCTACTTGATAGGGTGGAAAACTGTTTCGGGATTACTGGAACTGTTCTTGCGTGGTTGACGTCTTATCTGTCTGGTCATTCCCACTGTGTTTTGTGCAACGACACTACCTCTGACTTTAGGGGCATGAAGTTCAGGGTTCTGCAGGGATCCGTTCTGGGTCCCCTGCATTTTTCCCTGTATATGGCACCCCTTGGGAACATTTTGCGGCGTTTTGGGGTTGCTTTTCATTGCTATGCTGTCCCACTCAGTTGTATATGCCGATAGCTGCTGGAAATCCTATCCACATAAAATCTTTACAGGACTGTCTCGCAGCAGTGAGAAGTTGGATGTCTAGCAACTTTCTACTTTTGAACTCTGATAAGACAGAAATGATGGTTCTTGGTCCAGCAAGACATCGGCATCAATTTGATCAGCTAGTGCTTAGTCTAGGTTCATGTGTTATACATCATATTGACAAAGTGAGGAACCTTGGGGTAATTTTTGATTCTACATTGTCCTTTGACCTCCACATTAGGGAAATTACGAGGACTGCTTTCTTTCATCTAAGAAATATAGCAAAGATTCGTCCCATTCTGCCTATGGCTGATGCTGAGACTCTGATTCATGCTTTTGTTTCTTCTAGATTGGACTATTGTAATGCTTTGTTTTCTTGTTTACCACAGTCCAGCATCAGGGGTCTTCAACTGGTTCAAAATGCTGCTGCCAGACTTCTGACACGAAGCAGAAGGTTTGACCATATTACGCCGGTTCTGGCATCCCTTCACTGGCTTCTGGTCTCTTTGAGATCGGATTTTGAAGTATTACTATTGGCCTATAAAATTGTTCACGGACTGGCACCCCCCTATCTGGCTGGCCTGGTTGAGCCCTATGTGCCGGCAAGGGCTCTACGTTCACAGGGTGCAGGACTATTGCGTGTCCCGAGGGTGAAGAAAAAGTGAGCGGGTTACAGAGCTTTTTAACACCGCGCCCCAGCTCAGTGGAATGATCTGCCTGCGCTGATACGACAGTCGGATTCTGTGGAGACTTTTAAAGCCAGGCTGAAGACACATTTGTTCTCCCTGTTTTATCATTAGTATTTTATATGATTGTGTGTCTTTGTTATCCATTTTATTTATTTTACTTCTTTTACCTTTTTATGGTTAAATTTTTTTTATTGTGTTTTAATCTTATTTCATTTGATTATGCTTTTAAATGTTTGTGAAGCACCTTGAGGCAATTACTCGTGATTTGGCGCTATATAAATTAATAAAATATTATTATAATAAGCCTGTGCTGTGGCAGGGGAGCTGTTGCTCTGTCACCTTCCCCTCTCCCCCTGGCTGAAGGCACGGACCAGCAGGCCCGCCTCATGAATGGCATCTTCCTCTGGATGGGCTCCCTTCATGGATCCTCTCAGCTGCGGATCCACCAGTACCACATTTTGTGATCAGACAACAGATTGTTTTGTTTGAAACTCTTTTCAGAGTTCAGTCAGCTGTTTTGGACTTTTCCTCTTCCTTGTTTAACTGTGGATAATCAAACAGAGTTTTTGAGCACAGCACTAACCTCTTGTGGATTACTTTCTACATGAAACATTTCCCAAAGTGACAGAGTGGTCCAATGCAAACTTACAATAAGTTCAGTTTTAAATCAGGTTACAACAGCATTTATCCCTTTATTGTTCACATTGCAGTGGAAATTAATGTCTTTATCGTTTGCACTGCAACAACACACACACACACAGACATACATGTTCCTGTGTGTTTTCACGGCACAGTTCTTTGTGTCATTGGACACTTTGCTATTTATAAAGACATCTATTCATATATATTTGCTTGAAGAGACCATGACCGCTAATTGTATTTTAACAGGAGCCAACATGAGGAAAAGCTCAAAATCATAACGGCATCAAGATCACTTTAAGTATGACCTGACTCGGTTTTAAACATGTGCTGAATGTAATCAAGCCATGTTAGGAAGTTTCCACCTCTCTGGTTTTTTAAGACAAAAAGGCAATTTAGTAGTGTGTTTCTCATTTCAAGTGTAAAGAATATTCATGGTCATGAATCATGATTTTTTTCCGTACGTAAGTCACACCGGACCATATGTCACAGGACCTCTCTAACTCATAAAAAACATGACTTATACTCCAGAAAATGCAGTTGTCAATCCAGCCCATCTGGCACCAGCAACCATCCAATGTTCAAAGGTACTTAAATCAAATTTCTTCTCCGTTCTGCTCCTGTGGTTGAACTTCAGCAGATCCGTTTGACCATGTCCACATTAAATACATGTGTTATTTGTGATTGGCTGATCAGATATTTGTTTAACTGAACAGTTGTCTAGATGTACCTAATGTCATGTAATGGCCCATGAGTGTAGCTTATAGTGAAAACTTTGTTTTGTTTTTTAAGATATGGATATAGCTTGTTTTTTTCAAGCTAAGAAGCCAAATTCTTATTTTTATGGAAAATAATGAGTTGTAAATATGTGCCGTGTCTGGATGAGTTGTGTAGAACCTGCAGGTTTCACAATATGGCAGCTTTCCAGTTACACCTCCTTGACCCCAAAATCCCCTCTCACTCTGCATGTGGCGTCCCGTCTGCTGATCCAGGGTGGAACAGCCAGAGGTCAGAATGTGTCGCTCATGCCAGTGCAGGTCTGCGCGTCCACGTACGTTTAGTGTGTGTACGTGCATGTAGGTGAAAGCACAGGTGGGCATATGGTGAATGCAGGAACCCGGGCATAAGGCTCAGATGAGGAGGGTGTGTTTGTAGCAGCAGGGCCTGTCGTACTGATAAAGGTTAGGATCTTACCGCATGCTGCCAGTCCCAGAAAAGGGCAGAGCATGGTCAGCACCGGGCACAAGGTGCTGCACCATCTGCACCACAGGGATGAATGGGTCATCCAACAAGAAGCAAGGCGCAAACTTGTTCACACAATACACGGTGACATCACTGTTCTCCTTTGACATTCTGCCTGTCTGTGCTTTGATGTGTGAATAATTCCAAAGTACCGCTTTGCAGCCACACTGACGTCATTGCTGAACAGTGTTCACTGTGCCTTTGTTAGCATGCACAGGCTGATTTCATTCATTTATTTCCTCATTTATTTATTCATTAGTGCTGGTCTTATCCAGGCCCACTCATTAGTCCAATTAGGCTCATGGTGCTTCACTGGTCATGTTTGCGAAACAACAGATGGATAAAGGCAAAGTGAATGAATCGCTTTTGGCTCGCCTCGCCATCTCTCATTTTCTTTCGGTTTCTGTGCCTCTTGGCCTCCAACTCATCCTGTGACTTTCTTTCTCACTGATTCGCTACCTCTCTGATTGGTGATAAGATAGTTCCTCATATCCTGTTTCTAATACAGATCGATGAGAGGAAAAGGACCAAGGTTAGGCTGGAGGAGGCGATGCAGAGCGGGCTGGTGGAGAGAACAGGATGGGGAGGAGGGTGGTGGCTGAAGGCAATGGTGTGGATGGGGTAGTTGGCGGAGAGAGGGGGTTCAGATATAAGAAGAGGAAATGAGGATTCAGAAAAGAGGACATCACTCAGATTCACATCTCTTTTCATTTAGCCCATCACGCTCTCGTGCACGGCTCCATCATCAACGTTGGAGCGTCTCCCTATTTCAGCGCCAATGAGGAAGCCATTCCCGCCTCGATGATCGAGCGAGCGGCTGTTTCTTTCCGCCAGACAGTGTTTAGCAGGCAGGTAACAGCGGAGCTGTGAGCAACTCACGTAACCTTTTGTGTTGCAGTCAATTACAGTTCAGTTGCATCAGCTGGGTGAGGAGGTCCCTTCGGAGAGTGCAGCACACGCGGATGCTGTTAATACTGTGCTATTTGAAGCATGCATACACACATAGACAAAAGCAGACAAATTGTCTGTCTCAGTTTGTGCAACCCCCCCACATGCCTCAGAGCAGCAGCCAATTGCCGCCCTGGTCCCGCTGTCGGAAACTCTAAATGATCCACGGAAAAAATGAAAAAGTATTGCTTTATTTACAGATGACATACGTGGTAAGTCTTTTAGAAATGTCTCAGGTTACCTGAATACTGACATCCCGAGGAGGCAGTGCACCTTCCTTTCCCACATTTGGGCCAATATTAACTCGGTGTCTGTGTGCTGCAGCCATCGACGGAAAGGTGGAAGTGATGCAGAGAGGAAAAAAGGTGTGCCCTCTCGGGTGGCTGCTTGTGCATATCAGGGAATCGGATTCCTAAAGCAATTAGCAGCCAGGGCCGAGGACGGGGGCTGGTCTCGACTACAATTACCGCCCTAATTGAGGTCAGAGTTGTTAATTTAGTGGTGAATTATAACAGTTAATATGCATTTATCAGCATGGCCAGGGGAGACGGCAAAGGAAAACGTGTAGCTCCTTTTTGTGTATGTGTGCATGCGTTAGTGTTCTTTATGTAGGTTTAGATGCGGGACTGAAGATTATACAGAAACACTCAGAGGGCCAGTCTCTGGCTTCGGTGCAATTAGGGGCTGTGCAATCGATTCAGTGTTCAGTGGGACATCCGTGTGTCTGAACGGGCAGTGATGAGATTGCGTGCAAATTAAAAGCGGCATAAGAAGAGAATGGGTAAAAGACAGAGAGAAAAGGTCACTTGGAGGCAGAGTGTGGATTTGAGTGTCTTCTGACTGCAAAATATTGTATCATCATCACTTCTAGGGAACATGTTCCACCTGTTAAAATTCTCCTCACTTTAGTGCAGCAGATAACAGAATATTTACAGAGGAATCCTTCACATGGTGATACAAGCACCAAATTTGGAAAAAGTACACCTTAGATGTTACTCATTTGAAAAAACAGATGACCCACTTGAATTTTCAATAGGCGGCCACATGGGGGTCAATTAAAGAATTACATAGGGGTCAAAATATAAAAATGCTCCACTCATATTGAAAATTATACCACATTATTATCACTTTACCGAGGCGTTGCTAGGCCGGTATCGTAGATTTACGTTGACGCTATCTGGCTATACCCCCCTGCTGTGCGTAAAGAAATGACACCATAGCGCGCAGCCCAAGAACTGTCCGCAGAGGTAAACATAAAAAGGCGAGAAGTGTGTGTGTGTTGGTCCCAATATGGATATCCTGGATGATTGTCTCATGGACAGTACGACACTGAACAGAGCAGCTAAAGCAGCCAACTTGATGAGGACGCACTGCTGAATTCGGAGAGAAGTGTGTGCCGGCTGACACGAAAAAAGTTAAATAAGTTATGTACGTGTTATGTGTTGTGTATCTCAGTAAAGTGATAATAATGCAAATAACTTGCATTTGGAGGGTGGTATGCATTTTCTGAGTCCCTCCGTCCAATGACAGATATTTGCAGTCGTCTAACTCGGGCGAATATCTGTCATTTTGGGCGACTGGGCATGAATGTCGGACCTCTGAAAATGCATACCGCCCTCCAAATGATTGTAAAGATTCCAAAAAGGTACCAAATCCATGGTGCTTGTATCATCATGTGAAGTATTGTTTAATTTATTTGCTGCACTACTTGTGCTTCTTTTTGCACAGAAATCCATTTGCGCCCTTTAACTGTGAGACACATAAATATTTCTCATATATAGCCCGCACATATGGCTCAGTTACTGTCAGTTATCTGTTCTTCCCCATCAATGGGCCCTCCACAATCTTTACCTGCCCTCTTGCCATCTTTGTCTTTCGTAATTCATCTGCAAGTCTTCATTCATCTTTTCCTCTCTTCTCTGCAATATCATCTCTACCCTGTTTTCCAGCACTTCCTTTATCCTCTGGGATTTTTTTTCCCCTTCTCATGTTTAATATTCTCTCAGTTCTCGCTGTCCTCCAGTATTCTCTCTGTTTGCCATTCGTCATTCTGTGCTGAAGCTGGAGACGCCGCTCCATTTTTCCGGGAGCTCTAGACCCCATTGCCCTCTTTGAGCCACATCCTCCTCTCCACCGTCACCCTTATCAGTTCATCTTTTTCCTCTTTTTTTTTTGTCACAGTTTGGAGAATCACGTGTTCTCCACGCCATTGCAGATGATAACCAGCGAGCACTTCGGCTCCTTAAATTATGCATTGAGATTACATAAAACCTCACGAAGCAAACAATCTATTTTTAATCCGCCTCGTTTGCTTGTTAAACTTAATTCTGTGATCTTTCCGTGCCAGCGCGTGCATGCGTGTTGTTGCCTGTTAAGATGCACGCGAACGTGAAGATTTAAAGGCGAGCAGCGACGTCAGTCACGTCTCTTGCTCTCTCGCTGTCTGTCAGTGATTTTCAATACAAATAGGCTTTATTGGCGTGGCATTTAATAAAGCCTTCCAATGCAGCTTGAAAACAGTAATTACAGCAATTATGGTGGCAAAAGAAAATGCTCAAAATTATGACAACAGAAAGCTAAATACGTCAATTTCAGCAGCTTCATCTGAGCTAAAATTACAGCCTATCAGAGTTAGATGGCTGGTTAAAAAAGAGGGATGGAACTTGTAAAGAAAATGAACAACTGTCTGTCTTTGTCTTCTTCTTTCACCCTGTCTCTCTTTGTGTCTCTAGCCACACACAAACCTGTTGCCAAAGCATTGACTTCTTTTTTTTTTTTTTGCACCCTCGTGGCCAAGGAGTAAGAGTGCCACCTATGGGTTGTCTTTGCACCCAGAGGGATGAAAGAAAGAAAAGAATCAGCCGGTGGAAGCTGCACATCTGCACACACAAATGAGCAGGTGCACAAAGTGTAGTGCTGTCTAATGCGTTCTTGGGGATGACCTAGATTGAGAACGCCGTCACAATAGGCTCGCTATTGCTTTCTATCTCCAGCTAATTCAATAGGTAATCTTTTCATTGACTGCTTCCCTATGATAGCATCTGCACGTGCATCTGTGTCTGCTTTATCTGTGACGAAGGACAGGCTAAGATAAGAACAACGGGCAAAGGGGAAAAAAGAGGAATTAAAGGAAAAGAGGAGACAGAATGAAGGTCGGCAAGATGAAATCAGAGGGCAAGAGGTGGATATGAGAGAAAAGAGACGTGGTGGTCTCCCTGCTTCTCTCACTTGCTCTGCCTCTTGTTCTCTGTGCTACACCCTCACATCCCCCTCCAATGGAAAAAAAAAAAAAAGAGCTGACAGAGGAGCCCGGGTAGCAGCCGAGGTGTCAGCGCTTTCCTTTAACCAGAAGCGAGGGAGGGGAAGAAGAGGGAGCGGAGAATAAACATAAAGAGGAAGAAACAAAAAAAAATCAAAGGGGACATCAGGGGTGAGAATGAGTGTGCCCCCTGCAGCAAAACTGAACGCTTCCCGCCTATCCCTTTTTATTTTTCTGCAGCGTTTACAATCATCAATGTGCGTGTGAACCCCAGTCAGGAGGAGAGAGACTCTGACAAGAGGGAAATTGATTCTCAGGCGAGACGCGGATCAGGCCAAAACCGCCAGCCTCGCAAATAAAAGCGACACATATAAACATTACATGTACAGTAACGCCACTTCTATAGCATTATCTGAAATATTCAGACGTGAAAACACAGCGGCCTTCTCCTCAGGAGACTCCTGCTTCAGACGCGTTTCTTTCTCTCCTGCTTTATCGTGGATCCCGCCGCTGTTTCGGGGAGAAGACGCTGAGCAGGAGGGGACACACAGAGAGTGTAAAGAGCTGACAAAGTGAAGCATGTATAGACTCAAGCAGTCTTACACCGCCACGCGATAATGCGTTGGAGGACAAAAGACGACACGTGGAGCGATCAGAGAGCAATCTGTCATTGGCTCCCCTTCAGTTGGTGTGAGGGCAAAATAAAAGCAGGTGATGCTGTCAGGATGTAGGAAGGTGATTTAAAGCTGAAGAGATCCAAAGAAAGGGGGAATGCATCAATATTGTTCATATTTTTAAAAGACTTTTTTGTCTCGATGAGCATTCCGCTGTGATTTCTTTCTCCTCACATGCTTGCAGACTGTCTGTTGTTCACATTGTGCACACTGTCTTTCTCCACCTCCTTTTGTGCAGCGATCAACTTGCTGGGTTTGACGTGGCAGCTGAAGCCATCCGAAGGCCCCGTGCTCAACAACGGACTTGGAACCGGCTTGCCTGTCAACAGTGATGTGGCCACGCTGCCCTCTGGAGGCAGAGGTATGAACTACAGCATGCACTCCGCCTGAGACGTCCTCGTGTGTATAACAAGACGCATACTGCATTTTAGCAGTTGTGTGGAAACCATGAAGGTGATTCGCCAAACTGGTTTTAAACAATGTTATAACAAACTGAAGTAATTCTCTCTTTTTCCCTGTTTTTTCCTGTTTTTGCACACAAACAGTCTCAGAGCAACTAAAATGTTTGTATAATTCATGACAAAGCACTGGCTGTGCTATCAGCATGCGCTGTTTAACCACTCCACTGAGTTGTGTCAAGTTCGGTTTATCGTCTCAGTCAGCGACGAAGTAAAACACCAATTGCACAACACACCCCCCCCCCCCCCCCCGCCGCCCCCACCTTCTCTCTTTTAAGGCCCTCGTGTGGTTTTCCATCTATTCTTCTTTCACTCGCTCAATCTCGCTCCGTAACCCACACAGCATGTTCTATAGGTGCACGTGGGCTGCTGCTCTGTGTCTGTATTCTGTATTAATGAGAGGACTGTTGTGTTGTGTTCCCCAGCTGTCGAGCCCAGACGCCGCTGTTGTTCTTCTCGTTGTTAGTTTTATTTCCTCGCTATTTGCCGCACAGACGTGCACGCTCACACTCTCACATCTTTTCCTGTCTGAGATCCAACACGCAGACCTGATTGCAGGATTCTGTGTCTGTCTGCGTGTTTACTTGGAAAGCTGCCCCACAGTTCTGTCTGTTTGATACAAAGGTATAATTTTGCATCCCTCTTGTATGCGGCTAACAGCAATAATCTTAATGTAAATTGTGTACACAGGTTGCGGCGCTAATGATGCTCAACCTCTACTCTGTAATGGCCATGAATTTTTATTGCAGATTATTTCCAGTAAACAGTGATGATTATCTATTGACTTTCACAGTCAATGACTATAATCACAGATTATTGTGATCGTTTTCCATTTGCTGCAGGTCCGTGGGCAGGCCGTAACAGCAGTATAGACACGGGCAACATTGATGTTGGTAGGCGCGTGACTCAAGAAGTCCCTCCAGGAGTATTTTGGAGGTTCCTGCTGCATCTCGGCCAACCCCAATTTCTGAAGTTCAACATCTCCCTGGGCAAGGACGCACTGTTCGGAGTGTACATTCGCAAAGGCCTGCCTCCCTCACATGCACAGGTAATGTGATATTCCTTTCAGCAAATAAAATCCCAGGTAGACCCTAAATAGTCATGCAGTGCCCTTGTCACAACAGCTTGACTGATGATTATATTTATCACTCCGTCTCTGTAGTTCCATATCCTCTGTATAGAGAACAAAATAAGCATTTGTTTCACCTTGAAATTGCATGACCAGCACACCAACCCTATTAATTTACCAGTCTGACTGAAATGACCCGACATATTCAATAAATAACAAATTGCTCAGAGTGCACAGTGCCCTACTGTCTGTCTATACATGCCTCCACGGATTTTATGCAATATCTCAGGAACTGTCTTAATTTTGGTATCAAATTATTTGCAAAACACAAGTTTCTGTAAGCTCCATCATTGCATATGGTTAGAAAATGAAGTGACACCATATTCTTCCTAGTTTTCTTTTGGCTAGTCTTGCTAGGGGTGGCCACAGTAGATCATCTGTCTCCATCACACCCTGTCCTCTGCATTATTTTTTTTTTTGTCAGTCATATCAACCTCCCTCACCTGGCCTTCTCTTCTCCTCATGGTTATTCCATCCTCAGCATCCTTCTCACCATATACCCTGCATCCCTCCCCTGTACATGCCCAGTCCATCTCAGTCTTCCCTCTCTCAGTTTATTTGCAGTCTATCTATGCATTGCTGTGCATCACTCTCACACACTTGTCTGCCACCCCAACACCCTGCCACAAGTTTTATCTAAATCCAAAACACACAATGCAACTCCTTCTGGCATTCTTGATATTTCTACATCAGCCATCTCAAAGCAAACATTGCATCTATGATGCTCTTTGTCAGCAAGAAACCATATTGCCACTTGTTAATCTTTACCCCTTCTCTTAGCTTAGATTCCACTACTCTTTGACATATCTTCATGCTATGGCTGACAATTTTTTTCACTCTTAAATTACTGCAGCTAGCATGTTACATTTATTATTAAAAATTGGACCCAGTATATTTCTTCTCCACTCCTCTCACTTCCCAGGAGCTTATTTAAAATGCCATGGGTATTGCTTCAAAACATCTACGAGGTCTGTGAGAAAAGTATCCGACCTTTTTATTTTATGCAAAAAATATATGGATTTGATTCCGCCATTTCCTCGCAATGAAAAAACGACGAGAGGGGTGGACCAGTGCTCACTCAAAGCCTGCCCACAGGCGAATGACGCAACCGACAGGCGTGAAAAAACTCACGCATGCGCACGAAGGTTCAAGCTTGGCTGACATAAAAACATATGAATCAAATCCATATATTTTTTGCATAAAATAAAAAGGTCGGATACTTTTCTCACAGACCTCGTATATTCCTCCACTAGTATGTCATCTGGACCAACCACATTTCCACACTTCATCATGTTCTCACTTCATCCTGACTAATCCATCACACTCCCTGATTCACTCCCTCCACTTCATCCAACCTTCTCTCCTTCTCATTTTCTTCATTCATCAGCTCCTCAAAGTACTAACTCCATCTTCTCATCACACTCTCTTCACTTGTCAGCACAGCATTTATCAGCCTAACATGCTGCACATCCTTTCTATTTCGGTCTCTGTCTTGCCACTTGATACAAGCTCCTCACTTCATGTATGCTTAGATTTTGGCACATCTCTCTTCATGTTGTGCTGCATCCTCTTATACTCTGTTGTATTTTCTATATCTTTCTCTGACTATACCATTTCTTTTTTCCAACTTCTCTCTTTTTATGTTTTAGTGTAATTCCTCATTCCACCACCTCTTTGTCTGTCTTGCCTCTTTCTTAAATTTCACAAAACTATCTTATTCCTCTCATTTCCACTATGTGATGTTTGGTTCAGACCTTGTTCACTTCCTCTTCTTCACATCTAAAGCCATTCTACAAACAACCATCTGATGTAGTCTGCTACCATCTTCTGCCCAAAACCCACAACACCCACATGCTACTCAGATCTCACTCACCTTTGCAGCTACACAACAGACTTTGGGCTTAAATCACCCAGCGGCATCCCATTATTATCAAATTATGTATTTCCTGAAAATGTCTGGAACTCTTTGATTTGTCCTATGACTCCAATGTAAATCACCTGTTGCTGTTTCTGAGTAACCAGTGAGACTTGACAACAGATTTCAAACTGAAATTTATCAGAGTTGCCAAGATTAAACTTTTTTCTGAAAAATACAACAGGGAACTGTGTATTGTGTGTTGGGACAAATTTGACACCAAAATCAAAACTACAGCAAATGTATTTGGGTGTGTAACAAATCAATTACACAAAAATCAATTTGGGAAAGGAGTCTTAATCTTATCACAATAAACTGTAGTGCAGCTTGCTTGTGCTGAAAGCTGAAAGCGTACTAACCAGACAATAAACTGTTATTCGACTGTGTGATCCATCTGATGATAATAGGAATCTAATCAACAACTGTGACGACAGGTACGTGGGTCAGCACATGAGTGCAGAGATAGTGAACTCATCTGAGATGACAGCACTTGGTCTTCCTCTCTGCCATTGTCCTCCTCTATGTAACCACCATCCTCTTCATCCCTGAGCTGCTCTTGTTTGTCTGTCTCTTTCTGGTTCCATTTTGAAGAGTAAAAACTCATTTCAAAGTCCTCACCTTTTGTAGATGGCAAGATGAATGGAAAACTTTGAGTCTGCAATTGCAATAGAAGTCACATGTGACTTGTCTGTTTTCTAGAAGTATCCATGTATAATCTCTTTTCTGTTATACTGTAGGTGTTTTGGATGCTGCGGTATTTTAGTGTGTGTTTGTATTTTGGCACATTAGTATCACAGATAAGATCATACAATATGGAAGGTATTGTGCATTTTATGTAGCAGTTATGATGTTTTATGAAAACACAACATGCAGGAACCAGAAAACATATTCTCAACACCTCATTCATGTACAGTACCTCATATTAGATGCACTTATCATCTCTTAAATATATCCGTTTTAAACCTAGTCTGCCCTGAGCATGAGCACGGGGCAGTACACCTGAGAGCGGCCTTCATACACCTGCGACATGTACTGCACCTTTTCTTTCTTGTAGCTACATTGTGTAAGTTTATACCAGCTCTATGAGGCTCCTGATAGGGTGGTCCAGTTGTTTTTGGCCAGGCCCAGTCAGAGCTGCATGGCAACTGAGGATCAGTCACTAAAGTGTTGTTCCAGATGTTGGCTTGATATGTGGCCCACTTGATGTGTTACTGTTGCACCGTCTTCATAGGTGGGATGTTCTCAAGGATTCTGGACTTTTGAGTCTTTCACTTCCATGATGTAGCTGGTCCTGCTGTACATCAACACCACAAAACATTCCACTACTGAGACGGACCACTTACTCATGTCAGTTTGTATCTGTATGAGTTCATTGAAGGCTCCAGTTGCCTCGGGGAAAGCCTTGAAAGACTTCTATGCAGGGTTTTTATTTTTCCTTTACTGGAAGATGCTGACATTGTGTCACATCCCATTAATGCATGTAAAAATGTAAGAATAACAGACATGTGGATCAAGTTCACTGAAATCCCTATGAATAAGAAATTGCCACCTGTATCAAGAGCAATCTACATTTCTACTGGCCCAATCCTTGTACAACCACATCAGCCTTTACTGTGTAGTATATCTTCATTATCATGAAACTCTTTCAAGCAGCATCTGGCATGTACAGAAGTCAACAGTTATCTGCTTCCTCATAAGAACAAGCAGCGAGCTTTGTCAAATCCAACAATGTGGACGGACAGAAGACTTGTTCCCCTGTTGCTGTGTTGACTTTTTTCTATCCTCCATTGGAATAGTCGCAACATGTGGGGAAAGAAATATAGACAGTTCTTATTTGTTCACATCAGCACACAAGAATTATTTCCAGTTCTTTGGCATCACAGAAGCAAGAATCACACATTTTATGATTCTGTTGGGTTTAATCTTTCAGAGTATCTGAGATGTAGAAATCCCATCAAGATGTGCTCATATCTCAGAATAGACTTGCACATGGGAAAAGTGATGCTGTCAGCATGGTCCTGAATATCTGTTTTGTGTCTAGATTTACCACAAGATGTCAAGATCTTGTGGTCGATTCAGTGTTCCTCTTGGTATAGCCATAGTATAGATGTACCATGGCTGTACCATCAAGAAACACAGCATCAGACACAAGATTATATGTTGGGTCAGCATTGGGTCTTCATCAACATGGTCTTCATCCAGTTATGTAATGAATCATGTCCATTCTCATAGTGACAATTCTGGTGGTGCGGCCTGGTTTTTGCATCTGAGGAATTGATCCATTTGGCACCACATTACACTCTTCAGATTTTTATTGGCTTCTTATAAATAGGGGTGCTTGTCTCCATCCTGAAAGAAATATTATTCATAAGCACATATATGAGATTTTGTCACAAATAAGAAGTATATTAGCACTTGTAGGCCTTTAGTCTACAGTGAAAGTCCCCCCAAATGGCCCCCTGACCCAAGCATGACTTTGATTCACGCGCATGCACGACCTGTGTAGTGCAGGGGAGTAAATTCGCCTTTAACTGGTGTAGACTGAATGTGAGAGAGGCACCGGCACGTGCAATTGCGCAACGAGAATTTTGAAATATTAAAAAAAATCCTTCACGCATAAATGCCGTGCTACGTGGTGCAAGTTAATCACCAACACAACATGCAGCTCGTCATGTCGAGTTAAAGAAGTGAACAGAGCGAGTGGTGGCGTCAGTGAATCGCATCAGAGCGCAGCTCGTCTGAAGGATTATAACAAGAAATTAAATCTATCAAAAACACACTTTTACAGTTGCACACAAGAAGGAAAGAACACACAACTGTGTTACCAAGCCATGACAATGTAAACATGACAAATAATTACCTTTTTAGATAGCTTAAAATGCTTTCTGCAGCTCGTTAGGCTGAAGCTGAAGCAGTCCTCTGTGATTCAGGAAGCGATTTGAGCCATTTTCAACGGCCAATTTGCAGAGAAAATGATTAATCCGACACAAAATAATTATTTTATACACACAGCATCCAGCGCAGAGCATGTGGCAGGCGATGGAACAAAGAACGGCATCCAGCTGCAAACACAGCGGGTGGGATCATCAGGATGATGGGCGGGCAAGTGTATGAATCAAAAGTCATGCTCGTGTCAGGGGGCCTAAAGTTTAGCATGCCACAAACCTCCTCCCTTTGTTATATAAATGAGCCTATTCTATGAGCTGAGTACCTGACAGCATCACTCCCCCACATTCACTCAAAGAACACCTGAGAAATGGCGTCTTTCAAGTTGAGGGGCAGGGAGAGAATGGGACTGAGACAGAGAATGTCATTTTGAAGTTGATGGAACCATTTATGGACCAGGGAGGCACTGTAAAGGCCCCCTGACATGAGCATGTCTTTGACTCATGCACTAGCACGACCTGTGTCATGCTGGAGAGTAAACTCATCTGTAACGGGTGTAGACAGGACGCGAGAGGGGCGCTGGTGTGTGCTATTGCACACAGAGAATTTTGAAATGTTCAAAAAAATCTTTCACGCATAAATGTCGAGCTATGTGGCGCAATCTTATCTCCAACACGACGTGCAGCTTGTCAAGTGGAGTAAAGAAGTGAACAGAGCGAGTGGTGACATCAGCGGATCACATCAGAGCGCAGCTCGTCTGAACAATTATAACAAGATGTTAAATCTGTTATAAACATGCTTTAACATTCATTCATTCATTCATCTTCTACCGCTTAGTCCAATTAAGGGTCGCGGGGGGCTGAAGCCTATCCCAGCAGCCATAGAGCGCGAGGCGGGGTACACCTAGGACAGGACGCCAGTCTGTCGCAGGGCCACAAACAGACAAACAAACACAGTCACACCCACACACACACCTATGGACAATTTAAAGATACCAATCCACCTAACCCGCATGTCTTTGGATGCGGGAGGAAACCGGAGCACCCGGAGGAAACCCACGCAAACACGAGGAGAACATGCAAACTCCACACAGAAAGGCCATGGGAATTGAACCCATGACCTTCTCACTGTGAGGCAACAGTGCTAACCACTAAGCCACCGTGCTGCCCCATACTTTAACAGCTGCACACAAAATTGAAAGAACATGCAACTGTTTTACCAGGCCATGACAATGTAAACATGACAAATACTTACCTTTTCAGATGTCTTAAAATGCTTTCTGCAGCTTGTTAGGCGCACACATGCATGTACGAAAGGCTGAAGCTGGAGCCTCCTTTGTCATTCAGGAAGTGATTACAGCCATTTTCAATGGCCAATTTGCAGAGAAAATTATTAATCCGACACTAAATAATTATTTTATATACACAGCGTCCAGCTCAGAGCACGTGGCAGCCAGTAGAACAAAGAATGGCGTCCAGCTGGGAACACAGCGGGTGGGTTCATCACGATGACATGCGTGCTAGTGCGTAAATCAAAGACATGCTCTTGTCAGGGGGCCTTAACAATGGACAGTTTCTAATAAGGATAAATTTAAATTAGCATCAAAATATTCAGCTTCAAAAACTTCATCCTAAAAAAAAAAATTCAACCTCAAATAATTCAACCTAAAAATTAAAAAAGATCCTCAAAAATTTCATCCTCAAAAAATTCAACCTCAAAAAAAATTCAATCTCAAAAAATAGAAAAACAGAAGCAATCGATCCCTGTCTTAATCATCCAACCTTCAACCTCCTTTGCTCCACTGGTCATGTGACACCGAGACCAAATTGAAAGAAGAAGATGACGACGTAGAACATTTGGTGACTCAGACAGGGAATGATTGTTTCTCCCTGCTTTTCTTTTGTTTTGAGGTTGAATTTTTTTTAGGTTGAATTTGTGAGGTTTAAATTTTTTTAGGTTGATTTTTTTTTTTTTTTTTTTAGGTTGAACTTTTTGATGCTGAATATTTTGATGCTAAAAAAAATAATCCAACCTTAAAAATTCAAATTCAAACTCTGATGGCACAGATTTAGAGTTGTATGCAAACGTTTGGGCACTCCTGATGATTTCCATGATTTTCCTTTATAAGTCATTGGTTGTTTGGATCAGCAGTTTCAGTTAAAGATATCATATAGCAGACAAACATAGTGATATTTGAGAAGTGAAATGAAGTTTATAGGATTTACAGAAAGTGTGCAATAATTCTTTAAATATTAGGCAGGTGCATAAATTTGGGCACCCCAACAGAAAAAAATACATCAATATTTAATAGATCTTCCTTTTGCAGAAATAACAGCCTCTAAACGCTTCCTATAGCTTCCAGTGAGAGTCTGGATTCTGGTTGAAGGTATTTTGGACAATTCTTCTTTACAAAACATCTCCAGTTCAGTCAGGTTTGTTGGTTTCTGAGCATGGACAGCCCGCTTAAAATCACACCACAGATGTTCAATAATATTCAGCTCTGGGGACTGTGATGGCCATTCTAGAATGTTGTACTTGTTCCTCTGCATGAATGCCTTAGTAGATTTTGAGCAGTGTTTATGGTCATTGTCTTATTGAAAGATCCAGCCCCGGCGCGACTTCAACTTTGTCACTGATTCATGAACATTATTCTCAAGAATCTGCTGATATTGACTGGAATCCATGTGTCCTCAACTTTAACAAGAGTCCCAGTTCCTGCATTGGCCACACAGCCACACAGCATGATGGAACCACCTCCAAATTTTACTGTAGGTAGCAAGTGTTTTTCTTGGAATGCTGTGTTCTTTTTCAGCCATGCATACCGCCCCTTGTTTTGTCTAAATAACTCAATTGTAGTTTTAGACACTATGTGCAGCAAGATCATGTTGTAGGTCTTTGGCGCAGGTCTGTTGGTTGGCTATGACTGTTCTCACCATCCTTTGCTTCAGCTTATCTGAGATATTTCTTGGTCTGCCACTTCGGGCCTTAACTAGTACAGTACCTAAACTAGTACTGTGCCTGCAGTCTTCCATTTCCTCACTATGTTCCTCACAGTGGAAACTGACAGCTGAAATCTCTGAGATAGCTTTTTGTATCCTTCCCCTAAAACCTGATGTTGAACAATCTTTGTTTTTGGGTCATTTGAGAGTTGTTTGGAGGCTTCCATGTTGCCAGTCATTAGAAGAGATGCAAAGAGGGGAAACATTTGCAAATGGCCACCTTAAATACCCTTTCTCATGATTGGATTCACCTGTGTAAGGAGGTCAATGGTCAATGAGCTTACCAAACCAATTATGTGTTCCAATAATTAGTGCTAAATGTATTCAAATCAATACAATGACAAGGGTGCCCAAATTTATGTAACTGCCCAGTTTTGTTTAAATAATTGGGGACTAGAAACTACAAACTTCATTTCACTTCTCAGATATCAGTGTGTTCTTCTGCTATATGATATATTTAACTGAAATTTCAGATCAAGACAACCAATGATTTATTAAGGAAAATCATGAAAATTATCAGGGGTGCCCAAACTTTTGCATACAACTGTACTTCCTCAGAGATGGCCCATACTGACACACAGTATGTTGGGCTGATGAGACTTCATGCAAACAGGCAGTTTGGCTTTTGTCATTACAGGCAGCAACCTCTGCGGGTGTGGCTGCAGGGCTGAGTGTTACCGTGGAGACCTCTCAATATGCTAACATATTAATTAACATATTTTGCAAAGAGGAGGGGGCAAGCAGCAGAACTGGAAATATCTGGGACTACAAGTGTTAATTTAGGATATTATAAATTGACCGTTTTTGTTAAAATTAAATTTGAATTAAAGACAAGAAAATAAAATGACTCATTCAAAGCAAGCTTAAAAAGATAAATTTGAACAGCTTTTTAAGAGTGTACACAGAGTCCACACACCATTGGGTCAAAGGCAGAGTCTTATAGAGTGTAGATGCCATAACATGAAAACAGACAGTAGACCTAACCAGAAGCTCTCACCTGTCACAGGTGTAAGTAAGGTTGTTGTAGCTCAATGATGTAGGATGGTGTCTGACCACACAAATCTCCAAATATGAGTACTAAAATCATTTAAAAAAATCTAAATTTATTGGGAAGACAAATTGAAAGTAAAATAAATAAGTGTTCAATGGAGTATCTTGGATGACCTTGATGAAAGACTTGCTGAGTCATTTTGGACCAAATGAAGGCGATCCAAGGATATATTACTAAACTGACTAAAGATAGAAGAAGAGTAATGTACACAATATTTTTTACAAATGTGGATGAATGTTATGTTTGCTCATGATTCGTCATTGATAAAAGTAATTATGGTTAATTGCATATAAGGTGAACAAATTTAGATCTAGCACTGTTCCTTGAGGAACACCACAAGATAAATTTGCCACTGATAATTAATAATAAAAGTAATTAAAAAATCTTCCATCACACAAATTTTTCTTATTGTATGTCATGATTGGACTTGAGGGGTTTGTTTGGGGTTTTATTGTTGTTTTGTTTGCTGCCTTTTGTTCATGATTGGGTTTTGTGTTAGGGATTTCTCTTGTTAACAACGTCCGCCACCGGTGCTATTGCCAACAGGGTGCCGGTGGAAATTGGGCTACTGCTGGCGAAGATGACAGAAGAGAGGAGGAAAACGTTGCCACGAACAGCGGGAGAAGAAGAAAACTAGAAGGGTGGAAATGAGAGTGGGGACTTTGAATGTTGGCAGTATGACCGGTAAAGGGAGAGAGCTGGCTGATATGATGGAGAGGAGAAAGGTAGACATATTGTTGTGCAAAGAGACCAAGTGGAAGGGAAGTAAGAGCAAGAGCATCGGCGGTGGGTACAAGTTGTTGTACTCATGGTTGAGGACAGGAAGAGTAGTTACAAGTGTGTTGGAGGTTAAGCGAGTGTCTGACAGGGTGATGAGTGTGGAAGTTGGAAATTGAAGGGGTGATGAGAATATCATCAAGTGCATATGCACCACAGGTAGGGTTGTGGAGATGAAGGAGAAAGAAGATTTCTGGAGTGTATTAGATGAGGTGGTGGAGAGTGTGCCCAAGCATGAAAGAGTGGTGATAGGAGCAGACTTCAATTGGCATGTTGGTGAAGGGAACAGAGGTGATGAGGAAGTAATGGATAGATATGGTATCAAGGATAGGAATGGGGAAGGACAGATGGTAGTTGAATTTTGCAAAAAGGATGGAAATGGCTGTGTGAATAACCTACTTTAAGAAAAGGGAGGAGCACAGGGTAACATATAAGAGTGGAGGAAGGTGCACACAGGTGGACTACATTCTTTATAGGAGATGCAAGCTAAAAGAAATCACAGACTGTAAGGTGGTAGCAGGAGAGAGTGGTCACTAGACAGCATAGGATGGTTGTTTGTAGGATGACTTTAGAGGTAAAGAAGAAGAAGAGAGTGAGAGCTCAACAAAGGATCAGATGGTGGAAGCTGAAGAGGAAGACTGTTGTGTGAAATTTAGCGAGCAGGTGAGAGAAGCACTAGTTGGAGGGGAAGCAATTTTGGACAACTGGAAAAGTACTGCAGATGTGGTGAGGGAGACAGCTAGGGCAGTACTGGGTATGACATCTGGACAGTGGAAGGAAGACAAGGAGACTTGGTGGTGGAATGAAGAGGTCCAGGAAAGCATAAGGAGAAAGGGGTTGGCGAAAAAGTTTTGGGATAGTCGGAGAGATGAAGAAAGTAGATAGGAGTACAAGGAGATGCGGTGTAAGGCGAGAAAAGAAGTGGCAAAAGTAAAGGAAAAGGCATATTGCGAGCTGTACAAGACGTTGAATAGTAAGGAAGGAGAAAAGGACTTGTACCGATTGGCCAGACAAAGGGACAGAGCTGGAAAGAATGTGCAGCAGGTTAGGGTGGTAAAAGATGCACATGGTAATATGCTGACAAGTGAGGAGTGTGTGCTAAGAAGGTGGAGGGAATATTTTGAAGAGTTGATGAATAAAGAAAATGAGCAAGAGAAAAGGCTGGATTATGTGGCGAGAGTAAATCAGGAAGTAAAAGAGATTAGCAAGGAAGAAGTGAGGGCTGCTATGAAGAGGATGAAGAGTGGAAAGGCAGTTGGTCCAGATGACATTCCAGTGGAGGCATGGAAATGTCTAGGAGAGATGGCAGTAGAGTTTCTAACCAGATTGTTTAATAAAATCTTGGAAAGTGAGAGGATGCCTGAGGAGTGGAGAACGAAGTGTGCTGGTTCCTATTTTCAAGAACAAGGGTGATGTGCAGAGCTGCAGTAACTACAGAGGCATCAAGCTGATCAGCCACAGCATGAAGTTATGGGAAAGAGTAGTAGAAGCTAGGCTTAGAAAACAGGTGAAGATCTGTGAGCAGCAATATGGTTTCATGCCGAGAAAGAGCACTACAGATGCAATGTTTGCTCTGAGAATACTGTTGGAAAAGTACAGAGAAGGACAGAAAGAGTTACATTGTGTGTTTGTGGACTTAGAAAAATCTTATGATAGGGTGCCAAGAGAAGAGTTGTGGCATTGTATGAGGAAGTCTGGAGTGGCAGAGAAGTATGTTAGGGTAGTGCAGGACATGTACAAGAATAGTGTGACAGCGGTGAGATGCGCAGAATGACAGACTCATTCAAGGTGGAGGTGGGATTACACCAATGATCAGCTCTGAGTCCTTTCTTGTTTGCAGTGGTGATGGACAGGTTGACAAATGAGATCAGACAGGAGTCCCATGGACTATGATGTTTGCAGATGACATTGTGATCTGTAGTGAGAATAGAGAGCAAGTTGAGTCTAGTCTGGAGAAGTGGAGATATGCTTTGGAGAGAAGTCAGTAGAAGCAAGACTGAGTACATGTGTGTGAACGAGAGGGAGCCCAGTGGAATAGTGCAGTTACAAGGAGTAGAAGTGGTGAAAGTAAATGAGTTTAAATATTTGGGGTCAACTGTTCAAAGTAATGGAGAGTGTGGTAGAGAGGTGAAGAAGAGAGTGCAGGCAGGGTGGAGTGGGTGGAGAAAGGTGGCAGGAGTGATTTGTGACCGAAGAATATCAGCAAGAGTGAAGGG
Organism: Thalassophryne amazonica; assembly: GCF_902500255.1. Taxonomy (NCBI): domain Eukaryota; kingdom Metazoa; phylum Chordata; class Actinopteri; order Batrachoidiformes; family Batrachoididae; genus Thalassophryne; species Thalassophryne amazonica. The sequence goes on along the minus strand of NC_047113.1, from coordinate 12,979,035 downwards.
GAAAGTTTACAAAACAGTAGTGAGACCAGCTATGTTGTATGGTTTAGAGACAGTGGCACTAACAAAAAGACAGGAGGCAGAGCTGGAGGTGGCAGAGCTGAAGATATTGAAATTCTCTTTGGGAGTGACAAGAATGGATGAGATTAGGAATGAACATATCAGAGGGACAGCTCAGGTGGGACGGTTTGGAGACAAAGTCAGAGAGGCGAGATTGAGATGGTTTGGACATGTGCAGAGGAGGGACCCAGGGTATATAGGGAGAAGGATGCTGAGGATGGAGCCACCAGGCAAGAGGGAGACCAAAGAGGAGGTTCATGGATGTGCTGAGAGAGGACATGCAGGTGGTTGGTGTGACAGAGGAAGATACAGAGGACAGGGTGAGATGGAAACGATTGATCTGCTGTGGCGACCCCTAACGGGAACAGCCGAAAGACAAAGTAGTTAGGGATTTCTCTTGTCTGTTGACTGTGTGTTTGGTGTTGGGCGTTTCCCTCCTGTCCTCCTTCCAGATCCATCCACCATACCTGTCTTGCATTTTCTGCTTATCACTCCCTCTTCATTAGTTGCTCTTCTTCCCTCACTGTGCGATCATTGTTCCTTGTGCCTTCTTTCGAGTGTTTCCTCAGAGTGTTTAGTCCTGTTTTTGCTTTGCCATGTTTTTGACCTGCTTGTCTATGTTTTGGACCCTGTTTTTTGCCTGATGCTTCATATACTGTTGCTTGTTATGGCCAGCCTTTTTGTGTACCAAACCCTGCTCGAACTCTCATTAAACCCTGTCGAACTCCCGTCTGAATCCTGCAGTTGTGTCCAACCATCTTGCGTCATAGAGTCTGACACTGTATGTGCCAAAAATAAATAATACTCCCAGAAGCAGTCAGGTACAGTCACAATAAGATTTATTTTAGTTTTTGACTTTATGCATTCTCATGTTTATTTGTAATAAAAAATGAACCATTATTTATTCTTGAATAACTAAGACTGGCTTGAAAATTACCACAAACTCTTTAACCCTCTCAAGGCAGCGCTGCAGATTTGCAACAGCTAAATATCTGATTTTTCCTGTTACTAAAAATAAATTTGAGCCTAAGGGGGTTAAGAATAGAAACATATGAGCTCTATACGATAATGTAATGTTTCTTAGAAACCCCCCAAAAAATAGCACTCCTCAAAAATCTTTTTTTTTTTACACCCTTCATGCTTTCTTGGCAATTTTCAGCCATAGTTACTTTCCCTTGTCTTTTAATCTTGCTGCATATGGGTCATTTTTCAAAGTAAAAAAAAAAAATTGTCACCACAGTAGCTCATAGATTTCATACTTGCAGGCTCATTTTCGTTGAACTCTCACTGTCTTTCTTCTGCAGTACGACTACATGGAGCGTCTGGATGGGAAGGAGAAGTGGAGTGTGGTGGAGTCTCCAAGGGAAAGGAGGAGCATCCAAACAGTGGTCCTTAATGAGGCAGTATTTGTCCAGTACCTGGATGCTGGTGCTTGGCACCTGGCCTTCTACAATGATGGTCGAGATAGGGAGATTGTTTCATTCAGCACAAATGTCATGGGTAAGACAGATTCTGTATTTGTAGTTGTCAGTTGTTGGAGGGGGAAAAAAAATCAATCATGAGGATTAAGCGCTAGCATTTTGGAGATAGACACAGACAGACCAAACCATTTGTTGCATGATACTGACATAAAAAAATTATAAAAACTTATAGTGGAAGACAGCTTTTCTCCTTGAACGTGGCATTACGTATTCACAAAGGGCAAAAATGCTCATCATCAGTGAGTACGCAATGTTGCTATTGGCAACACAGCATTCTCTAGAAGGCAGGACCGCATACTGGGTTTCAAGTTTGTGTTTGCCAAACCATAAATTGATAGAGTGCATTCAAAACCATCTTTGAAGAGCTTACAATCTGGTCCACTTGATACAGAAATATGTGAACAGAATACCACTCCACACAGCATTCTGTGCATGTGTAAGGAGGTTAAAAACAAACTCCTAGAACATACGAGATAGACTCGTAGATGTGTAGTCCACAACCAAGAAACCAACTCAGCTAAGAATAAAAGTATTATGCACATTAGGGTGGTCCTGAAAAGCAAACTTCAACTTTTCAAGGTGCTTCTTAATTTTGTGGTTCCTTTAGGGATAAAAATAAATTGGGTGATATTTCATGAGATTTGAAAAATATTAACCATTGCCACCCGACCCCTGTTTTTTGTGACGTGCGAGTGACATTTTGAGTTATGGACTGGACACATTAGTTCATTAGTGGTAGATTTTGTTACTTCTGCCTCAGGTTGCATTTTTGAGGTATTCAACATCAACATGGACTCGGGGACCCTTCAGAGTGGGAGGATGACCCATCATTCCACTCGTCACAGCAGGTCCTGGATAATATTGCTGGTGTCAATGATTTTGCTGAGTGAGGAGTTGCACTTATCCAGGATTACAATCACATCCTAAAGAAGGATGAACAGCAGCGCCAATATCTGCTACAAGTTGTTGAGTGGCATCAATGTCAGTTCTTGGAGGCAAAGAAAATCAGAACCAAACACCACTCCCTGTGACTGTTTGTTTTCAACAAATAGGTGGACAGTGACATACTTTTTTTTTATCTTTCCTGTATGGTTGGTTAAAGTAGAAAGGATTGCTGTTTCAATATGCATGTCATTTGTCAACAGGTACACAAATGCTATTGCTGGTTTGTGCTAATATGCTTAACTATTGCAATTTCCACCCCACGTGGGGCAGTGGTTAGAACAGTAGTATCGAAATAAAATTTTGCACAAAACATTTTCTCATCAAGATGAACAATTTTATCAGGAAGCACCTTAAGAAAGTCGCATTTTTATTTTTTGCATACTGTAGAGGACCGTCCTAATGCACATAGATTCCAGTGGTCTGGAATTTGAATTTGAACTTAGTGTCAAATTAATTGAAAGATACTTTTTTCTATTGGCTTTAATTGAATGCTTCTGCATGTTGAACTGGCACAAGTTTTACACCGGGTGCCATCCTGACCCAACTCCATATTACATGGGGAAATGTGTCAGGTTTGAACCGGGAACTTTCCACACTGAAACCAAATGCACTAACCACTTGGCCACCACCTCGTGCTACTCAGATGTCCACCACTCATTACGTGGAGACCTATTTATCTATTTCTGCAAATTAAACACATTTCATTAAAAAGACCAAGGTATCCTGCTTTAAAATGTGAAACATTGCTGGATTTCAATAATACACTACAAAAATAGTTTCCCTTAAGAAATAAACAAGGTGTGCACCATGGGACAAATTTAGTTCAAATAAGATCCTGATGCAACCCTGCATATTGCATGTTTTTTAGTATCCAAAAACGTTCTCTAAATATTTTAAACTTCAGATATGGATGGGATGATAGGAGAGGCTGAAAACAGTCAGTGAGAGGGAGAGAATCATTCACTGTCAATATCTGGCATTACAGCTTTCAGCAGCAGGGGTGGAGAAAAAGGATGCCGAGGCAGTGAGGGTAGAATTAGAGTGAGTAGGGAGAATGGGAACTGGAGGAAGACACGATAGTGGGGTAAAGCCAAAATGGAATGAAGTAGAATGAGGGATGGGAGGACAATTTGAAGAGAGCAGTGAAAGAGAAGGTGGCATGAGTGTAAGAGCGAAATAAGGGGCTGAGGTTGGGAAGAAAGGATGGGGGCAGTGTGGATAGGTTGAGCAACAATTTCTGCAAACACAGAAGACATGAGAGTGACATCTCGAGACAGTGACAGAAACAAGTCCAAAATTCATCCTTACCATTGGTATTGAAATGTTTAAGGGGAGTTAAAGGTTGGGAAAAGCATTACAGTTGTGTATGGACAAATACACAAGGGCCCATCATCTACTTGATGCAAAGGAGCACCTGGCTGCACAAGCATAATTCCAGCTTTGGACCAGGCCCAGCTATGGTTTTCTTATACTTGCACTCATTTGCATGCCCATGGGTGTGTTTGTTTAAAGATGAGGTGTGGTCTCTGGTAAACCGTAATTATAAAGCCTCCTGTGGCACGTTCATGACACATACAGACTCTGCACACAGTGATGTGGAAAATGAATAACTATGTACAACTCTGTAACTAGGTCAAGGAATAACTAAGTATTCTTTTCCTGGTGAGAAAGCATCATTTAGGCAAAGCAAGGAAATATAGCTGCAACGTGGAGAAATTAGTTCAGAAGTAAAAGGTTGAATCAAAAGTGAGCTATTTTAGATGATTAGAGTCAAGTCAAGTCAACTCTGGGAGCATGTGTTTTGCAGCTGCAGAACCACCCCAGGTCTTGGATAGCAACCACCCAAGCAGAGAATTGGTCCATTCCCACATCTGTAAAATAACCATCTATCTGTCAGATACTGGAGTCCTCAATGCTCAGGCACCTTTGTGCTGGATCACACAGAGAAATTAATCATATGACCAAAATGTTGAAGCTGACCCTTACAATGAAAGGGATACTCCTCATCTTAATTTCTTCTACTAAACGCTCATTTAATACAAAGTCATTCCAGTGATCCTCCAAAGAGACCTAGTACTAAAGACATCTGTCATCATCTTGGGTCACTGGTTTGTGTCTAAATTTCACCATATAGCAAGACAGGTAGCACCAGTCTTGAAGGTCCAAGTCAAGATTTGGACCTTCGTTCGCCTGCAAAGATATCTGTATCTCCAAACACCTCTGTCCAGTGAGCTCATGACTTCACAAGCTCTTCTCAAACACCTCTCCATCTTATAGACAGGGGTCCCAGAGACATGTATGTCACTGGTGAGATACTGTAAGTGAATGTCTTACAAGTTCAACACTTCACTACATACAGATGCACTTATAATGGCCGAGTCCACAAAGTTGTTCAAAGCCTGAATCTTAGTCTTGATCCAGGGCAATCTCAAACCCAGTCACTCCAATTCCTCACTAATTAATTTGGCAAAGATCACAGCATCTTCTGCTAAGTCAAATTCAGTAAACAAGTCACTGGTTTCCACAACCCTACTCAACACCCAGTCCATGCAACCATTGGACAGTGGCAAATATCAGTTTCATTGGAAAAAACTCAGGGTCTCTGCCTCCACTCCACACAGCAGTCACAGTAGTAGCATATAGGCTGACTGTGATGTCCAGTAGCTTCTTGGGCATCCCACAAATTCTTAGGATGCCCCAGACAACAGTCCAGTCAATGGAATCAAACACTTTGTGAAAATCAACACAGGCTGCAAAGAAGCACTGCAGATATTCATGTCTGCATTCTATGAGGCTCGAATGTGGTTGACGTCTTGAGTGTGAAGCCAGACTGGTGAAGCCAGGTCGCTGAGCAGCAAGTAGCTGTAAGTGAATCCTATTCAGAATAAACCATGCAAGCACTTTCTCCAGCACAGAAAGTGGTGTGATACCCCTATAGTTGTTATAATCCATACAGTCATCCTTTCCTTTCCAGATTAGGACAAGTCCTTTCTTCTGATCTGTAGAGATTATCCCTGTCCCCCAGATTGAAACAAAAATTGTTTGCAATGTCAAGAGAACAGCAACCTGGAGGAGCTCAGCTCCAATGTCACAAATCCCTGGAGCTTCCCCCACCCTCAGCTGTTTCATGGCCTTTGAGATCTCACCAAAATTAGATGGTTCACACTTGACTTTAGATTCACCAATAGGAACAAGAAATGTCTAGCATCCCAGCAGGAGGATCAGCCTTATACAACTGCTCAAAGTAGCTGGCCCAACGTGACACTACAACAGAGGCATCTGTCAGGACTGAACCATCTTCTGCCATAACTGCAGTGGGAAGAGGTGTAGGTTTAAAGAAACAAATTGCTTTGATTACTCTGTAAGGGGGTCAAGGGCCACTAGACCACAGATGGTGTGTCACCCGATCACATATTCCTCTAACAAACATTTCCTTGTCCATTCTCAGGGATGTCACAACTCGCTTTCTCAGCTCCCTGTACATCCTAAAATTTCCATCAAGCTGCAAACTACGACTCCTTATAATGATATTTAGAGGGTCCTCATATGTGAAATACCTCTTTCTGTGGACACTAGTGGTTCAAATGTAATCCTCAGCCACTTTTAGGGTCTGGTTGCGGATGAACGCCCACAAATTTTTCAGATCACCAGCTGTGTCCGTGTATGCAAGTCCTCCAGTCAAATTGCATGCAAATTCATGAGAAACAGGATTAGAGTTGGTTTTTATAATAATTTATAATAATTTATTAATTTATATAGCGCCAAATCATGACAAAGTCGCACCAAGGCGCTTCACATAATTCACAACAACACAAATTAATCTAAATTCAAAATTAAAAGCAAGAAAAGCACAGTTAAAAGAAAAAACACAGTAGAATAAAAAGAAATTACAAAGCAAACACAAACAGATTAAAAAATTAATGATAAGACAGTCTAAAAAAGTGGGTCTTCAGTCTTGATTTAAAAATCTCCACCGTGTCAGACTGCAGAATAACAGCAGGTAGATCATTCAATCAATCAATCAATCAATCAATCAATTTTTTTTATATAGCGCCAAGTCACAACAAACAGTTGCCCCAAGGCGCTTTATATTGTAAGGCAAGGCCATACAATAATTATGTAAAACCCCAACGGTCAAAACGACCCCCTGTGAGCAAGCACTTGGCTACAGTGGGAAGGAAAAACTCCCTTTTAACAGGAAGAAACCTCCAGCAGAACCAGGCTCAGGGAGGGGCAGTCTTCTGCTGGGACTGGTTGGGGCTGAGGGAGAGAACCAGGAAAAAGACATGCTGTGGAGGGGAGCAGAGATCGATCACTAATGATTAAATGCAGAGTGGTGCATACAGAGCAAAAAGACAAAGAAACACTCAGTGCATCATGGGAACCCCCCAGCAGTCTAAGTCTATAGCAGCATAACTAAGAGATGGTTCAGGGTCACCTGATCCAGCCCTAACTATAAGCTTTAGCAAAAAGGAAAGTTTTAAGCCTAATCTTAAAAGTAGAGAGGGTGTCTGTCTCCCTGATCTGAATTGGGAGCTGGTTCCACAGGAGAGGAGCCTGAAAGCTGAAGGCTCTGCCTCCCATTCTACTCTTACAAACCCTAGGAACTACAAGTAAGCCTGCAGTCTGAGAGCGAAGCGCTCTATTGGGGTGATATGGTACTACGAGGTCCCTAAGATAAGATGGGACCTGATTATTCAAAACCTTATAAGTAAGAAGAAGAATTTTAAATTCTATTCTAGAATTAACAGGAAGCCAATGAAGAGAGGCCAATATGGGTGAGATATGCTCTCTCCTGCTAGTCCCCGTCAGTACTGTAGCTGCAGCATTTTGAATTAACTGAAGGCTTTTTAGGGAACTTTTAGGACAACCTGATAATAATGAATTACAATAGTCCAGCCTAGAGGAAATAAATGCATGAATTAGTTTTTCAGCATCACTCTGAGACAAGACCTTTCTGATTTTAGAGATATTGCGTAAATGCAAAAAAGCAGTCCTACATATTTGTTTAATATGCGCTTTGAATGACATATCCTGATCAAAAATGACTCCAAGATTTCTCACAGTATTACTAGAGGTCAGGGTAATGCCATCCAGAGTAAGGATCTGGTTAGACACCATGTTTCTAAGATTTGTGGGGCCAAGTACAATAACTTCAGTTTTATCTGAGTTTAAAAGCAGGAAATTAGAGGTCATCCATGTCTTTATGTCTGTAAGACAATCTTGCAGTTTAGCTAATTGGTGTGTGTCCTCTGGCTTCATGGATAGATAAAGCTGGGTATCATCTGCGTAACAATGAAAATTTAAGCAATACCGTCTAATAATACTGCCTAAGGGAAGCATGTATAAAGTGAATAAAATTGGTCCTAGCACAGAACCTTGTGGAACTCCATAATTAACTTTAGTCTGTGAAGAAGATTCCCCATTTACATGAACAAATTGTAATCTATTAGACAAATATGATTCAAACCACCGCAGCGCAGTGCCTTTAATACCTATGGCATGCTCTAATCTCTGTAATAAAATTTTATGGTCAACAGTATCAAAAGCAGCACTGAGGTCTAACAGAACAAGCACAGAGATGAGTTCACTGTCCGAGGCCATAAGAAGATCATTTGTAACCTTCACTAATGCTGTTTCTGTACTATGATGAATTCTAAAACCTGACTGAAACTCTTCAAATAGACCATTCCTCTGCAGATGATCAGTTAGCTGTTTTACAACTACCCTTTCAAGAATTTTTGAGAGAAAAGGAAGGTTGGAGATTGGCCTATAATTAGCTAAGATAGCTGGGTCAAGTGATGGCTTTTTAAGTAATGGTTTAATTACTGCCACCTTAAAGCCTGTGGTACATAGCCAACTAACAAAGATAGATTGATCATATTTAAGATCGAAGCATTAAATAATGGTAGGGCTTCCTTGAGCAGCCTGGTAGGAATGGGGTCTAATAAACATGTTGATGGTTTGGATGAATTAACCAATGAAAATTAGTCAGACAGAACAATCGGAGAGAGTCTAACCAAATACCGGCATCACTGAAAGCAGCCAAAGATAACGATACGTCTTTGGGATGGTTATGAGTAATTTTTTCTCTAATAGTTAAAATTTTGTTAGCAAAGAAAGTCATGAAGTCATTACTAGTTAAAGTTAATGGAATACTCAGCTCAATAGAGCTCTGACACTTTGTCAGCCTGGCTACAGTGCTGAAAAGAAACCTGGGGTTGTTCTTATTTTCTTCAATTAGTGATGAGTAAAAAGATGTCCTAGCTTTACGGAGGGCTTTTTTATAGAGCAACAGACTCTTTTTCCAGGCTAAGTGAAGATCTTCTAAATTAGTGAGACGCCATTTCCTCTCCAACTTACGGGTTATCTGCTTTAAGCTACGAGTTTGTGAGTTATATCACGGAGTCAGGCACTTCTGATTTAAAGCTCTCTTTTTTAGAGGAGCTACAGCATCCAAAGTTGTCTTCAATGAGGATGTAAAACTATTGACAAGATACTCTATCTCACTTACAGAGTTTAGGTAGCTACTCTGCACTGTGTTGGTATATGGCATTAGAGAACATAAAGAAGGAATCATATCCTTAAACCTAGTTACAGCGCTTTCTGAAAGACTTCTAGTGTAATGAAACTTATTCCCCACTGCTGGGTAGTCCATCAGAGTAAATGTAAATGTTATTAAGAAATGATCAGACAGAAGGGAGTTTTCAGGGAATACTGTTAAGTCTTCTATTTCCATACCATAAGTCAGAACAAGATCTAAGATATGATTAAAGTGGTGGGTGGACTCATTTACTTTTTGAGCAAAGCCAATAGAGTCTAATAATAGATTAAATGCAGTGTTGAGGCTGTCATTCTCAGCATCTGTGTGGATGTTAAAATCGCCCACTATAATTATCTTATCTGAGCTAAGCACTAAGTCAGACAAAAGGTCTGAAAATTCACAGAGAAACTCACAGTAACGACCAGGTGGACGATAGATAATAACAAATAAAACTGGTTTTTGGGACTTCCAATTTGGATGGACAAGACTAAGAGTCAAGCTTTCAAATGAATTAAAGCTCTGTCTGGGTTTTTGATTAATTAATAAGCTGGAATGGAAGATTGCTGCTAATCCTCCGCCCCGGCCCGTGCTACGAGCATTCTGACAGTTAGTGTGACTCGGGGGTGTTGACTCATTTAAACTAACATATTCATCCTGCTGTAACCAGGTTTCTGTAAGGCAGAATAAATCAATATGTTGATCAATTATTATATCATTTACCAACAGGGACTTAGAAGAGAGAGACCTAATGTTTAATAGACCACATTTAACTGTTTTAGTCTGTGGTGCAGCTGAAGGTGCTATATTATTTTTTCTTTTTGAATTTTTATGCTTAAATAGATTTTTGCTGGTTATTGGTAGTCTGGGAGCAGGTACCGTCTCTACGGGGATGGGGTAATGAGGGGATGGCAGGGGGAGAGAAGCTGCAGAGAGGTGTGTAAGACTACAACTCTGCTTCCTGGTCCCAACCCTGGATAGTCACGGTCATTCCAGATCATTCCAAAGAGCTGGACCACGGTAGGAAAAGGCTCTATACCCCACAGACCTTTTGTTCATCCTTGGAACACACAGAAGCCCTGCGCCCTGCGAACGCAAAGGCCTCGCAGGTACGTATGGCTTAACCAAGTCCGCCAAGTAGGAAGGCGCCAGTCCATGAACAATTTTATAAACCAACAATAAAACTTTAAAATCCAATCTGGCAGAAACTGGTAGCCAATGAAGGGATGCCAAAATGGGAGTAATGTGGTCAAACCTTATACTTTGTGTCAAAATTCTGGCAGCAGCATTCTGCACCAACTGAAGTCCTCGAATGCTAGACTGCGGCAGACCAGAAAATAAAGCATTACAATAATCCAATCTAGAAGAGACAAATGCGTGAATCAGAGTCTCAGCATCAGCCATAGACAGGATGGGGCGAATCTTTGCTATATTTCTCAGATGAAAGAAAGCAGTCCTCATAATGTCCCTAATGTGGAGGTCAAAGGACAACGTAGGATCAAAGATTACCCCAAGGTTCCTCACTTTGTCAGTATGATGTATAACACATGAAATTAGGCTAAGCGCCAGCTGATCACATTGGTGCCGATGTCTTGCTGGGCCAAGAACTATCATTTCAGTCTTATCAGAGTTCAAAAGTAGAAAGTTTTTATGAATGCAATAGCAGATCATGGGACCATGAAACTGAATTGGAAACAAAATGAAGCAACAAAATAAAAGTAATAAATAATGGGGAAAAAACTTAAATAATTCTGTTATGTAAATTTTCTTACATTGCTCTCCTTCCTTCCTGCAGAAGGGGCAGGTGGACAAACACGGGGTGCGGGGAGTGGGGGTAGACGAGGGTCAGTTTTGATAAGCGGCATGGACTCTAAACATGGTATTGTAACATAAATATATACTGTTGATAATACATATATGTACATGCATAAACCCGTGTGGTGACACGGTGGATTAGTGATTAGCACTGTTGCCTCACAACAAGAATGTTCTGAGATCACTTCCCGCCCGGTCCTTTCTGTTTGGAGTTTGTGTGTTCTCCCCATGTTTGGGTGAATTCTCTCCAGGTGCTTCAACTTCCTCCCACTTCCAAAGATATACAGGTTAGGTGAATTGCTGACTCCAAATTGTCTGTGGATGTGAGTGCGTTTGCCTGTCTATATGTGGCCCTGTGAAAGATTGCCATCCTGTTTAGGGTGTACTCCACCTCTTGCCCCATGACTTCTGGGATAGGCTCCAGCTCCCCTGTGACCTTTAATTGGAATAATATTCGCATACAATTGTCACGACAACTTTGTGTGTTATTTCTGTACTTCCTGCTGTTTCCACTGTGCTGGAACACATGTCCTTGCCAGAAAACCTGTCACACCTCTCACTTGCATCTACTTAATACCACAGTGTTGTGCACTGGGTGCATCTCAGTTTACATGGAATGACAGGTGACACACTGGCTGTGTCACAACTCAGCTACTACATTTCAATTTATTTTCCATTTATTTTTATTTATATAGCGCCAAATCACAACAGAGTTGCCTCAAAGCACTTCAAACAGGTAAGGTCTAACCTTACCAACCCCCAGAGCAACAGTGGTAAGGAAAAACTCCCTCTGAGGAAGAAACCTCAAGCAGACCAGACTCAAAGGGGTGACCCTCTGCTTGGGCCATGCTACAAACATAAATTACAGAACAATTCACAGAACAATTCACAGATGAATATACAAGAAATGCTGTTGGCGCACAGGACAGGAGGATCGCCAACACGAATACAACTCCCATCTCTGGATGGTGCTGCACCTTAAACAGAGAGAAAAAACAGAATCAGGCATCATAAAGACAAAAAATACTGTATAATTTGCCAGCATTAAACAACAAGAAAAACATAAGAAATACTAAGGTGATCGCCGGCCATACATGCTTCGTAGGCTGTAATCATCAGCTGTTTATGTTATAAGCAGTGATGCCGGTAACTTAGTAACGCGTTACTCTAATCTGACCACTTTTTTTAGTAACGAGTAATCTAACGCGTTAATCTTTCCAAATCAGTAATCAGACTAAAGTTACTTCTCCAAGTCACTGTGCATTACTATTGTTTTTGCATTGTGGGTCGATAGCAGCATTAAACTTGGTCCGTGGGCAGGAGGTCGGAGTTCGACTGAACTACACACTTTAAGCGACCTGTGAGTTATTCATCCGCAGTTTTCTGCAATAGCTACGACTTGTCCTCACCTCTTAAAGCGCGGTGACAACAGCACACCTGCACTGAGCTTTACAAAGACATTTTTATGCTTTTTTCTCCGAGCCGCTCCCTATCTGCTGCTAAAAACAGCTGATCCTCCGCGACGCATCAACAACTAACACTATTTTCCACTCAAATGCGCATAAACTCTCTTTCTAAGGACCACATGATGTGAAAATGCAATAAAACCTTCTTACCTGTAAATCTGGTCATGTTTTCTGCAAAAATAAATGTTATCCATTCTTTGTGCTCAAACGCCAAAGCAGGGGCGAATCCAGATGGAATGGGGGTGTGGGGCAAGGATGTGCCCCCCTCACAACACCCTAGATTAAAGGTCCAGTTTTGAAGCCTTTTTTTACTACAACTACTAATACTACTTAAAATAATAATCATTTCGACAAGTAAAATGTTTAGAGAGAATTTAAATGTTAGAAAAATGTTAGAATGAATTTAACAGTTACATTTATAAACAATGTAGGTTAGAAATTGCAAGTTTTACTGTTACAGTGCTGTCAACAGTTAAATATGAGGTCAAGAAAGAGGTTTTTATTTTACTTTTTATAAAACAAGTATTTATTTTCATTGAAGCCAAGAAAGGGTGACTATAAAGTGAGTTTTGGCAAAACAGGCATCATTGTCATGTTGAGGTGGCAGAGGGTTGTTGTCGGCAGCTGGGGAAAGTAACTAAAAAAGTAACTAGTAATCTAACTTAGTTACTTTTCCAGTTGAATAATCAGTAAAGTAACTAAGTTACTTTTTCAAGGAGTAATCAGTAATTGGATTACTTTTTCAAAGTAACTGTGGCAACACTGGTCATAAGTGGCCCAGTGGTTCGAGAACAGTTTGTTCCAACCTCCGCTGTGTCGGAGGAGCTGAACCCTGAAGAGTTTCTTGGGACGCAGCCAGTAGTAGCGTGCAGATGCTGAATTGGGACACAGCCACTGATATGTTGGTGTTATGATAAGCCGGCAACACGCCCATGATGAATGAACCTTTGCTCTCCAATTTCATGATCTCTACATAACAACAGGCTCTAAATCTGAAAAGTACTTGAGCCATGTTTTATGCTTCCACTGTAAAAACAGAGCCGAGTCTCAGGACTCTGAATCTGCCTAGTTACACACAAACAGCCAAGTGTGAGAAGATTTAATAATGCAGGTGGGCTTAATTGGCGCATACACAGCCAAAGAAAATTGAGAAAGGGTAAAAGAGGAGGGTCGGAATAGATAAAAGGAGTTTTAAGATCACCAGAATGGTTTGAGAAATTTGTGTGTTGCTGGGAAATACTGTACTTTTTCCCATGGTGGATGGATAATAGATACTGTCTGGAGGAATCTCTGATTCAAAATGCATTGTCCCCACTGTGTGAAAAATGCACTCAAAGAGAATACGTTCCATCTTGGAAGCTTTTGATGCCTGTGAGACTCTGGGTTCCTCGACTCGATTTATAGTATCTTTAAGAATGGAGGGTGCCAATGATTTAATCGAATGCTTTGATGCTTGCCGTCAAACTCTCTCACCCTCCCCTCTGTCTCGCTCTCTCTCTCACATTTTTTTTTCACAGATTCAGTGCAAGAGTGCCCGCGCAATTGCCATGGTAACGGAGAGTGCAATTCGGGTGTGTGCCATTGCTTCCCAGGGTTCCACGGCATGGACTGCTCAAAAGGTATTAGGTGCTTAGAAATGGTCTTATCCTATCAGAAGAGCTGCTGTTGGTCACTTTAATTATGCAAGCAGGACTGTTTCTATGAAACAGCTCCGTGCTGTGTGAACAGTAGAGAGGTTTAAGAGAAGCTGGATCGCTTATGGCCTAAGGTGAAGCTGAGACAAGATGATGATGAATGGCAGCTTCCCGAGCTGGCGTCTCTCTGGCTCTGGGCTCACCTGGGATAGACAGCTTTGATGAATAGTTTAGTTACCTCTGCCTGTAATTACTCTTCCTGTCACTCTGCAGGCCCTGTTACCACTCTATTTACCCTCCTTCAGGGTGAATTGTTAGTGGGCTCAAGGCAGGTATGTGGCTTTTCCCTGCCTTTCTGAAAAGCCCGATAATTTTATTTTATTTTTTTTATATCTGCTCCTTCTTTCAGCGGCTTGCCCAGTGCTGTGCAGCGGCAATGGCCAATACGACAAAGGTTCCTGCGTGTGTTACAGTGGCTGGAAGGGACCTGAGTGCGACATCCCTGTCACACAATGCATCGATCCTCTCTGCAGTGGCCACGGAACCTGCACGGACGGCAACTGCGTGTGCTCCATCGGTTACAAAGGGCAGAACTGTGCTGAGGGTGAGAAGAAGCAGGGTTAAGTGTGTGTGTGTGTGTGTGTGTGTGTGTGTGTGTGTGTGTGTGTGTGTGTGTGTGTGTGTGTGTGTGTGTGTGTGTGTGTGTGTGTGTGTGTGTGTGTGTGTGTGTGTGTGTGTGTGTGATGATCAGGGATATGTGATGGTATTGCCAATGCTGGACATTAAGCAGGAATTGTTAAGTTATTTCTGTTTATACATGCCGTATTTTTCCAGTCATACAAGAGTATAAGTGCAAAAAAAAAAATAAGCTTCTTGAAGATGAAAAAGCATATATAAGTTACACAGAGTAGAAGTCACACCTTTTTTTTTCTCTACCATCAGCTCTTTAATTTTTGTTCATTTTGCTTAGTGCTCTGATTCTGACAAAAATTTTATGCGACTTAGGCTCTAGGAAAAATCTTTAATCTGTAATCTTTAAGGCTCATTACGTATATAAATCAACACGTCTTTCAGTTGATGTAACCATTACTGCTCACATACTTACATTTGTCCTTTACATTGGTCCAGGTGTTAAGCAATGCGTCCACTAGAGGGCACTGCACAGGCTCAAATATTTCTGACAACATCAAATGGGGACAATTGAAGAATAATACTTTGTCAACTGCAAAATAGACACCATAGTCAGCGGTGTCAAAGGAGGGGGTGTGCTGAAAAATGGACAGATTCACCAAACACCAGGTGACAATACTGGCTGTGCTTGTACATTTGCCCACGCTCTGTTTAGGCCAGTGATGCTGGTAATGCGTTACTTAGTAACGCGTTACTCTAATCTAACCACTTTTTTTAGTAACGAGTAATCTAACGCGTTAATCTTTCCAAATCAGTAATCCGATTAAAGTTGCTTCTCCAGGTCACTGTGCGTTACTATTATTTGATTACTGAACTGCCCACTGTAAGTGAGCTGTGAGCTTTTCATCCGCGGTTTTTTGTAGCAGCTACGACTCCTCACCTCTTAAAGCGTGGTGACAACAGCACACCTGCACTGAGCTTTACAAAGACATTTTTATGCTTTTTTCTCCTTTATTTAGAATTCTGAGCTGAGCCGCTCTGTATCTGCTCATTAAAAACAGCTGATCTTCCACGATGCGTCCACAGCTAACACTATTTTCCACTCAAATGCACCTAAACTCTCTTTCTGAGGACCACATGATGTGAAAACGCAATAAAACTTTCTTACCTGTAAATCTGGTCATGTTTTCTGCATAAATAAATGTTATCCATTCTTTGTGCTCAAACGCCAAAGCAGGGGCGAATCCAGATCAAATGGGGGCATGGGGCAAGGATGTGCCCCACCCACCCCTAGATTAAAGGTCCAGTTTTGAAGCCTCTTTTTTTACTACAACTACTAATACTACTTATAATAATAACAATTTCGACAAGTAAAATGTTTAGAGAGAATTTAAATGTTAGAAAAATGTTAGAAAGAATTTAATAGTTACATTTATAAACAATGTAGGTTACAAATTGCAAGTTTTACTGTTACAGTGCTGTCATCAGTTAAATATGAGGTCAAGAAAGAGGTCTTTACTTTTCATAAAACAAGTATTTATTTTCATTGAAGTCAAGAAAGGGTGACTATAAAGTGAGTTTTGGCAAAACAGGTATCATTGTCATGTTGAGGTGGCAGAGGGTTGTTGTCGGCAGCTGGGGAAAGTAACTAAAAAAGTAACTAGTAATCTAACTTAGTTACTTTTACAATTGACTAATCAGTAAAGTAACTAAGTTATTTTTTCAAGCAGTAATCAGTAATTGGATTACTTTTTCAAAGTAACTGTGGCAACACTGGTTTAGGCAGAATTTCACGCAAAACACGAGTACTGTGTGTTGTAAGATCTGTGTGGACATTATTTTTCTTAAAAAACTGCAAAATTTGCAGCAAACACCCATCATTCTCCCCAAAATTGACACGCCAAACTCTGGATAGACGGCTCATTCAGCTCAGTCTCACATTTTTGTTTGGTTTTTTTCATGCTCCCGTGATTAAATGAGTCAAATTTTTGTGACGGACCTTTTTTAACTCACTATTACTAACCCTACTCCCACCCCAAACCCTAACCTTAATCATAACCTAATCTTACTCCTTCCCCCCACCCTAACCATAACCATTCCCGACCCCCCCCCCCCCCCCAACCCCGCTTCACTTTTAATTTCGTGCAGCCATCACGGAATGAATGAGAATGAATTTGTGCTGCCGTGACAAAAATGAGGCGCTTTTCGTCACAATATCACGAACCAACAGATTAATGTATATTTCGTGCTGCTGAAGCACGACTTGCCGTGAGACCAGGTTGGCTCGTTATGCTCGCATCGTAATCGTACCCTGAGTGTCCTTCACATATACACAGATGAGGTATGATACGGCTGCTAAACACATCACATTTTACTTAGGGGTGAAATCGCTTCTATTGATTGGTTTTAAGAGGGATCAGCCTGCCACATTTTCAAAAAGATAGAAAGCAAAAGAGAAAGACGGGGGGGGGGGATAAGAGCAGAGAGTGGAGTCAGGATGATTGTTAAAAGTGAATATTTATGAGGAAAGAGAGAGCTGGTAAAAGTCGAGACAAAAGAAGGTGCAAGTGAAGAAAAGACAAGAAAGCAGAAGACTGACAGAAGTCAGCAAGATCAGCATTTTCTCCTGCTGCCCCCCCCCCCCCACCCACCCCCCACACTCACTCTCATCCAATTTTTTTTTTTTTTTCCAGCTCTCCTCTGGTCTCAAATCTGATATTCATCACAGCCGAGTCCCTCAAACAATTTACCTGGAGCTGCAGCGACATGAAAATCGATAACTGTTGATTCGCCGTTTCTGCTAGCCAAACAGAAATCAAGGGCCGAGGTTACGTTGGAGCGCGTGCTTTTATCAATGTGTACGTCCACGCAGCGCAAGCACGCGGCGAGGTCAATCATGCCTGAGGTGCTGGAGGGGGTGAGCGAAGTGTCAGATAAGAGGCGAGGGAACGTGTGAGCGACCTGGACAGAGCAATGGGAGGAGCCGGAGGAGGGGTGGGCGCGTGGCAGCAAGGAGGTAATTTGTCAAATTGGTTTTCACTCACTGGCTGTGCTTGGAGCTGCCGGTCATCCTGGCATAGTGACAGCGTTTGATTCTCCCCGATGTCTTAGCATCAGAACACGTACACATGCACACGGACAAGGCTCATAATGTGTCAGCAGAGATCACTGCATCACTTTGATTCTGGTGCCGGAATTATAGACTCAGCTATTCATTATTTTTAATTGCATTTGTAATATGACTGGTTTTATTTTCTTTTAATATCATTGTCTTTATGAGTACAAAAAAACTAAAAACATGTCCTTTGTCACTTCTGCTTTTTCTCAAATAATCCTAATATTTAATTTGTTTCCATTCTAATGTAAATTCTTCTTATTGTTCATTGTGTTTGTCTGTTTTCTTTCTTTCTCTTTACTGTGTGTGTCTCTGGTTTTATTCAGTGGATTGCTTGGATCCAACGTGCTCCAACAATGGCATCTGTGTGAATGGGGAGTGTCACTGTAAGCCAGGCTGGGGAGGGCTCCACTGCGAGCTGCCAAGGGCCCAATGCCCAGACCAGTGCCATGGCCATGGGGCTTTCATCCCAGACACCGGCCTGTGCAGCTGTGACCCCAACTGGATGGGACCCGACTGTTCGATGGGTAAGTACTGTGGCTCAGTTGCAAGTACCATACTGTGTACGTGGAGTAAATACATATTATGGAGTGTGCAGTGTCAGAATGTGAGGAAACAGGGCTAATGACTTCCTGGGGCCCCAAGAAGATTTGTGATCCTCTGGAGTATGTTTCTAATTAGTTTAATTTAAATTACATACTGCTCTCATTTGGAAGCAGAGCTTTAATGTAATCCACAAAACCATAAACAAATACAGCCTGCTCAGAAGTAAGATATGGCAACTCTTAAATTTTCAGACAAGCTGGAGAAAGCATGAGTATTTTTTTTTTTTTAATGTCAATGTCCCTCAGTGGCCTACACTGTGAAATTCTGTTCATGAAATCATGTAGAGATTTTCATCCATATCAACAGTTCCACATGTTTTTGAAGGTTGATTTCTTTTGTAATATTTATGATGATGATGATGATGATGATGATGATAATGATGGTTATGATTATAATTATTATTTTTTTATTATTATTGTTGTTATTGTTGTTGTTGATTGTTTAGGGCAGTGGTTCCCAAAGTGTAGGCCACAGTCCCCAAAGTGCAATGAAAGTTTATATATATATATATATATATATATATATATATATATATATGCACAGATAACCAAAAAAATTAACTTCGATAACAGATAATCAGATAAGTAAGTATCGGAAGTTACAGATAACCGATAACCTATAAATTCCAGTATTGTTTCCGTTACACTTGCAACTACTAACAAGCTGATTTTGAGTTTTAACACCACGATCGCTTCTGGTAGCATCAAAAGCGACAACACACCCAAACAATGAGTCAGCATTTCTGTCTTTGAGCGTCCTGTCCCCTGCTGGAAGCTCCAGTTTACTACATTGCTTCCAGCACAAACGCAGCTGAGAGGAGCCACAAAGCTCAACTCTCTACTCAATCACAATGCTGCCGTCAGACAGAGGTCTTGGAAAATAAAGCAGTGCTGACTTATGGTTTGGTGTATAAATAAAATGAATACTGATAGAATAACTCCATTAATGTCAATTCTGTCATTTGTGCAAAGTTAAGATATAACATATATCTTTTAATGTTGAATAATGCACTAATTCTGAAGTTTTGTAACAAACACAGACAGATGGCATTCTGGGTAAAATGTGCCTCTGCTAACACTGATTGGTTGACTGTAAACCAACATGTTAATCGCATCCTGCATCTTAGTATACATGGAGTAACGAGCTGCGTTTAACATCTCACGACCACCTCCTGATCGCCGATCATATGGTCAGATGAAAATCAAACCTGTTTGATATTCTGGTCGGCCGTCGTGAGGGTATCCCGCTGCTGAAGTGCTACAAGCGTCCAACCTCTCGCACTGTGCATGTGCAAACACCGCAGACCTGTCTTATAATGTTTTTGTTGTTGTTGTTTTTTAACTTTGATGTCTCCCATCGAGAGTTTTTGTAAATTAAGTTTGAAAAAAAGCTTCTGTTTACATTTTGCTTCTGGAAACACGAGTCCGATGTGTGGTTTTTGAATGT